>NW_018404519.1:918081-942246 GCF_002113885.1 Mizuhopecten yessoensis
TTAGTTAGAATGTCCCCTTTCTACCCTCACCATAAACAACATTAGTTAGAATGTCCCCTTTCTACCCTCACCATAAACAACATTAGTTAGAATGTCCCCTTTCTACCCTCACCATAAACAACATTAGTTAGAATGTCCCCTTTCTACCCTCACCATAAACAACATTAGTTAGAATGTCCCCTTTCTACCCTCACCATAAACAACATTAGTTAGAATGTCCCCTTTCTACCCTCACCATAAACAACATTAGTTAGAATGTCCCCTTTCTACCCTCACCATAAACAACATTAGTTAGAATGTCCCCTTTCTACCCTCACCACAAATTAATTTCCTAACTAACCAAGCATATTTTCATGTATTTTATAATATACACCTATTTAGATTTAGTCATGAGTTTCAATATTGAAAACAAAATGTAAAACTAATTTGTTACTCGACATTTGTACAGATAGAACTACCTATTGTAAACCCCTAACTACCTTTTCAGTGAAGTCTGAGGTAGATAAGATTTGGCCAGGTTTATGGTGTGATAGTGTCAAACCTGATATTACTACACACACCAATACCAGTAGTGTTTGTCTATGTGTTCCCAATAGCTTTGTCCTGACACACTTCGAGTAATTAAAAGGGTAATTCACAAAACTGTCCTTTAAACTTCAAATTGTTTACCAAAAATAGGTTTGATATATGGGCTAAGCCAAAGTATGTACAACAATAGCAGCACAGTGTCGTCATAGTCAGTAGGTTTATAGGTGTGTTGTGCATGCATGTTCATTTCATTTATGAACATAAACCAATCAAATTGAAGTTGTGTTCATAGGACAATGAATGCAATTTGTGTCAAGTGATTTGGCTATGCTGTCATTTTTAAATTCATCAATGTGATATGTGGCAGTTAGCTTCAAAAACACCACTAACTCATTCACCCCTGAAATTTCATAATGAATTATTCCAACCTTTGAATTGGAAGAGTTGAAATGTGTCTTCAGGGTCGAATGAGTTAAACAGCTTTGAACCAGTTGCTCTAGTGACAAAGATTGTTGTTCCATCAATATCATGTTATTGGTTGTGTGCACACAAAACACAAAAAGCTGATCAACTGCTTCTTGTATAAACCAAGACACTTATCATTCTATACACATAACATATTTCTTACTGTATACAGAGAAGAAGATTTTGAATTGTAAGACAGATTGTAAGGTATATTTGCTCAGCAAAAAAGCCCATAGGTTTTTGATAAAGCACTTTTGGACCTTTCCATCTATAAACAATTTTGATTCAAAGATTTCTGGGTATTTAAAAGAAGATTTTTGCTATTCTCACCAATATGACCCATTCTGTCCTTGTATTGGATCAGGGTCTTCATTTTTAAACACCAAACTTCGCCATGATAACTATCCCCTTTAAACATGTATAATGTTTTGACAAAGAATGAAAAAAATAAACCTAAAAGAGCTTTTTCCTAAACTAAAGTAAATGTTGGCCCCTCCTCAAGGGGGGACAGATGATCTCAAAGTTTTGATAAAACATCTGGAATCACTCCATCCATGAAGACTATTTGACTTTAAGATTTTCTGGTTGTAAAGAAGATCTTTGGAAGTTTTGCTAACTTTAACCCCTTTGGCCCTAGGGGTCAGGGGGGTGTTGAATGAGGACTATAACATTCACCACATTCATTAAGCACCTTTGTACCTTTCAATTCATGAGCAGTATTTGTCTCTGGGACTCCTGGGAAAGCCCTGGATAGGAGACATGGATGACCTTTGGGCAGTAGAACAAATAATGGCCTGTTGTCTCTTTTTAGAAGAAGTTGTTTGAAATTATTTGACCCATGTGACCTTAAAAAGGAGTCAAGGTCATTCATTTGAATAATCTTGAAAGCTTCACACAACACTTGTATAACCTGATACATGAACCATGTTCCACACAACACCTGTATACCCTGATACATGTACCATGTTCCACAAAACACCTGTATAACCTGATACATGAACCATGTTCTACACAACACCTGTATAACCTGATACATGAACCATGTTCCACACAACACCTGTATAACCTGATACATGTACCACACAACACCTGTATAACCTGATACATGTACCGTGTTCCACACACCACCTGTATGACCTGATACATGAACCATGTTCCACACAACACCTGTATAACCTGATACATGAACCATGTTCCACACAACACCTGTATGACCTGATACATGAACCATGTTCCACACAACACCTGTATAACCTGATACATGTACCATGTTCCACACAACACCTGTATAACCTGATACATGTACCATGTTCCACACAACACCTGTATAACCTGATACATGTACCATGTTCCACACAACACCTGTATAACCTGATACATGTACCATGTTCCACACAACACCTGTATAACCTGATACATGTACCATGTTCCACACAACACCTGTATAACCTGATACATGTACCATGTTCCACACAACACCTGTATAACCTGATACATGTACCATGTTCCACACAACACCTGTATAACCTGATACATGTACCATGTTCCACACAACACCTGTATAACCTGATACATGTACCATGTTCCACACACCACCTGTATAACCTGATACATGTACCATGTTCCACACAACACCTGTATAACCTGATACATGTACCATGTTCCACACAACACCTGTATAACCTGATACATGTACCATGTTCCACACACCACCTGTATAACCTGATACATGTACCATGTTCCACACAACACCTGTATAACCTGATACATGTACCATGTTCCACACAACACCTGTATAACCTGATACATGTACCATGTTCCACACAACACCTGTATAACCTGATACATGTACCATGTTCCACACAACACCTGTATAACCTGATACATGTACCATGTTCCACACAACACCTGTATAACCTGATACATGTACCATGTTCCACACACCACCTGTATAACCTGATACATGTACCATGTTCCACACAACACCTGTATAACCTGATACATGTACCATGTTCCACACAACACCTGTATAACCTGATACATGTACCATGTTCCACACAACACCTGTATAACCTGATACATGTACCATGTTCCACACAACACCTGTATAACCTGATACATGTACCATGTTCCACACAACACCTGTATAACCTGATACATGTACCATGTTCCACACAACACCTGTATAACCTGATACATGTACCATGTTCCACACAACACCTGTATAACCTGATACATGTACCATGTTCCACACAACACCTGTATAACCTGATACATGTACCATGTTCCACACAACACCTGTATAACCTGATACATGTACCATGTTCCACACAACACCTGTATAACCTGATACATGTACCATGTTCCACACAACACCTGTATAACCTGATACATGTACCATGTTCCACACACCACCTGTATAACCTGATACATGTACCATGTTCCACACAACACCTGTATAACCTGATACATGTACCATGTTCCACACAACACCTGTATAACCTGATACATGTACCATGTTCCACACAACACCTGTATAACCTGATACATGTACCATGTTCCACACAACACCTGTATAACCTGATACATGTACCATGTTCCACACAACACCTGTATAACCTGATACATGTACCATGTTCCACACAACACCTGTATAACCTGATACATGTACCATGTTCCACACAACACCTGTATAACCTGATACATGTACCATGTTCCACACAACACCTGTATAACCTGATACATGTACCATGTTCCACACAACACCTGTATAACCTGATACATGTACCATGTTCCACACAACACCTGTATAACCTGATACATGTACCATGTTCCACACAACACCTGTATAACCTGATACATGTACCATGTTCCACACAACACCTGTATAACCTGATACATGTACCATGTTCCACACAACACCTGTATAACCTGATACATGTACCATGTTCCACACAACACCTGTATAACCTGATACATGTACCATGTTCCACACAACACCTGTATAACCTGATACATGTACCATGTTCCACACAACACCTGTATAACCTGATACATGTACCATGTTCCACACAACACCTGTATAACCTGATACATGTACCATGTTCCACACAACACCTGTATAACCTGATACATGTACCATGTTCCACACAACACCTGTATAACCTGATACATGTACCATGTTCCACACAACACCTGTATAACCTGATACATGTACCATGTTCCACACAACACCTGTATAACCTGATACATGTACCATGTTCCACACAACACCTGTATAACCTGATACATGTACCATGTTCCACACAACACCTGTATAACCTGATACATGTACCATGTTCCACACAACACCTGTATAACCTGATACATGTACCATGTTCCACACAACACCTGTATAACCTGATACATGTACCATGTTCCACACAACACCTGTATAACCTGATACATGTACCATGTTCCACACAACACCTGTATAACCTGATACATGTACCATGTTCCACACAACACCTGTATAACCTGATACATGTACCATGTTCCACACAACACCTGTATAACCTGATACATGTACCATGTTCCACACAACACCTGTATAACCTGATACATGTACCATGTTCCACACAACACCTGTATAACCTGATACATGTACCATGTTCCACACAACACCTGTATAACCTGATACATGTACCATGTTCCACACAACACCTGTATAACCTGATACATGTACCATGTTCCACACAACACCTGTATAACCTGATACATGTACCATGTTCCACACAACACCTGTATAACCTGATACATGTACCATGTTCCACACACCACCTGTATAACCTGATACATGTACCATGTTCCACACAACACCTGTATAACCTGATACATGTACCATGTTCCACACAACACCTGTATAACCTGATACATGTACCATGTTCCACACAACACCTGTATAACCTGATACATGTACCATGTTCCACACAACACCTGTATAACCTGATACATGTACCATGTTCCACACAACACCTGTATAACCTGATACATGTACCATGTTCCACACAACACCTGTATAACCTGATACATGTACCATGTTCCACACAACACCTGTATAACCTGATACATGTACCATGTTCCACACAACACCTGTATAACCTGATACATGTACCATGTTCCACACAACACCTGTATAACCTGATACATGTACCATGTTCCACACAACACCTGTATAACCTGATACATGTACCATGTTCCACACAACACCTGTATAACCTGATACATGTACCATGTTCCACACAACACCTGTATAACCTGATACATGTACCATGTTCCACACAACACCTGTATAACCTGATACATGTACCATGTTCCACACAACACCTGTATAACCTGATACATGTACCATGTTCCACACAACACCTGTATAACCTGATACATGTACCATGTTCCACACAACACCTGTATAACCTGATACATGTACCATGTTCCACACAACACCTGTATAACCTGATACATGTACCATGTTCCACACAACACCTGTATAACCTGATACATGTACCATGTTCCACACAACACCTGTATAACCTGATACATGTACCATGTTCCACACAACACCTGTATAACCTGATACATGTACCATGTTCCACACAACACCTGTATAACCTGATACATGTACCACACAACACCTGTATAACCTGATACCATGTTCCACACAACACCTGTATAACCTGATGCCATGTTCCACACAACACCTGTTTAACCTGATACATGTACCACACAACACCTATATAACCTGATACCATGTTCCACACAACACCTGTATAACCTGATACATGAACCATGTTCCACACACCTGTTTAACCTGATACATGTACCACAGTTCCACACAACACCTGTATAACATGATACATGAACCATGCTCCACACAACACCTGTATAACCTGGTGCCATGTTCCACACAACACCTGTAGTATAACCTGATACATGTACCACACACCACCTATATAACCTGATACCATGTTCCACACACCACCTGTATGACCTGATACATGTACCATGTTCCACACAACACCTGTATAACCCGATACATGTACCATGTTCCACACAACACCTGTATAATCTGATACATGTACCACACAACACCTGTATAACCTGATACCATGTTCCACACAACACCTGTATAACCTGATACATGTACCATGTTCCAAACAACACCTGTATAACCTGATACATGAACCATGTTCCACACAACACCTATATAATGCAACATTTGTATAATCTGATATTCTTTCTAAAATTAATTCTATAATCTGACATTATGTCTGACAGAACACCTTTATAATCAGACATTCTGTCTGCCAGCACATCTGTAAATCTGACATTCTGTCTGCCAGCTCATCTGTGTAATCTGACATTATGACTTCCAAAACAACTGTATCATCTAACATTCTGTCTGACAGACTACCCGTATAATCTGACATTCTGTCTGACTGAACACCTGTATAATCTGATATTCTGTCTGACAAAACACCTGTATAATCTGACATTCCGTCTGACAGAATACCTGTATAATATGACATTATGTCTAACAGAATACCTGTATAATCTGACATTATGTCTGACTGAACACCTGTATAATCTGACATTATGTCTGACAGAACACCTGTATAATCAGACATTCTGTCTGCCAGCTCATCTGTGTAATCTGACATTATGTCTTCCAAAACAACTGTATCATCTAACATTCTGTCTGACAGAACACCTGTATAATCGTACATTCTGTTTGACAGAACACCTGTATAATCTGACATTATGTCTGACAGAACACCTGTATAATCTGACATTATGTCTGACAGAACACCTGTATAATCTGACATCCTGTCCAATAGAACACCTTCATAATCTGACATCCTGTGTGACAGAACACTTGTATACTCCGACGTTCTGTCTGACAGACTACCTGTATAATATGACATTCTGTTTGACAGAACACCTGTATAATCTGACATTATTTCTGGCAGAACACATGTGTAATCTGACATCCTGTCCAATAGAACACCTGTATAATCGTACATTCTGTTTGACAGAACACATTTATATTTTGGCATTATGTCTGACAGACTACCTGTATAATCTGACATTCTGTATGACTGAACACCTGCATAATCTGATATTCTGTCTGACAAAACACCTGTATAATCTGACATTCTGTTTGACAGAACACCTGTATAATCTGACATTATGTTTGACAGAACACCTGTATAATCTGACATTCTAACAAATACCTTTGTTACCTGACAATCTATTAAAACATTTATATTATGTGATAATTGTCCAATAAAACACCAGTGTATCTGACAGTCTAAAACAACACCTGTACAAACTGACACCCTGTCTAACATAACACTTGACGTAATGGACACCCTCCATGTCCGTGTCGACTGAACTGTATATGTATATTAATCATGAATATTTAACAACAATTCGGCACCATGTCAGCGATGTGATTGTGAACCCGTTATGAATATTACAGTAATACGATGGTGTCACTTTACCGGTGACGACACTAAAATCAATCCCGTAAAATAGCCATCACGACTACACAGATAACACACGTATTGTAAACCTATTACCAACTGTCAGGAATCACTAACCGATCTCCAAGGCCAGGTTAGCGGATAAACTACTCTCCTTTACAGAGTATGTAGAGAATATTCCTAAAATATAATTTAATCTCTTACCTGAAGTTCGCAGTAATCATGGAATTGTGTTAATTAAATATTGGTATTCCTATGGTATAGCACTACTGTGGGGGCCGCCATTTTCAAACGCCCCTACTCTCCATGGTTGCGAGTCGTACAATAGACCGAGCCGACTCGGGACAGACCGAACCGGGACAATTTAAACTTGTAGAACTATTAGTGTCGGGCATTTAAACATACACGTAGACAGTTATATGTGTATTCAAACACACACAGACAATTTGACCAAATGTATTGGACATACAATACACACTCGTTTTCTTATTACGAAAACTTTTAACACATTCCGCTATCGCTAAGGGAATATTCTTTCAATTATGTTATTGATCGTTTTAATACTCAATAAATTCTTCCGCCGACATGTAAAGTATGCCTGTCATTAATCCATAGTGGGCAATTTCACAAGCATATATCATTTTAGAACAAGCCAAGCTCATAAAAGTTCCGCACCTTTGCATGTTGTAATAAATGTGTCTTTAATCAGCAGACAACAGTGCATGTGGTTACACTATGCAGTTGGCAGGTTTTATTCTCAGGTAAAAATGAACACATTTAAATGTTGACAAATCATGTCCAAAAGATTATAATGACAAGGGTATTCGATACAATCCAGACACACTAAGATTAAACATGCATTACCCAATAAACCCTTTCTAGGACAAACAGAAAGAAAAAACCCGCAACCATACAAACATGTTCAAGCAAAGAGACATCCTATTGGGATAAAAACACGACATCACTTGCTCAATATTCGTGAAGGAATTGCATTTTTTTTTTTATATATATAATTACGTTATGTAAATAAAACATATTTACGTCAACGATATCACAGTAAGGGACCCCGCAAATTTGTTACAATTGATAGGCTTGAACTTTGCTGATGTGTAGAGGGTTTTATTAAACCGTTTTTAGATTTAAATCAAATATCAGTAAAAACGACACACATAAAGTACATTTGGGTGTCTTTGGGTGTATTTGGTTAAAACTCCTAAAACGTCTAATACGTATTACTATGGTATCTACACATCAGGATATAGGTCCAAACACTTGTGAATGAAATGTGTTATTTCATTTCTTTATTCTAAAGACGCTAAAGTCAATAGTCAACAACATATTTGTAGGACTTTGGACGAAACTGTCAGCCACAAGTGCATCTTCAATAAAGACATAATATACACACAGTTGTAAGCTCACCTCTGTGGATCTCCGTCAGCTAAATCCCCACTTTAAAAATGAAAATGAAAATCCTTTAATGCAAAACCATATACTCACCTGTAGTATTCACCTGTATGGTCCACAATTAAATGTTGCAGATAATCATGCGCAATGGCAATAGAGGATAGTTCTAATACACACACAGGTAAATTGTGTACCTTTGGCAAATGATAAAGTAGTTTCGGTCCCCTTTAAACATTGCTCCGATCGAACGTGAGTTTCTTAACATCGGCCGAATGTCAACAGACGGCTGTCATGGAACACAATCAGCATTATCGATCTGTATTGATTAATTTCGGTACATATCGCTAATATACGTACATAATAAACATATATACACACACTGGAATACCTACCAAAAGTCACTTAACAGGTCACATCTTAACATTTAGATTTGGTTTAAAACTACTTCATGTACACTGAATGTGTATGCTACACTGTCAAGATATGTGTATGAGTTATTTCCCTTGAATTACCTTTTAATTGACATTAGTATTGTCCGAATTTTATTAATATTTAGTCTGAGTTTTTGCATGTATGCTGTTCAAACAAGCGTTTTCCATGAATTTATAATTTTAGTAGAAAATAGATTTGATATTGTGTATCATAACCCCTTAATAGCATTTCAAATCTCCGATTTTAGCCTTTAAGAAACTATAGTATAGTATTGTAATGGCGACTTACATTGGCATGTACTTTTTCGTGCTACCTAATTATAATGGATGTATTTGTTATTAATCAATGGTGATTAAGTTCCTGACTGCATTATTGCTTTCCAGGCACGAACTATAGTAATCCGGACACTTTACATATCCATTAATCCATACATTATTTCTCGTAATCCGGACAAAATATAGTAATCCGGACACCATATATACTCATCTGGATACCATTCATAGCAATTCAGACGCTATATAATACGGACAGTGTACAGTAATTCGGACGCTATGTGCAGTAATTCGGACGTTATGTACAGTAATCCGGACGCTATGTACAGTAATTCGGACGCTATATACAGTAAACCAAAATCTATATAAATAATCCGGACAGCGTACAGTAATTCGGACGCTATGTACAGTAATCCGGTCTTTATGTACAGTAATTCGGACGCTATGTACAGTAATCCGGACGCTATGTACAGTAATTCGGACGCTATGTACAGTAATCCGGACGCTATGTACAGTTATTCGGACGCTATATACAGTAAACCATACTCTATATAAATAATCCGGACAGCGTACAGTAATTCGGACGCTATATACAGTAAACCAAAATCTTTATAAATAATCCGGACAGCGTCCAGTAATTCGGCCGCTATGTACAGTAATCCGGACGCTATGTACCGTAATTAGGACGCTATATACAGTAAACCAAACTCTATATAAATAATCCGGACAGCGTACAGTAATTCGGATGCTATGTACAGTAATTCGGACGCTATGTACAGTAAGTCGGACGCTATGTACAGCAATCCGGACGCTATGTACAGCAATCCGGACGCTATGTACCGTAATTCGGACGCTATATACAGTATACCAAACTCTATACAGTAAACCAAACTCTATATAAATAATCCGGACAGCGTACAGTAATTCGGATGCTATGTACAGTAATTCGGACGCTATGTACAGCAATCCGGACGCTATGTACAGTAATTCGGACGCTATATACAGTAAACCAAACTCTATAGAGTAAACCAAACTCTAAATAAATAATCCGGACAGCGTACAGTCATTCGGACGCTATGTACAGTAATTCGGACGCTATGTACAGTAATTCGGACGCTATGTACAGCAATCCGGACACTATATACAGTAAACCAGACTCTATGTAAATAATCCGGACGCTATGTACAGTAACTCGGACGCTATGTACAGTACTTCGGACACTAGTACAGTAATTCGGACGCTATGTACAGCAATCCGGACACTATATATAGTAAACCCAAGACCATTTACTGTAATCCGGGGACAAAATCCAGTGATCCGAAAACTATCAACAGTACTTCGGAAAGCGCACCTATTTATGTGGTTCCCAGGTGGTCTTGGTTCGCAGTTACTTATACGATATGTCTCTGTAAGTATTAACGACGTGACTTGATATTTTAGATTTTTGGTTAAAAAGAATAAAACAATTATTTAGATTTTTTAAATTAATGTACGTGTCTATGTTTAATCTACTAGCCATTCCGGGTTGACAAGATACTACGATGCACAGTTGAATATCTAAGGATGGTTCACTAACCAGTCAGGTATTGAGAACAGTTATGCAATGTTATTGTCAATGAATTGAAGTGCATTTATTTTTCAAATGCCCTTTATATGATAACGTTACAGAGCTACAGTTAAGAAACAAAATTAAATCAAATTTATTTGAAAGGGGAAATTTCTTGTGCTATTTTGCTAATCCAGATATAATATTGAATAATTTTGTCTTTTCATAAAACAGTGATTAGAACTGAGGAGGGTGGACATTTAGTCAGTAATGTATAATCTGTGCCATATTACCTTATATGTTCTAATGTTTTGTTAGTCTATATTCATGCTGCCATATAATTGATGTGTAATTACTGTGTAATTATTGTGTAATTATAAATGTGCTAATATTATAATGAAATAAACCTAAATAATGTATCATGGTTCAGCATTAACTGGACATTCCTACTTGTTCGCGGAAAATTAATATCTCAAATCCTTATAATTTACGTCATATACGATGACTGGTAAACAGTTCAGAATCAATCCGTTTTACATTGGATCAACAGAGTGACCTCCCTTGTCGCTGACACAATGTCCTAGGTGGGATTCGCTCGAGAATTTCACAGATGATTAAGCATTGGTTTAAATGATATTTTATTGATAATAAATATAAGTATATCGGAACCTGTAAATACATTCTTACATATTCAGTACCACATTGGCCGACTCCATGTACATGTAGTTATCGTTGGTCAAAGGGAATATTTTGTAAACCATTCAACTTTATTGCTTGTTTTATACAAACAATATTACGTAACATGGATAGAACTACAAAGCAACACAATACAAACAAAAACTACAGTATATGCATAATATTGATACTTAAGCACAAACTACAAGCCAGCCTAACCGAATTGAACGTGACCCACGGGAAATAGGAGCACTTATTTAACCTGAGACTATTTCTGCAATACGTATGGGCAAGTTTTGATTAAATTTTGCCATAGAGCATGATTGGATGCTTAAAAGAAGAAAAAAAACTTTGTATCTAAATGAAGAGTTTCACGGTTTCTCTACTTTAAAGATGATGTGTACCCCCGCCCAATTCTTCCAGGGGTAAAGGGTGTGACCCAATAGCCAACAACGATAATAGAGATTAACCGACAAAGGAGTGAGCAAATCAGGATGAAGTTGGTTTGAAGTATACTTGTGTTAATGACATTCAATGTTTAATGGAGAGTGCCCCTCCTATTGGGACAGAAATACTGAAACAAGTAGCGATTTACAGAAAGTTTAGAATTACAGAAATCTAGAAAGAAGTGAGGTCATAGTTGTCCACCTACCCTCCCAAACGTAATTTTTACCTTTGAAAAAGTAATTCCATAATTTACTTTTCCTCGTCATTATTTCGCATGAATGTCATGCCAAGCCAACTAAACAACGCAGAAAATCCTCAAATTGTAATTTGCCCAAGACCAAAAATATCAGGGGTGGCTGGACTTACCCAGGACCGATTCAGGTATATATTTTTTGTTTCCATTTCTATTGTGCTATATACGGGAATGGAAAAAAGAAAATTGTTCCTGGCAAAAAAGCCGTGTACATTCTATTTATTTGCCCCAAATCAGTGGAAACTCGCGTAATCGAAATTGAATGCAGTTTTACCTTGAAACTAATTGATGTTTCAAAATCATATAAAGCCATAGTTTGTGGTAGCGCCTCACAACCCTGGCCCGCAGGTACATTAGTGATAAAAACTTTAAACAAGAATTCCACGGAAGTGGATGTATCGCCTGCGCAGGAAGCTGGGAGATTACGAAGAAATGATGTTAAAAGTAAGCAATAATCATAGATTATGTTTTTGGATGGCATCATTTTGTTATATAATCTGTTATTCTGGGAAAAATACTCCGAGTTTTAAGGAACTTGCTATGGATGCTCATTGTCTCCACTCCAAGTTAATTTGTATGATTTGTCTGATGGTTTCCCATAAATAAATGAATAAACTTGTGGATGATGATGTTAAACAGCTAGTGTTGTCAATAACATTTGGAGTAAGACGACATGTCAGAGGTATACACGGTGGGTCAAGTGGTAGATCGAAGCCGTCCAGTATACAGTTTCAGTGAAGTTTCTATTTATGGTAACAGTTACCTTGACCTTTGACCTTCGGACATGAAAAGCAATCCCAAGCAAGCACTTTTGGTAAGGAAGCACTGCATGAAGTTTGAGTTTGATCGGCCCAAGGAAACTCAAGTTATCGCACGAAAACAGATTTTCTATTTATAGTAACAGTGACTTTGACCTTTGACCTTCGGACCTGGAAAGCGATCCCAAGCAAGCACTTTCGGTAAGGAAGCACTACATGAAGTTTGAGTTTGATCGGCCCATGGAAACTCAAGTTATCGCACGAAAACCTCTGTTCAGACGACGCCGCCGACACCGACGACGCCGACGCCGACGCCGACATAGCAATACCTATGTGTCACCAGCTTTTCGCAGGCGACACAAAATAACAACGTTACTTTAGAATGGCAGACCTACATCTTTAAACATATAGAATAAAATACATCTCCATCTCAAAGAACCGTCGGCTAGGCTAGCCTACTACTCTAATGTTTGTAGTATTCGAAATATAGAATACTGGAACAGGCTATAGACGCAATGGAAAGTCTGAGTCAAACGAATGTTTGTGCAACATCTGACCTAGTGACCGATTTCTAACCGATTTATTGTAACTGACCTTAGTGAACCTTAGATGTTTGTCGTACATTTAAAAATGTCACCACTCTCTACCCCTCAAATATGTTTCAAACCAGTCTATCAAAGCAGAACAAAGGGAAATAACTAATATATGTTAATGTGGTGTCATTCACCGCTTAGATTCCTACCGAGCAGGCTAATGGCAGTGTCCGAGCATACATTGCCTTATAATCGTGAAGAACATTTTCTTACAGGTAGTTTGTCTTTGTTAATATGCTATATTAAAGGTAAGTAATAAGTATAGGAGATTAAAGTAACATGGTTTGGAAGTGTCCATTGAACTATACCCTGTACCTTTGCAGTATTGCTGTAAATGTAGATGTGGTCCAGAAGTAACCCACCATCATAACTAACTTGTCATGCGTTAGGTTTTTCTTGGTCGGTATGTATGGGTGGCGGTTCGGGCCAAAAACGATATACAGTAACGCGTTAAAAAAGTAACGCGTAAGAAGTGACTTGTAACGCGTTAAAACTGACTTTTAACGCGTTACTTTTTCAAATGTAATAGTAATGTGTTAAAATATTTTTAACTCGTTAAAAGTCACTTGTAACGCGTGACTTTTTTAACGCGTTACTGTATATCGTTGTTGGCACGAACCGCCACCCATAGGTATGTGTAGATGTGCAGGTTACGTACGTTTTGAGAGTGATCGGAAGAATCGGGCAGTGATCTTGCACTGGAAGTAAAAGTTAATTGTAACTATCATTCTTTTTTCAAGAAACCTTGAAAGATTTTTTTCATGTTTCATATATATATAATAATAATTTAATTTTGATTGTAACAAGCATTTTCATTGGCTTAAAAATTTATGCTATCAGCCCAAAAATCCACTTTTATTGATGGACTCTTTTCTTTTAGAAATTATTGCGCTGCTGTATCAGCCAATCAAAAGCGACGTTACAAACGGCGACGTCATTTTTTTATGTTATGGGCTGATAATATAAATATTTAAGCCAATGAAAATGCTTGTTACAAGCAAGATTAGATTATATCTCCATAACATGAAATATATTTTCAAATTAATCCTTTATTATATAGAATCTATGTATAGGGTCCCCTTCATCCTGTCCATAATTTATCACATAATGTACTGTGTTATCCAGTGAATATTAACCCATGTAATATGACCTATCAGCCCTGTGATTGGTTGAAAGTTTCATTTGTTTCAATTGTGACGTCATAGACTTCCACTGGAGTCAAAATGGCGCCTATTTACATTTCAAGGTTGCATGTTTTACACGAATAAATGTCACAAATCTTGATTATGTGATAAAAATGATCTTACACTTGTTTTCATTTCATAATAAATTTATGAAAACTCGTCACGAATTTTTCATTTTAGCTCTCCAGAGGCTCGCTAAATTGAAAAAATCTTAAGACTCGTTTCATAAATCTCATATGAAATAGAAACTCATGTTAGATCCTATATATATATTAAGAATCCTGAGCTGTGCATGTATCATTTTGAGACTGATCGTAAGAACAAATTTAAGATGGCCGCCAGGCAGCACTCTTATATATATTAACAGTTAAAGTTTGTTATAACTATTTCTCTAAATACTGGACCGTTTTGTTTTGGGTCAAACTTATAGGTATGTTCTCCTACTACTTTATTCATTGTGCATGTTACATTTGTTACTTTCATTTTGAGACTGACTGGAAGAACAAAACGGCCGCGTCAAGCAGCCATCTTAGCTAGATGTTGACTGCAACGCGATGCAATCACTGTCTGAACAACTACAAAATGTCGAAATATTACATTGTTTATCAATCCAAATCACATAGGACAATTAAAGGTCACGTAAAAGCGTTGACAAAGAAGCACCAAAGAGTGCGCCAGAGGCTGAATGAGACCAAACATGTTGCAGCGGTTATTCAGTAAGAAGAGAAGCCATGATGTACCGTACCTACCATATATACAAACAGCATGTGATGGGTACTTCACTGACCACACCGTCAGCAGTAAAAGTAGAGGGTTTTAGAAACACATGTATGAGGCAACAGCTTCCTGTGGTGAGGTACATTACACATATCAGTGTTAGCCCTCGGGACACGCTGGGGTTACCATCTTACACGCAGATCAGGGATGGACAATAGTTTGATGCATCATGGCTTGTATGAGAGAAATAATCAAGAAAGATAAAGAAATTAAAAGGACGAGACTTTTTAAACTTGTTGATCCTCTATAATCCATGGGTTACGCTCACTTTCGCCCTCTGCGCCCCTTGAATATGTCATAGCAAAATTGAAGGCGTGCGGCTAGATATTTGATTGGTCTCAGATTTAAAAAAAACAACACCACCAGACCATAGTCAGTTGTTAGGCTGATACCTGTCCTTTGAAGATTACAGATTCAAAGCTAGTCAATTAATTTTACCGTTACACGACCGACATATATACATCAAAGTATCAAACTAGTCTTCTTGTCCCACAAAGTACACACTGAGCCTTCCATTTTGCTATGACATATCCCAGTGGTGCAGAGAGCGAAAGTGAGCGTAACCCCTCGAGTATCGAGGATGTGACTAAGATGGCTCTATGGAGACCCACCTACTATGTCAAAACTGAAAGGCAAACAAAGAAATGAAAGAGTTGGACTCAATGGAGCAAAATATCCCAGTCGGACATAACTCAGTGAACACAGACTAATGTACAAGAAGCTCAAACATCTAGAAAAGAAATTGAAGGTAACTTGAGGAATAGGGAAACATCACCACAAGATGCAGAAAGATAGAAAAGGAGCAATTTAGAACATATAAACTTCAACTGGAGATCAACATTGATGAGCTGGAAAGGACTGCCCAATGTCTATCAAGCAAGCATGCGTTGGAAGATAACGAGACGCGTGGCTAAAGAATGACTAGTTATGAGGAGCTCAAACAACTAGAAAAGAAATTGAAGGTAACTTGAGGAAAAGGGAAACATCACCACAACATGCAGAAAGATAGAAAAGGAGCAATTTAGAACATATAAACTTCAACTGGAGATCAACATTGATGAGCTGGAAAGGACTGCCCAATGTCTATCGTTGGAAGATAACGAGACGCGTGGCTAAAGAATGATTAGTTATGAGACCGCAGGTAACAACAATAAAGGTTTATTGGATGAAATATCTATAACCAGTTACCAACGCAGTCCTGAAGAAAGTGGAAAGGGAGTTGGAGGCAATCGAAAATCATCTTCTGAGTGACTGTCTGCAATCCAAAAATACTACAACAACTGGTATATTGTCACAAGCTCAAATGTCACAATAACGAATACCGAACACTCCAGCAACCAATTCAACGTACATAACCGAGTGAATAAACGATTATTCATCAATATATACAGATAACCAATCTTGGAATGTTCAACGCACTGAACATACCCATGCAAACAACATAGAAGGCATACCTAGGAGTACGCAAGTACATGCTGCAATGAATCCCAAACTATTTGCTGAAAAGGGAGAGGACAACAGCAAAACAACACAGAATACATCTGGGCCCAGTTATTCCAAAGGTGACTAGCTTAATCAGTGATTAGCACAAACTTTAATTTTTGTGTATCTTTAAAACATAATCACTGAATTAGTTACAACTTTCAAAATATCAAATATTTAGTAGAATAAATTCACATGCAAACTTGTGAGATTTTACCTTGTATATTGAGGAAATAATTCAAGGTTGAAAACTTTCATTAAACAGTGATTAAGCTAACCACCTTTTGAACTACTGGGCCCTGGCTGTACCTCAAACTGTGACGGTAGCATTTCCCAGCGTTACTCATTTGCCGCTACACCACCAACATATAGACCTAGGGTAACAGCTGCAAAGACAGAGAGGGAATTCCACAGAGCTCGACACTATTTCTTTCATACCAGGGTCAGAGAAATAGTTATGGAAATACAGATCCTAGACGACCTATCGTCTAAATGCTCTGATCACTACCCAGAGAAGATACGGTAAATATGAAAAAGAAGAACACCAGAATCCCATGGCAGAAGGTGGATATCCCTATGAAGCACTAGTAACTAGTGGGGTAAAGAACATCTCTGTACTCTCAAGTTCCAGAAGACAAAGTGGTACAGGACATCAACAATCTGCCGACTCGATCATCCAAGCTCAGTATCATAGGTTTCCGCTCAAAGTAAGAAACAGAAGATTTTTAGCAGCCTGCAAGTTTCAAACGATATCAAAGCCGGAAGTATCAGAGTATAGGGACGCTGACACTGTGAGTGGAAGCTTAAAGGCAACTCGGATTACACTAACGATCCCTACCTAGTAGCCATTAAAACAGCAAGATACAGACTTGGGAGCCACATCAGAGTAACAAACGCACGGAAGAAAATGAGCAACAAAGCAGAGATCACGAGGCAAACGCAAGAGATACAAAGAGGCCATAGATCTGATTGACGAAGATCGTGGAAAACAGAGACAATTATCGAGACAATTATCACAAAGATACAAGATGGAGATGAGATTTACAGCGAGGAAGACGTCATTAAACGACGATGGTTCTGCCACTTCAGTCTCTTGTCACTGCTGGTTGATATTCCAATCTTCAATGAGTACTATGCACGGCAGGTCAGACTGGATTTAGATGCTATCTCTGAAATATGTCAGTAGTTTCCTACGAATAAAGTATTATCTTGTACAGATGTACTAAAAGCAACCTATAAGCTAAATAAGAATAAAGCAGATGATGTCCACAAGTAAGCAGCGTAGCGCATCACCAAGAGAAAGTCAGATATCATCACCAAGGCAATGAATGCCATCGCGGACATCCGTCATATTCCGAACAACATGAAAGAAGATATTATAACACTAGTATTCGAAACATAGGCAGCGGTTAAAAAAATATATAAAAAAAGAACTACAGTTGAGTAGTTGTTTCACAAATCTTGGCCAAATTCTTGGAAACACAGCGCTCTCTACTGGTATTTACATCCGTCCAGCAATACATCATCTGCATAAGTCTCTCTAGAGACTTTACTACTCAAGCATCACCTCCTGTGTGTGCCATCATACATCGGCAGAAGTCTTACGAGAAGCTAAGGACCAGAACACTTCACCTACGCTGCGTTCTAGGATGTCAAGTCTGCTTTCGACGTAGTGAACCACGGCAGTCTGCTATATATGTATTGTTTAGATGGAAAGGCATGGTGGACCTCCACAACAAAACACAAAGTGCAGTAAAGTGGAACGGACCGTCGCCAAATAAATCCAATATTCTACAAGAAGTTCAATAGGGAAGATTGATCACTGCTGATCGGTACATGGTAAACAACAATAACCTTCTGGACAGACTACGAAACACTTGCTAGGGTGCAATAGTCGGGACTGTGGACTGAGAGCTCCTCACTGTGCAGACGCTGTCACACTGTTCTGCAACACTCAAACCTATGTTAGATGTCACTGTGGATTATGATAGTAAGCATCCTGCAGCCAGGAAAGAGTGGTTTCCTTGTTATACCGCCAAGTCAATTATCAAAATCAGTGGAACATGCCTTCAATTTAGCTTGGAGCAGCTCAAAATTCTGGACAAAGTTGTGCATCAAGGAATGATACGGGGTGCCATGTCTATCGCAACAACTATACTACTGTGGATGCAAATGGAATCATTTATTTCCGTGGGGTTAAAATTTCGTGGATTTCATATACTAGACTGTTTCAAGGACATTAAATTTCACTGATTTCTGATTTTCCCCTATCTATATCATACCAAATTTATGTTTTTGTGGGGATTTGATTTCGTGGATTTTTGTTATCCACGAAATCAACGAAATTTAATGTCCCACACAAATTTACGAGTTTACAGTACAGAAAGCCAGACGGCACCGCATAAGACGAGCATGGAGAATATGGATCGGATCTAGCCATGCAATCTTCAACCAAAATGCAGTGAAAGGGACATGAATAATCTTTGGTCTTCAAAATAGTAATCCTTACTACAACGTAATTCATTTTAAGACAGGAAACTATTTCAACAGTGTATCGACGACTAGTGTTGCAACAGCTGATCATCGACAGTGCTAGGTTTGAGAATGGCTCCGAGCATTGCTGGTCAGTAAAATTTCCATGCACGACAATCAACTGACTGAGCTATCACCGTCATAAACGTCACAAGGAACAATCAGATTGGTTAAGAAGAAAGACACAGCATACAAACAAACAGAAGGACTGAACTATCACACACCGCGTGTATTCCTAAGGGGTCTGCTATATACTGTGTCATTCCACCTCATCGGTGAACGTGGTGAGTCTGCCACGTGTGTAGTTTAGTGTAGACAAAGGTTGTGCTTTAGTATAGTAATACAGTGGGAGTTAGTGTGTTCAGATAGTAGGAACTAGCGACATATTAGTTTCACTCCAAAAGAATGTGCACTGGTGGAAACGAATAGAACAGACTGCCGCCAGTTATACCCATCTTGGATTTTGACGGTTATCGTCATTTCTCAAAAACTAGTGGACATAACTTTTCATATGTAGATTCCCCTTAGTCCATAATTATGCTGTATGAAGCATTAAAACTGATTGGAACTAGGCAACCATCTTGTTAGTAGACAGAACATTCTAAATTTTCATAGTTGGTTTCCATTGGACCTTAGTTATGCATTTCCAATTTGGGAATCGATCATGAGAACAAGATGGCTGCCAGGCAGTAATAACGAATTCCCTCTTTCTCCGAAAGGGAAGTAATCCATATTTCTTGAATTTCATAAGTAGCTTTCTGCCACAGATTTACTGTATTTCTTTTTTGAGATTCAGACTGATTGATCAGAAGAAACATGGAAGATATGGCTGCCAGAAAACAGATATCTCGTCCTATTTTTACACATAAAATCAAACAACAACTTCAATTTTTTTAGGACAATGCCTAACACAGTAGTATAAAATTATGGTAAAACGTCACAAGATGCATTTACTGATTACTGTATACATGGAAACTTTGGTTGCAGTTTAATTTTCATCTTCTTCGCCCTCCCTAATAAACTGTATTTCTTATAACAGCGAACGATTGTAAACAATATAATAAAGTAATTAAATGTGCAGGGCAAATTGATATTGGCGAAAATGGAAATCATCATCGAAGGGCGAACATTTTCTGGCATACAGTACTATCAATCCAAAGAGAAAAGATCAAACTTCCATAGAACTAATGAAAATCTAGGATGGTTGGTGCCAAGATACCTCTGGGATCTTTTGTTTGTTGAAAATATTTAAGGCTAGCACTTGTTAATTTGACGTTACAACTAGAAAATGCTGTATACAGTTGATAACAAATTCAACAGGAAACTGTTCATCAGTCATACTGTTCAGAGAAAATTGGGACCAATGATCAATGATGTTGTGAAGTTGAATTAAAACTCCAGTAGACATTCTTGAAGAGTTCGCCTGTTGGGAAAGTAAACCATAGAAAAACAGCTTGTTCCCATAAATACTGATGTTCCAATATTTCTTAAAATTAACATGCATCATTAACCGAAAGAAAGCAAGATAAAACATATTTTGCTTCATTATTTTGAATGCAAATATAAGGATTGTAATGCACCTTTTTTAACTTTCCGATAGTTTAATGGCAGTTTTTGGGTATCAGATATCTATGGTAGTACCGGATACACTTCCATACCTCAATAAATACATACAGTGTATGCACTTAACATTGAACCCAATTTACTCCTTGTTCATACTTAAAAAAATGTCCATTAGAAAAATATGTAGGACTGATCAGAATCACTGATCAGAGATACAAAAGAGACAATTTCAATCCAGTTTTTACTTTTATTTATCATAGTAAACAATCATTGTATAGGTGTATGTATATACACATCATGTGTATAATAAGCCTTACAAAGGATAAGGTGATATCAGCATTGTATAACAACATGGATATTTACAAACGGATGCTTTACCTTTTGATCAATACATGTAAATAGTTTTGCAAAAGCAAAAAAAATCTCGTTTGTTTTAATATGGAGCTCTCAAATAGAAATCCCACCTTCCTCTAAAGAATATGATTTGTTTTGGAACAAAATTCTGATAAAATTAAAACTTTACTCAGTTTTAAAATTAAAAGTTGTTTACATAATGTAATTGTTACCTTTGGATACAACAGAACCATCAATGTCTCCAAACTTAAGACAAGATAATAGTTTTCAAAACAAATACATAAAATTTCAGAATTGGTGACTAAACCATACAGTTTACATAATATAAAATAAAAGGGCATAGCGCCTTAAAGTCCAAAATAGCTATCTCCTCTTTAATCACTTTTTGATCACCAAAATAGCAAAGAAACCATGGCCATATACTAACGTTTTCAGTGTACTTGTGTTGCTGTTTTTTACCAGTACATGTATATACTAACGTTTTCAGTGTACTTGTGTTGCTGTTTTTTTACCAGTACATGTATATAGCACTAAAGACAAAACAATCCTAGTTCACCACAGTTGGTAGTCAACCAGCCTAATGACTGCTGTGGTGGAAGGTCAACTTCCTCAAAATGGCAGGATGTGGTAGTCCTCGAGACATTTGGCTGTTGTTACCCAGCTCCACCACAGAGTGGAGCATTAGATGGTTTGGTATTAGTCTATGCTGTAGCTTCTGGATAACAATTAGAACACCTACACCACCTCCAGCTATCGCCCCCCTCCCAACACGTATGGAGTTATAAATTGAGTAAACATGGTAAGATGCCTTTAATAAGCTGGTCACCTTCTCTCCTGATTATTATGAATATACATATATTTATGGATAGGTCATGCAATGAAAGGTTACATAGGATTAGATATGGTGCCATACAAAAGTTGTATAAAATCATCATAATAATTTCAACAAGATATTCTGTGATTCCTCTGAATGTTTAGACTATTGACCAATAATTAGGGAAATACTGGTAAACTCGGGACTCACAGATTTACCATTAAGTTTACCTATGGCCGACTGTGTGCCAGATAGTGGAGAAACAACAAGGACAAATCCCGATACCTACATGGATATAATAATACATACTGTAAATATGGTAAGGTGTAAAGTACTTCATATGTACTGTGGACAGTTATCTATATCAAACAAAAACAAATAAAAATAAGTGAACAAAGTTATTGTATACCGGAATCATTCTAACAAATTATTCCTCTTGACCTATCAATGGTAACCACCACCCTCTCTCCCACAAAAACACTCATATGATCTGTATAACTGATTTTAACAACAACACAGAAACCAACTTGGAATGTTGAAATATTTCTAAACTAATACTTAATAGTAGTATTGATTTGCTTGAACAGGCTTTGATTTAGTTAACATGCAGTAAAACCTTTGCTATACTGCCTCCATTTGCCCACAGGATTTTTTGGCATTAAAAATCAGGTGTAGCTAAATGTCATAGGAATTAACACGAAAAATGCAGAGGTGATTTAAATATGTTTGTGGTAGGCGAGGGCACAAATTAAACAAGGGATAGTCTATCAAGTTTTACAATACTTTTTATATTCAGCACTATACAACTCAAGCACTATTCGACAAAACTTAATGATTAAGCACTCGGGAAGGACGTTTTTACATTGTAATCAAGCACTAGTAGCTAACAAATATAAGTATATCATTAAACTTATACTACCCCAGATACCAGTGGTATATATAAATTACCATTTACCTAGCTGTAGGCTTCATGGATGTAACGCAGAAACAATAAACAATGAGTCATATGCACTTTTTTTACTGGTAAACTTAAAACAAACACAATCAAATATGGTGTAATTTACAAGATGAATTTGGCTATATACATAATGCATAACGAGATAAAATAAAAAATAAATGAACAAATCTTAAAACAAAACATTAGGCTAACGTCACAAACAACCTTCAGCATAACACATTATGTACATGTAAGTCAACAGTAGCGGGTATTTACTCTATATCTCCTTGTAATCCAAGAAAAGTGACATTTCAAATGTGCCCAGGCTTGGATTTATTTTCAAATTTAGCACATTAATTGGTATATAAAACAAGAGGCCCATGGTCCTTAACGGTCACCTGATATATTTATACAGAGAGTTGATTTTGTTTTTAACATGAACAGAAATATTATTCAAAGTGACAAAAAACAATAAAACCACCTTATTCAATATCTAGCATACAGATTTCAGACTAAAAAGTATTTGAAACTAGCACCTCTGATTCTAAACAAGGAAAATGAAGAAATTTTAGCACACTGACTCCTTTGAGCCCCACCCTACAGCCCTTGGGGGTAGGGCTGGCTCAAA
>NW_018404519.1:942820-973725 GCF_002113885.1 Mizuhopecten yessoensis
TATGAAGAGTATTTGATTCTACTATATCTGGGTCTTGAGAAGAAGATTTTTGAAATTTGACCCCTTTTAGCCCCGCCCCTCAGGCCCCTGGGGGCTTGGGACTAAACCGGCCACTATTTTTGTTGAGCATTGTCCATGGAAGGTCCCTGCAAAATTTCATTGCAATTGGTTCAGGGGTTTTGGAAAAGAAGATTTTTGAAATTTGACCCCTTTTAGCCCCGCCCCCCAGGCCCCTGGGGGCTTGGGACAACACCGGCCAATATTTTTGTTAGCCTTTGTCCATGGAAGGTCCCTGCAAAATTTCATTGCAATTGGTTCAGGGGTTTTGGAGAAGAAGATTTTTGAAATTTTAGTCAATTTGCCCCTTTTTGGCCCCGCCCCTCAGGCCCCTGGGGGCTTGGGACAAAACCGGCCAATATTTTTGTTAACCTTTGTCCATGGAAGGTCCCTGTTAAATTTCATTGAAATTGGTTCAGGGGTTTTGGAGAAGAAGTCGAAAATGCAAATTGTTTACGGACGCACGACGGACAAAAGGCGATCGCAATAGGTCACTTCAGACTTTGTCTCAGGTGACCTAAAGATCAATCAATGGTACTCTATCATTGAAAACGGCCTCCTTGTTTAATTCCAATACCAAATTTGGGAAATGCTTCCTTTGTTATATTAATACAGTTTTCTACCAAAGAATTTTAAATTACAATCCTTTCAATACTGTAATAAACTTCATATTTCCTTCAAAACAAGTTTTATCAGCATATATACTCTAGGGGGTCTTAATGTGGGAGGTAACTGGAGTACCAAGGAAAACCCTGTCATTTGGCAGGTGACCCAATACTTTTTCAGTGATCAAACCATGGCTGTTTTGGAGAAGGGCAAGTTTGCTATCCACTGCACAACCCCACCACCCTCAATTATTTAGTGATTGTAAATCAAAAACGAAAGGGGAGATAACTCCAAATTGTCCAGAGGAAGACTGTTCAGGCAAACATTCAGCAATTACAACTGAACAGCCCGGAGAGAGGCAGAGAAACACACCCAATGTCAGATTAAAAACTAAAAAATTAAATTTTAAAAAAATGTCGCTTTCTTATGAACCACCAAATGCTGAGTGGATATGCTAGTAGCAGTGATTGTAAGTGGTAAATATGTTGTACATAGTGATTGTAAGTGGTAAATACATTGTACATACTGTAAAATCATAAATTTTGGTGGGGCAAAAATCTACGAAATTAAATCCCCACGAAAACATAAATTTGGTATGATATAGATAGGGGAACTTAGAAATCAGCGAAATATAATGTCCATGAAACCGGTTAGAATAATTATGAAAACCATGAAATTTTAACCCAACAAAAATAAATGAATCTACAGTAGTGATTGTAAAGCGGTAAATACATGTTCTCATAAAAAAACACAAAATATTTACTAAGTTTCAAAACCTTGCGCTACCCAATAACAGAATGCTGATAGGTATTTGATTGTTAAGTAGTACGACAATTGTGGAGAAAAAACAAGCAACTGAACTTTTTTAACAGATTATATACAAATAAACTAATGCTGCTTTCAATTAAGAAAGATAGTACCAGTGTCATCTTTGTGCAAACATTTAAGTCAAATTTTTGTTAGCACAATATTTATAACAAAGAGGCCCTGAAGGGCCCATAGCTCACCTGGAAATATTGATTTTAAAATCTATCAAATATGACATTTGTATATCAAAAGAGTCTGTACAAGGAAACATAGCGGGCATGAAGAGATGAATACATCCATGCTACCAGAATTAACCCTCAGGTTCTGCCCTACCCCTGGGACTTAGTTCTAAGAAAATTACATGTAACAATTGGTGTTTCAGAACAAGAACAGGAATAGTCCTTCAGAAGGAGTAGGCTTTTGAAGGCTGAAATCCACAAATTTTCGAGTATTGAACCCGAGAAGTGCAAAGTCATAACTTTCCGTAACACATTTGATTCTCGGGTCCCAAGGATGCATCATAACCAATTTGTTTGAAATCCAACCTGTCAATCAGAAGATGTAAAATTTTAAAGGAAAATGTTGATGCACAACAGACATTGTACTATGGCATATGCGCACCAGATGAGCTGAAAACCATGGTTTTATCATTTGCAAATTAACGAAATATCACAATTATAAGATTTTTATTGGACCTGACCCAATGAGTTAATTGCTTCAAGGCTATATAAACCTTTAAGTTTCAAGATTGTCTGACTTACTAACCAGTGCTAATGATATAAGCAGGAGAGGGTTACCTTCTGGTTTTAACAATGCAAGGTATATTATGTACAGAAGAGGGGAACAAGTTATAGTCATATCTTGGACAGAGATTTCTTTTTTCTTTTTAAAACTCAAAGTAAGATATAAGCAAATCCAGTTTGCTCCAGATCAACAGCTTAATGTATTTTTTCATAAATGCTACTAAATACATTTAAAATAAACAGAACACAGAGTTTTAAAACATCAGTTCCGAGTACAAAAATTCAAACTCGAGGACACTAATTGATTATTCATACTCAAGCTTCAAATGCCTTATTAAAGCTTGAGGACATTAATTCCCATCATGGGAACATTTGATAATAATTGCATGATAAAAGGCACATAAATCTGAACAGCTCACCTCACTAGACAAATGAACATGTTAATATACAAGCAGAAAACAGGCTAAACACTTTGTATGCCACTATTTAATATGGACTGTGACAACCCAATCTTTTGGTATATAGCTTGAGTGTTTACCCATAATTCCTCGTTTCCTTATTGACCATACTTCTATATCCCCTAAATCGCCTTGATTCTGATTGCCTCGTGTGAAATATAGATAAAATCTGACAAACCATAATTATGGATGTACAGTAGTCTTTTAAACCTTTTCCCATTTTTTGACCCAGCCCTCTGTCCACACTGCACATCCATGGTTTATGAACATCAAATCCCCTTGGCCTAGGGCTACTTCACACCAAAATTGAATCCCTTTTGCAAAGATATACTTCATTTCTCCCACCCTTCACAGGTGTGTATCCAATTTTAGCCGGGAAAGATAAGATTGTCGTCACCCCCTAGGGGGAGATAGCCTCGTGCCGAGTAGCACGTGTTCCATTGTTCGACAACCAAAAAACATCATCGCTCGGGTTGGAGATTTCCCTGTCACACCCTCAGAGTAGGGGAAGATTCTATTAGTCATATTAAGTCAAAAAGATTTCAGCCATCCTGGACTAGGAAATCCTGGCAGACAATAGATGCCACACTATGGGAGAAGCTTACTTGGGCTTTTGGCTAGTTGAGCTAACCATTCAAAACATGATAACCAAAGGTGTAACGGCAAATATATTGAGGTACATATGTTGTAGTAATACTTAAAGCTAATCAGAATACACACTTGTAGCTAACACATTTGCTAGAGTACATCAAGCCATGTATATCTTACAAAATCAACATCTATTCATCATAGGCTATCTCTTGCCTGTCATATGGAATAATACTAAATGTATTGACAACTGCAATGAACTATAGAAGCTTTTACTGTTGTATTAAAGAAGCTGTTTTTGCTACATTGGTTTGTATATAAAGATACTACAAAATATGATAGTATTATGCTTAATTCTAAAACATTTTTTTATATGATTTAGATTCAAGTGCAAAAATCAATATTACAGTGAATCAGATCTTTTAAGAATGAAAATGCGAAGTATTTGTGGTAGAAAACTTGCTTGTGTATAATTTGCTCTTGATGCTGAAAAGCCTCTCACTATAGAAACATATCTTCAACGAGGGAGATCTCCCTCATTCCTCATTTCCACTGCGGGAGAAAGTGTGTAAAATGTGAACTAAAACTGCTTTGCTCAATTGATCTTTCCCTTTTTATGCTTTCAAATAAGTCCAAAAAGCATCCATGTGATTCAGACACACCTGTTATGATCATTACACACACCCAGCAGTAACTAGCTACATGAGATCATTGACCACAGGATGTAGATTTAGAGTTTGTGTGAGTTTGGACTTGAATAAGGGAGTTTCAAGAAAGATTGGTAAATTTTGGTCAACATGAGGGAGTCTCCCTCCTAGTGAGGGAGGGTTGGAGGGTTGATAGCTATATATGCATCTTGAAAATGTACACTTTGGGAATAGTTGAACTTGTGGAATGGCTGTGGCGTGATAGAAAGTTCTACAGATAAAGAAGTTCTTCACTGATAAATTATGAAGTCTGCCACTGTAGAAATGCTGAAGATGGTGCATGCCCTGGTGCAGTAACTGATCCTAGACAGTAAAGTTCTCCTGGAACACGGCTTCGTCTTAGATGGTGTAGTTCCCTTGGTACCAGTCCTAAAAGATATCGTACTCTTAGTCACAACATAGTCCTAGATGGCATGGTACTTGAGGTACTCCTTGATGCGGAGTGGCAGATGGAGATGGTCGATGATATTGGATGGTACAAGTGTGCGGATGGTGCGACGTGTCTGGTGCTGTAGACTGGCCACTTTGTTGGGGGTCCTGTAGAACGCTACACCTCCGTCCCTGTCACTGTAATAAAAAAAGCAGTGTTCAGAGTACTGTCCCCTGGGAGATGCCACCAGTGCTGATGTGTACACATGCCTCTCAGTTATATTTACAAGGTGTTTATAGTCCCAAGTCATAGAGAAATCATCAAGCAACACTATGATAGTCAAGTTCTTCCAATGACTCGTAACTTGACAACGTTAATGGGAATAAATGTAAATAAAGATTGTATGAGTGACATGACTTTACAATATATCGCATAATACTATCAGTAGCAAGTCATTATATCAATGAAATACTCCTTGTGATAAAAATACACATGAAATCAATATAGGAATATATGCAGGCATTTACTCTTTGATTATAAAACTGATGAATGCTACAATTTACAGATGGGATTGTTTTCACTCATGGCCTTATCAATGATTTGTATGAATGTCTATCAAAACATGGTAACAGATGTTTATATATTATTTTTGTTTTGTTTTACATAAGTTGACATCTAGTAGTACATCATTCCAACATACAAGGTGTAAGTTTACTGATGGTATAGTTATAAGTCACACAAATACTTAATACAATACCTACATAGTTACATATATATATAAAAATGACCACGGTACAAACCTCACACAATTAACTAGTCACATGACTGTTCACTTTGCATATTCATGAGGCTGTGCTGGAAAGTTTTGGCTTTCCGCGCAGCCTGCGAGTCGATTGTGAACTGCAAAGACACGTCCTCTGTACATCATGTACAGTCTATTTGACTTTTCCATAAAGATCACTTCTGCAGAACAAAACATGGACCAAACTAGTAAGCCCGGCCAATAGGCCGAGCATCGGTAAGATAAGGAAATAAGGAAAGCAACGAATTTGTCTGAATAAATATTAAGGGTGCCTATCAAGCTGTAACCAAAGTATTACACAAAGCATCAATCAAACTCAGGGAACAGATCTGTTCCCATTTATTATGTTCGTTCATTGAGAACTAGTAAACAAAACTAACCCTTAAACAAGTCATTTTATTGGTTCTTGTTCAAAAGAAAGATTTTTGGTCATATCTGTTTGAGAAAAATAAATGAACTATATAAACGTTCTACCTAAATAAGGATATCAATTCTTAAAATGTAGTTTTTCATTAAGATTTGACATCACAACTTTCGCAGACAAAAAACATGTTTTCAAATAAAAATCTATTTCTATAGAGACTTTGTGTTCGTTTAAATCACACACATACTTTACGTTCAGAACATCTTTTATTAAGAATCCCTGCTCCAACTGGTAGCTAGCTCAGTTGGTTAAAGCGACAGTATGAAGATCTGAGGTCCAGGGTTTTGTTCTGTAGTGGATTTTTTTCCGTTTCCTTTATTTTATCTAAGTTTATTATTGTTTCCATAAAAATGTGGATAGTATGGTTTTCTTTTCAGAAATAATCTATCAAAGTTATAGTCATGCTAGTTTCTAATCCATCGTTATAGTTTTTGGTAGTAGTACAGGGGTCCTTAATTCTATCATTCAAACACTTTCCTCTCTAGTTTCCTGGTATTCCATACTACTGAATATATAATGTCTAGTGCATGAAAACTGAATTCTACAGAGATAAGGTATTATCTATGACCAAAAACCCTTCACTTGACCTCAAATATATTCAATATAACACTTTGCAATTACATCGCACATGTATGTCTACATGTCTAAAGAATATATCATTCAGACCATTTTATTGGTCGATTTTGATTTTGTTTAAAAGGTGACAATATTTTCAGAAATAGATAAAACACCAAACAAGAGATACCAGTTACACATTTATTCCTTAAGATAAAAGACAAGTTTTGGAGTTATAAGACATGTCTAGTTGTGTCTGTTGTTGGGAGTTAAAAGACATGTCTAGTTGTGTCTGTTGCTGGAGTTATAAGACAGGTCTAATTGTGTCTGTTGTTGAAGTTATAAGACAGGTCTAGTTGTGTCTGTTGTTGGAATTGTAAGACATGTCTAGTTGTGTCTGTTGTTTGAGTTATAAGACAGGTCTAGGTGTGTCTGTTGTTGGAATTGTAAGACATGTCGAGTTGTGTCTGTTGTTTGAGTTACGAGACAGGTCTAGTTGTGTCTGTTGGTTGAGTTATAAGACAGGTCTAGTTGCGTCTGTTGTTTGAGTTATGAGACAGGGCTAGTTGTGTCTGTTGTTTTAGTTATAAGACAGGTCTAGTTGTGTCTGCTGTTGAAGTTATAAGACAGGTCGAGTTGTGTCTGGTGTTTGAGTTATGAGACAGGTCTAGTTTTGTCTGTTGTTGAAGTTATAAGACAGGTCTCGTCGTGTCTGTTGTTGGAATTGTAAGACATGTCTAGTTGTGTCTGGTGTTTGAGTTATGAGACAGGTCTAGTTGCGTCTTTTGTTGGAGTTATAAGATAGGTCTAGTTGTGTCTGTTGTTGCAGTTATAAGACATGTATAATTGTGTCTGTTGTTTGAGTTATAATACAGGTCTAGTTGTGTCTGTTGTTTGAGGTATAAGACAGGTCTAGTTGTGTCCGTTGTTGGAATTGTAAGACATGTCTAGTTGTGTCTGTTGCTGGAGTTATAAGACAGGTCTAATTGTTTCTGTTGTTGAAGTTATAAGACAGGTCTCGTCGTGTCTGTTGTTGGAATTGTAAGACATTTCTAGTTGTGTCTGTTGTTTGAGGTATAAGACAGGTCTAGTTGTGTCTGTCGTTTGAGTTATGAGACAGGTCTAGTTGCGTCTTTTGTTGGAGTTATAAGATAGGTCTAGTTGTGTCTGTTGTTTAAGTTATAAGACAGGTCTAGTTGTGCCTGTTGTTGGAGTTATAAGACAGGTCTTGTTGTGTCTGATGTTTGAGTTATAAGACAGGTCTTGTTGTGTCTTTTGTTGGAGTTATAAGACAGGTCTTGTTGTGTCTTTTGTTGGAGTTATAAGACAGGTCTTGTTGTGTCTTTTGTTTGAGTTATAAGACATGTCTAGTTGTGTCTGGTGTTTGAGTTATAAGACAGGTCTTGTTGTGTCTTTTGTTGGAGTTATAAGACAGGTCTAGTTGCGTCTGTTGTTTGAGTTATAAGATAGGTCTAGTTGTGTCTGTTGTTACAGTTATAAGACAGGTCTAGTTGTATCTGTTGTTTGAGTTATAAGACAGGTCTTGTTGTGTCTGATGTTTGAGTTATAAGACAGGTCTTGTTGTGTCTTTTGTTGGAGTTATAAGACAGGTCTAGTTGCGTCTGTTGTTGGCGTTATAAGACAGGTCTAGTTGTGTCTGTCGTTTGAGTTATGAGACAGGTCTAGTTGCGTCTTTTGTTGGAGTTATAAGATAGGTCACATGTCTAGTTGTGTCTGTTGTTGGGAGTTATAAGACAGGCCTAGTTGTGTTGGGTCTGTTGTTTGAGTTATAAGACATGTCTAGTTGTGGCTGTTGTTTGAGTTATGAGACAGGACTTGTGGTGTCTGTTGTTTGAGTTATAAGTAAGACAGGTCTAGTTGTGTTGTGTCTGTTGTTTGAGTTATGAGACAGGTCTAGTTGCGTCTGTTGTTGGAGTTATAAGATAGGTCTAGTTGTGTCTGTTGTTGCAGTTATAAGACAGGTCTAGTTGTGTCTGTTGTTTGAGTTATAAGACAGGTCTAGTTGTGTCTGTTTGAGTTATAAGACAGGTCTAGTTGTGTCTGTTGTTGGAGTTATAAGATAGGTCTAGTTGTGTCTGTTGTTGCAGTTATAAGACATGTATAATTGTGTCTGTTGTTTGAGTTATGAGACAGGTCTAGTTGTGTCTGTTGTTTGAGTTATAAGACAGGTCTAGTTGTGTCTGTTGTAGGAGTTATAAGACAGGTCTAGTTGTGTCTGTTGTAGGAGATATAAGACAGGTCTAGTTGCGTCTTTTGTATGAGTTAAAAGACAGGTCTAGTTGTGTCTGTTTTACACAAAATGTATTGCTGTCTTTATAATTTTAAACAGTTCAGTTAAGACAAACTTAGCAGTTCCCAGTTATCACTTCAAAATTTGATACTGCCTCCTTTTGACCTTATGGTTTATTCAGTGCAGCATTTTTCTAATGGAGAGTGATATTTAACAGACAAATCAATTTTAAAACAACCAAGGGTAAATTTCAACGCTCTTTGTATTTTAGGATGAGTTTACATGGTGAATGTCACTAGGAGATATTCCCCATTGTCAGACAAGGCCAACAGTTTTGAGTAACAATAAATTATATATCACTGTAATTGTCAGACCCAGATTGTTTTTCCTGGCAAAACTTATCACTCATAGTAATGCTGAAAGAATGTTGTGACTTTTAACAGATTTAGTCTGGATTATTGAGTTACACAGAGGAAAATATAAACTAAAGAACAAGTGAAAAGATGATCACTAGTTTCCTGATAGTGAAAACAGAATTACAACATTAAGCAAGTAATTTGAGCATTTATTTTTGTACAAACTCTTAGTTATTCATTCCTAAAGTATACAATGGATAATATAACAATAATTTTCATACTTGTAGAAGAGGTTTTTTTCTTTTTTAATATGTGCATTGGAAAAAATAAGGGGGAAAAAAAGGAAATGTATTTTATAGCCTGAAAACTAGGGGGTGGGGGAGGGGAGAGAATCAGTTATAAGACCAGAGGCCCAGGGGCTTTACAGTCACATGAGTATAATTGTACCAGATAAGAGAGCAAAACTAATAACAGTTATTCCATATCCCAGCCAGCTAAACACTATCACCACCTTAGGCTTTATAGATCTATCATGCAATATTTAACCCCTCTGACTTTAAATGAAGGTCAAAAGTAATTAATATGGATAAATTTCATAGCTTTCCATCTTAGTTAGCAACACACAATATATCATGTAACTCTAAGCCTTATTTTTATGATTACCTGGAGGAAGTGGAAAAAAAATCAATGTTTAACAGACGATGTATGAGAATAGAAGGCAAACAGTCACTTGAGCCTCTGGGGTAAAATATATTACGAACTTATTCCTATATTGACCCTGTACAGAAGGGTTGGACAATACTGAAAACTCTCAAGTGTCCTAAAATTGTTGATGTTATCACAATATTGCATATTTTATGTCTTCAAGTAACTTTTCTGATAGAAGCACTGTTGGTTGAATTGAAAAATGACCATTTCTGCCTAAGTCCTGGTGAGTGTGATTTTAACAAATTGTTCAATGTCCGCAAGAAATATAATCACAAATCAAGATTTTATCACCTGAACAGCTTAACCTACATGGATGGTGCAGCCCTCATTGGAGGACAATTCCCTAGGATCACTTAAAGAGATTTCATAATCATCCATTAGCTACACACATCGCCCTCCTATACAATAGTTGTATGAGTTTAAACTCAAAACTTCATTATTTCATTACTGTAAATCTCTTCATTGTTGGATTTATTTTATTTCACAAACAAAGAACAAGTAGGTTTTATTCATATACTTGTATTCATGATTGGGAAGAAACTATTTCAACATTACCATAAGTAATTATCTATAAAATTCATATTCACAAAAGACCTTAAGAGTTATATTTGCAAATGAATATTCTTGCATATAAACATGAAAATATGCTGATCTAAAATACTGGTAAAATAGGGTGGTATTTGTTTTACTTCTCCAAAGTACAGAAATAATTTTATTAACATCAATTCAGCATTATACAATAATTACCCAAACTCTCACCATAATCTCCAATACATTGTCATACATGATAATGATACTATGATAACATGATTCAAATGAGCACAAAACTACCTACCCTACAGCGATGGTGTGTCCATTCGGGGAGACTGAACAGCACAGGGCATTGCTGTGATTGGCGACATTCATCGGGTTACTGGTGTCCTGTAGGTCCCACACTCGCATGTAGCTACAAATACAGGTAAATTATTTGTTTTATTTATTGCATTTAATTATACAGGTAAAACACAGATACTTCAAAATGCAAGTTTATCACACATATCATTGCAAATACTGGTAAAAATACACAAGTATCTCATTTACAGGTGAAACACACTAGTAATTACAAATACAGGTGAATAAATAGGAAACTACCAAAACAGGTAAAATTGAGAAACCTATTAATAGGTAAAACACATGGAGACTTGTAATAGACCATGTACCGTACATGTGGCTAGTGACTTACCCATCATCACAGACCGTGACCAGTTCAAATGACTTACCCATCATCACAGACCGTGACCAGTTCTAGCGACCTACCAATCATCACAGACCGTGACCAGTGACTTACCCATCATCACAGACCGTGACCAGTTCTAGTGACTTACCCATCATCACAGACCTTGACCAGTTCTAGCAACTTATCCATCATCACAGACTGCGACCAGTTCTAGTGACTTACCTGTCAACATGGACCGTGACCAGTTCTAGTTACTTACCTATCATCACAGACATTGACCAGTTCTAGTGACTTACCCATCATCACAGACCACGACCAGTTCCAGTGACTTACCTATCATCACAGACCGCGACCAGTTCTAGTGACTTACCCATCATCACAGACAGTGACCAGTTCTAGTGACTTACCTATCATCACAGACAGTGACCAGTTCTAGTGACTTACCCATCATCACAGACAGTGACCAGTTGTAAGCCGTTGTTACAGAAGCTGACGTCCCTCAGGTAATGGTCGTTGGCACCTCCAGCAAATATTGGGCGTGGCTCTGGGAACATGTGTCTGTGAATGACGGATGTATAAAGCTAATACAATGGTGTAGTAATGAGTAACATAGAAAGTTCTTGAGATAGCCTCGTCCTAACTTGTGCTATTTGATCATTAATCTCTTTGATAAATTAAAATGTGTAAGTTGATGTCTCATTTAAACAACACTTACTTCTTATTGAAAGGACTATAAAGAAGAAAATGTCTGTTCATAGAAATTTTCTTTTGTATCACATGATGATAAGTTATATATATATATACTGGTTTCTCTGAGTAATACACATATTGTAAATGGTAAATTTATATGTAATAAAAGTTAAATGGTTCAAAGGTCATTCGGGGCCAAAAAGTTATATGTTAGGAATAAACAGATTTAAAATTTGTTATACCTAGTTAGCAATGCCAGTAAGTATGTGTGGTTAACACAGGTTCATTTACCCCTGAAGACACATTTGAACTCGTCCAATTCAAAGGTTGGAAAAGTTCATTATGAAACTTTAGGGGTGAATGAGTTAATGAGTGAAAATAGTATAGAGTATTGAAATCTATCAGAACGGGAGAGCAGCAATATGAACATGAAAAGGAAAGTGTCCATGCTTGTTTCAGAACTCTTACCCCAACTCAGCTATGGCGTCACCCGTGTAAGGGTCCCACAAAATAACCCGGGTGTCATAGGAAGCGGTGGCTAGAAGGGCCCCGTCCGGGGAGAAGTCACAGGAACACACATCGTTATAATGACCCTTCAGTTGCGTAAACTTATTCTCATGACTCATGTCAAACAATGCCACCTGCAAATAAATTGTTTTCAAGTTTTAATCTCTGACAATTTGAAAACTGAACCAAAAAACATATTCTTACTACACCAACAAGTGTTATCTTTGATGATATATACTCAAATTTAAAATATTAACTTTCAATTGTTTATTTCAGCATTTCATAATTTCTGTTTACTTGTAGCCTTGTTAGTCCTCATCCTAGTAGTTAGTACAACATGGGACTTTCATTTTATATTTCCTGAAAATTCCTAGGTGGTTTAACTTTCGATTGAATTGGTAGAGAGTAGTCTTATGTTGCCCAGTACACACAACAACCTAGTCAAGCCTCAGTATTTTTCAGCCACCACCCGTTAGTATGTCATGCTTTATTACTTCCTGTATAAAACGGTCTTAGTAACCCAGCTGTTTCATTATTTAGCCACTTTTATCTAAGAACGAAGGTGACTGAACCAATTTCACCATACTTACAGACTTATTGTTGCCGACGCTGGCGATCATCTTGCAGTTTGGCGACCATTTACAGGAGTTGGCCACTGATGCTTTCCCTCGTAAAGTTTTTGTCATATTTCCATCATCATTGAGATCCCAAACCTTCAGTGTCCCGTCGCGAGAAGCAGAAACAAATAACAAGCTTCTGTCTGGGGCAAAGTTGATCTCCTTGATACTGTCTCTGTGGTCACTTAGTTCCATCAGCAGATTACCTACAATACAAAAATATTTCTGACTTTTCCTTATCTTAAAATAAATATGTAGATCTATACATCTAGTGTCTTTTATGCATTGACATACTCTACAAGTCGTCCTTTTGTATCTGTGAATTAGACTCAGGTGAGGTGTTATATTGTACCAGGCCAACTATCTTGTACCTACTCTACAGATCTATCTCCCTCGTAAACACAGGTGTGATACAATAATTAATAATTGGAGGTTCTTATATACCGCTTTTCACAACCTAGTTCGTAGGTCGTCTCAAAGCGGTTCACAAATTATTATCCATGGTTATAGGGCCTTTGCACCCAGCCTATATCTTTCTCAACTCCCTGGGGAGCATACAGCTGGTGCTGCCATTTCGGCGTTCACAGCTAGCATTCAACAATTCTAGCACTACCCAACCACATACTCATTTACAGCTGAGTAGACTGGAACAAGTGGAGTCAAGTATCTTACTCAAAAATACAACACAGTGCCGTGCAGTTACTCGAACCCGCAACTCTTCGGTCACGAGCCCGGTGTCCTACCACTAGATTACCGTGCCTCCTCAAAACATCACACATTCTCTACAAGTCACTCTCCCTACCTGTGGTGTAGCTATATCTAGACCAGGTGTGACATTGTACCAGACAACACACATAATCTACAGATCTCCACCTTATCTAGGCTTTGATGTAACTGTGATATCACATATATACTAGATGAGAAATTCTCACTCTACCTGTGTTGCAGTCCCAGGTTTTTATTTTTCCGCTCAGTAACCCTGTGGCAAGTATCAGGACATCATCAAACTTGAATCTCTTCCACACAGATTGATAGTCATGCTTTGACGTTCCTGTACCAAAAGCCACGGCAGAGATGTGTCCTCCACAGTCAATGGATCGGGGAACTCTTCGTCCTTTAACTTGTTGCTTGTTGCTGCCTTCATTTCTGTCCTGTTTTACCAGATCCTCAATCAGTCGTAGGGTCGTCAGGTGTTCCTCGCTTATTTGATTCACTAATCTCTGTCTTCTTTCAGCACAACTGTTGTATTCCTTAGCTTCAGAAGTCCTGATCCAACAGAAAACATAACAACATAAGACCTATAGCTGTATATATAGTGAAGGGGCAAACATTATGACTGAAGGAACAGCACTTCTCACGATCCTAACTCCGTATGAAGACAGTATCCACTGATGATAGCTAGGCCACTCAAGTGTAACTTTAAAAGTGATATCTTATTAAAATGTCATAACTTAACCTGGTCAGGGTAGCATGACAATCCACTTGATCACATTATTCTGACAATTAACTAACTAACCAGAGGTGCTAGCGAGAGATTGACAAATTACAAAGCTTCAGTGAAGAAGAGAACATTTAACAAAGTATCTGCTGCTTGAAGTTTTAAAATTATGATTCAGTCGGAACTGAAGCAACAGAAACATGAATAATCTTCATCCAGTCTTGCAAAAATTCAAATTTCTAGTGAAAATGATTTCTTGTTCTGAATGAAGTAAAACATTGCAAAGACGGTATTAGATGTTGCTTTGTATCAGTTAGATGCCTGGACTTACAGATGTCCTGTGTTTTTGTCCCAGGGAACAAGTTGTACAGTGCGGGAGCCACAGGACCAGGCAAAGAACGAGTTGTCTGGGGCCCATGCACACGACCAGGTTTCCTGGCCTGACCGTCCATACGGCAGGCCCCTCGGTGTTACTAGAGGGGACAACTCATCACAGGGCTGGATATGATCTACAAGGAGAAAATGTTACAACTTACAATAAAGTATACGTATCGCATATATGACATGATAAAATCACATATGACAAGAGTTTATATAGCAGCACTTCCATCAGGCACAAGACATATACATGTATACATAAATATAAATATTATTTATTTTACAACAATTATGAAACCATTTATTTCAATCTATATTTATCACTCTTGTTGGCCCAGATGTTAGTGCCAGCAGGTCTTCGTGTGGAAGGAAACTGGAGTACCTGGAGTAAACCCAAGCCTTGATGAAAGGCGAGTGTGTTATTGACTGCGCCACCCAACCACGACACAAGACATCAATGGCAATATCAAATTTTGTTGATACTTTCATCAGTATTTGTAATAAGTATTTATAAACATTTTTATTACCAGAAACCATATCAATGTGTGGATATTTGAAAGTTATTTTCAAAAGTTTTCATTTAAAGGGTTTTGGCCACGATTTCTACATTCAGTGAACCCTGTAATATACTTAAATGAATACCGAATCATCCATCAACGTGTGTTCAGAAGTGTTCTGTTACCTAGATATAGGCAATCAAAGGTGACCGCTCCTTACTGGCGAGCATTTTAATGAGCTAACAGGTTATGTGGTACTTGTGACGTCAGAGTGGCACGTTTGGGTCACTGGTCCATATAACAATCGCTAGGGTTCAGGAGATATACCCCTCCTATATATTTTTGATTTGTTTCAATGAACACGTCTGACAGTGTGATTATTGACATAAACTACATACTTAATAGAATTCTCGACCAATTTAGGTTGAAGACAGGACAAAGATAAATCACTATTTACGTAAACATTTACATTGGAGGACGATTCTGATAGGGCAGGGACGCAAGACGTATATAACATACGCATTAAGCACAGCTACAACGAATTAAAACTCCATATAATACTATTACTTGATTTAAAACAAAATAATATGATGTAAGAGCCAGTTAAATGATGTGACTTTTTAGAGTTATATTTTTGCAATGTAATATCTACTGTAATGTTCTGATGTCTGCTGACAAATCGCATGTATTCCTCCTATTACTTAATACTCCATCATAATGTTACACATCCACATATCAAAGTCTAAAAGTGAAAGTTTTACCAAACAGCTTTTGTATCCGAGTTTGATGTAGTATTAGAGCACGTAGACATGGAACGCATATACTTTCTTTCAAAATGGTTATGTCATAATCGCGAACGTAGATCACTTGCAATAATTGTATACAGTGTACATTGAATGTATACGTAGATAATACACCGAAATAGATTTCAGTGATTCAGGCTTGAATGCATAACTTCTCTTTCGGAGAACTAATGTCTTTATTTGTCGATTGATGATTTTACCCATACAACATATATTGGTTGCTGTCATTAAATACACTGTTTTGCAGATAATATATAAATATGTAAAGGGGGCGTGTCAGAATCGGAACAGGATATCGGATAACTCGCACATCAAGTGACCTCGTGCCAAGTTCAAAATATGCATATTCATTAGGCTGATATAGATGGGGCGTCATCTGGCCTGTTTATCATCCGAGTACCGAGAGAGACGGGGTCTCAGTCACTACACTTATTATTGTATCAAATGACTGTAAATATAAAATTATAAACAAGAGGCCCATGGGCCTTAACGGTCACCTGATATATTTATACAGAGAGTTGATTTTTGTTTTTAACATGAACAGAAATATTATTCAAAGTGACAAAAAACAATAAAACCACCTTATTCAATATCTAGCATGAAGATTTAAGACTGAAAAGTATTGGAACCTAGCGCCCCGATTCTAAACAAGGAAAATGAAGAAATTTTATTTTAGCACACAGACTCCATTGGTCCCCACCCTACAGCCCTTGGGGGTAGGGATGGCTCAAAATTTACAAAGTATCAAACTGTCAACTTAGGGTTATAATTTGAATCAAGTTATCAACATGTAATATTCAAAGTATCATTTGCCATTATAAACCATAACAAATTTTGCCATATCTGGGTCTTAATAAGAAGATTTTTGAAATTTCAGTCAATTCAACCCTTTTAGGCCCCACCCATCAGCCCGGGGGGTCAGTCAGGGCTGATATGTGCATACCATCAAACTGCTATCAAATACTGATAATTCTAACCCAAATTGAATTACTTCCAATGGAAATTAAACAAATGTTAGTCCAAAATGTGATTTCCCTTTATAAACTATAGTAAAGTTTACCCCCTCCCCAAGGGGAAACGTGACACCCCAGGGTCATGAAATTCACAATTTTGGTAAAGCACCTTAAGACCCTTCCATCTATGAAGAGTATTTGATTCTACCATATCTGGGTCTTGAGAAGAAGATTTTTGAAATTTCAGTCAATTCAACCCTTTTTGGCCCCACCCATCAGCCCCTGGGGGTCAGTCAGGGCTCATAGGTGCATACTATCAAACTGCTACCTAATACTGATAATGCTAACCCAAATTGAATTACTTCCAATGGAAATTAAACAAATATTGGTCCAAAATGTGATTTCCCTATATAAACTATAGTAAAGTTTACCCCCTCCCCAGGGGGAAACGTGAGACCCCAGGGTCATGAAATTCACAATTTTGGTAAAGCACCTTAAGACACTTCTATCTATGAAGAGTATTTGATTCTACCATATCTGGGTCTTGAGAAGAAGATTTTTGAAATTTCAGTCAATTCAACCCTTTTTGGCCCCACCCATCAGCCCCGGGGGGGTCAGTCAGGGCTGATATGTGCATACTATCAAACTGCTACCCAATACTGATAATGCTAACCTAAATTGAATTACTTCCAATGGCAATTAAACATATGATGGTCCAAAATGTGATTTCCCTATATAAACTATAGTAAAGTTTACCCCCTCCCCATGGGGAAAAGCTAATAATTCACAATTTTAGTTGACCTTTGGCCATGGAAGGTTTCTGCAAAATTTCATTGAAATTGGGTTAGGGGTTTTGGAGAAGAAGTCGAAAATGAAAATTGTTTACGGATGCACGCCGGACGCCGAACGGCGCCGGACAAAAGGCGATCGCAATAGGTAACCTGAGACTTTGTCTCAGGTGACCTAAAAACCGTGGCCAAAATCCTTTAGGACATGTAACATACTAAAACAGCTATTTCCTTTAGATGACAGCACCAAACTATAACCTCAGAGTCATCTTGGGATGAAATTGTACCCTTACCATAAGTAGAGACGGACGTCATTTGCGAGTATTTCAGTAAGGTTTCCAGTCTTTTTAAAATTAAACATTTCCACTACTTGCGCATTCCCACTCTTTGTATTTCAAACTACCAGTAAAGAAACCTGAAATTTCTCTTAAATGGAAGTCTGATATAAGTCTCTTTAACACATATGTCTTAGGTACATTTTGTAGATAGGAGCATTTAAAATCTCAAGACTTCTGGAGAATATCAACTGTGCATGTCTCAGGGCCTCTACTATTTACGACTCCTGCTTTATGACCTGTTGCCTGGCAAACATCAAGTACCACCTCTCTAGCTACTAACTGGGAATGTACACATGTCATGGTAAATACATAATTTATCTGTTCAGGGTCATTATGTAACCCCTGAAGTATGTCTGCCAACTACATACCTGAGCTAAACTGTAGTTCTACAATAACTTATAGCAGTCATATAGTGGAAACAAACCATTTGTAATAGTATAGCTGAGGCAATGTCAAGAATATCACAAACATACAAAAACTTTTATTATGAAGATATCTTTATTTATTTAAATAATGTATATCTTCCACATAGACAACTAATATCAATGACAATATTAATTGTCCCTGTTTAGCGATGTCACTTTTTATTTACAATAAATCGACAGTAACGGCAAGTTTATAGCTCCTCTCCATGTTTCACTCATTTCACGGAACTTATACACCAGGGTTTTTTGGTGTACATAATATATATGGTCTGGATTAGGGACCCATTCCCAATTGAAAAATGACCCTGTATTTTCCCAAATTCAGACTTTATTTTCCCAATTGGATTAAAAAGCATGTTTATACAAGTTTCCAGTTGTTATATGTGCTCATTCAAAGTATCGCCTTCCATGAAGAAACGAAAATTTGAAATTGAATAAATAAAACACTGAAAATTGATGTGTTTATTTACTGCTATAAATTTCACTGTAAGAAATGGCTACAGGAATATTTTGCTAATCACATTGCAGGTTTGATATTTTTCAAACTTATGATCTTTTCCCAGACCTGTACATGTAGGAACACGGAGGATATTTCCCAATTTTAGCCAAATACTGATGACATTTTTTTACCCAATTCCTGCACAGGGGCCCTTTCCCAAAATAGCTGGCACAAACCCTGTACACTAAACAAGCCCCCTAGATGGGCTAATTAGGTTAGCTAATTATAGCTTATAATTATACTACCGTAAACAAGCATAATAGCTGATTATTGGCTTCAACTCAACAAGCCCCATCTGTATCAGTCCAACATACTCTAACCAGCTGGGCTTATATTCTATCAAGTCCCCTATAACTGGGCTTACTGCAGTCAAATGCAGTGTCAAACATTGTACATATCATGATCAGATCATCAGCATGATGGGTCATGAATATAACAAGAGGCCCAAGTGCCTTAGCGGTCACCTGAGTTATATTAAAGGTACTCGTAGCTCAATTTCATTGTTGAGCTGTGATGTGGAAATCAACATGTAAACAAAGTGAAATACAATACTTGTCATGTCACCAAACGATAAGAACTCTAAAAACTATTCAAATAAATTATTTTGCTATTTGAGAAATAGTATATTGTTATTAAGCCAATTTTCCTCTGTGACCAATCCCTGGGATAGGTCAGGATCTTACTTTCTAATACTATTTGATTTCAGTTTCATTATGACTATTCCAACCAAGTTTGAATTATATCTTGCTGAAAATGGACAGGATATACAGTAGTCAGAAGTGTTATTTCCCTAGATATGAACCAAGAACAGATGACCAAGGGGTTATAAAGCTAACAGTTTATATAATGCACCTAAGGGCATTTCCATCCATAAAAGAAATTGGTTTGAATCTTGTACCATCTGAGTGAAGAGTTTTTATAAAATCTAACACATTTTCCGCTTTTTAGACCCACTCCTCCAGCCCCTGGGGCAAGGACGTACAACAGATCATATTTTTTCATACTGATAATGCACCTCAGGACCTTTATATCCATGAAGAGTATTATATGTTATTAACACATCTGAGTCTGATGAAGAAGATTTTTTTAACTTTTCCCCATTTCCCCATTTGGGCTTCACCCCCTCCAGCCCCTAGGGATGGGGCAGTATATGATTTTCTCATACGATCTAATTGCCATCTGGCATCATAATCACTCCAACCAAGTTAGAATAATTTCCTGCTGAAAATTGACAAAATATACCCAAAAGTGTTATTTTCCTATATAAACTGAAGTAAACTTTACCCTCTCCCCAAAGGAAAACAGATGGCCCAGTGGTACTGAAATTTACATAAAGCCCCCCAGGATCTTTCCATCCATGCAGAGCAATTGATTGTAGTTCCTCCGAGTCCGGAGAAGAAGATTTTTGAAATATTGGTAAAATTTCCCCTTTTGGGCCCCGCCCTGGCCCCTGTGGTTGGGGCAGGAATCCCAATTTTATATTTTGATACCATCTTCCTCCAAAATAGATTTTTTTTTTTTTTTTTTTTAATTATCTTTTTATTCAGATTTTTCATCAATGCAATGTACATGTACAATAAATAACAAAATGTTCACTCATTTGTATACTGGCACATACGTACATAAACCTATATCTGGTATGTCCACATTTGTCATAGAGTACATACCTTCTCACGATGATATTTAACCACAATAGCATACATACTCATTTCAGTCTATTTTATCATTTTATTACCTATATATATGCATCCATCAATGTGTCTGACATCTATATGTCTCAACCATTCATTGCTATGTCTCATGTAAAAATAGAACACATAAATAGATTCTTACCAAGTAAGAATAATTTCCTACTGGAAATTGACAAAATATACCCAAAAGTGTTAATTCCTTATATAAACTATAGTAAACTTTACCCCCTCCCCAAGGGAGACAGATGGCCCAAGGGGTTCTCAATTTTACAATTAACATAAACATCCTGGTGATCTTTCTCTGTGTTTGGAGAAGAAGATTTTTGAAATATTGGCTAATTTTCCCTTTGGGGCCCACCCTGGCCCCTAGGGTTGGAATAGGAATCCCAATTTAACAATTTTGTAGCCTCATCTACCAAGGATGATTCTGACCAAGTTTGAAAAAATTCCATCTTCTGGTTCTTGAGAAGAAGTCAAAAATGTAGAACAATTACCCTAGACGGACGGAAAGCGATCAGAAAAGGTTACTTGAACAAAGCTCAGGTGACCTAAAAATGTAGGTCATCATGGAGATTGTAAGTACATTTGTCAACAGTGTGGCAGGGCTATATATATCTGGATAAATATCATTATGTGAAATTCTGCCAGTATATGTATATATATACTGTATATGTACACTTTATAAAAATGTCTGAATGTTTTGTAGCTCCCATTATTTTATGAGCTATTGCATGAAAAAATAAACCTGAAAAAGTTATAACGTAATGTACACCATCAATCAAACTTGTTTGTCAGCTACATTTACCTAACACCTCAAACAACACTTAAGGGCAAACCTTTTTAACGTTTTGGTTTAAATTATCTAAATTTGCCTTACAAATTACATGGAAGAAATACAAATTTGCACAATTTTGAGAATTAGTGGACCAACCTTAAATCCCAAAGCACTAATAATTCATTATTTCATAGTTGATTTAAGACAGTGTTAGCAATTTAAATTGATAATGATCATTGATAGAGATTGAAGCTACTTTTTTCCCAAATTCATGCAATATTCATCAAGATAATTGATTTATGTACATGCGACATTTGAATAGCCTCATTGGAGCAAAAACCACTAATGTTAACAAATTATCCAACAGTAAAAAAAACATGGCAACAGGTGGTAGCTGTACTGTATAGTCAGTGATATATCAAGTCAGTCCTAGTATAATAATGCTTTTCATACATCATATCCGCCCAACCATCTGTTGGTCAATGCCCCCTTCCATTCCTCATCCAAGTGCACCTCCCCCCCCCCCCCCCCCCCCCCCCAATTAAATTTCAGGTTGTGTCAGAAATCCCATTATAGAAATTCCAGGGGAACAGAAGTGGGTGAAACCCCTGGAATTTTGAGGATGCAGCAATCCCAAGATGTATAGGTTACAGTGTCCTCCTAGTCATGATCACATGTACACGTTGTTTATAGCGCAGAAGTTTACAAGGCTTTAAGGATGATTGTACCACAAACCTCAAAACTGAATTGTTGTTTACATCACTTTGGATGACAAACTCTATTGTCTATTGTAATTGGTGTGTGACTTTCATTATAATTTATTGTCTTGACTTTTTTATTAGTTATTTGATAAATTACCACATTTGTATATACATGTATATCTATAGCAGAGAATGATTATTAATACAAAATAGTAGGGCTGTCACAATATATTGGAAAACAGGTAAATCGCAGAACACGGGTATATCCAATCGTACTAGCTACAATACAGTGATGAAATATTGCTTTATCGTAATATTTTTCAAAAGCATATTTTTATGTATCTGCTTGGTGTTTTAACTTTGCAAATTATTACAAATACTTACAGATATGCAAAAGAGCATAAAGCAGGCTTTTAATAGTTCAAATTTTGTAATCGATGGTTGGCTTGACAAAAATCTTAAATCTATGTAATCCATATTTGTAATACAGTCGAACCTCGTTATCTCGAACTCGTATAACTCGAAGACCCCGTTTAACTCGAAGTATTTCATCGGTCCCGGCCAAAACTCTTCTTAATCTTAGTAATAAAAACTCTGATAATTCGAACTCTGAAAACTCGAAAAACTTGGATATCCCGAAGTGAAATATCGGTCCCAACTACAAAAATCCTACATAAAAATATCTCCTACCTCGAAGTTTCTTAAGATTCACAAGTCTATCATATATTCTTTAATTATTTGATACGTGCTAGGGTAAACATCGTTCTCATAGACCAGCTTACGCTTGGTCATAATTACTTCGATTAAACTTATGGCATTAAAATGTGTTTGACTGTACAAACTTCATCAATGTTGATTAACAACAATTAGTACTTACTGCGAGCCCGTAAACAATTTGAATAGCACTTTATTTACACCAAAGTTTCGGACACATTCTAGACACATTCTAACCGGAAAATGGGTCACAGTGTGCGGTCATGCGTAAATAAGCTCCACAGTAAAAATCACAGCCTAGGACTGGTTCGCTGGTTTATGTTTTTACAGGAGCTTGTATGGCACTGATAACTAATTGAGAGATTATAGGAACAATACGATAATTATTAATGAGTCCGTCGTGTTGAGGAGGTGTCAAGTGTCATTGGGGTCTATAAATGTGGATATGTTTCCTGATTAAGTCATACCATTTCGGAATGTCGAAATCAACTGAGCAATCCAACGTGTACGCTCCAATACAGTGATTTGTATAAAGACTTGCGCACTTTCAGCATTGAAATTTCTATCAGCATAGCACAGGTCGGAGACAGCATGTGTGTTTATTGTAACATTAATTAATTAATGAATATGATTATGAATAAGTTGTTATTTTTTATTTTATAGTTATCTTTTTGTCATTTATCGACTGTTTAAATACGTTGATTGTCAGAGAAATCAATGACATATATAGCCTTATATTGGACCAAACACTTTACCAAGCTTTATGCCAAACATAGGAACTCGCTTAACTCGAATACTCGGATAACTCGAAGTTTCCCAAGGATCCGTCAACTTCGAGATAACGAGGTTCGACTGTATTATATAATTGCAATATATATATATCGTGATACACTCTTGGCGTTTGTGACACCCCTACAAAATTGTCCCTATATATTAAATATATGATTAAGTTTCATAACATTCTGACCTCAACTTATTATAAAATTGAGCACATCCTTCCTATGACAATATGTGGGGATACGTATCGCAATATATTCATTCTGTGTTGCAATATATCGTGATACACTCTAGTTGGCGTTTGTGACACCCCTACAAAAAAGCATGGCAGCTTCCTAATCACAGTCATGTATATCAACTGATCTAAATAAAGGACTCGTACTTGTAGGACCCTCATCCTACTGTCAAGTTGAAGCATAATAATGGATATTTTCCTGAACAATCATTTGATACTATATCAGAAGATTATGTTCTATGGAAGCTTTGTTTTCTCTCAATATATCGTTTGAGGACCTGTTTTTGTACCCTGACATTTTGCGTAGCTCTGCATGTACTGCAAGGTTTTGGACATCATCAATTTCTTTTGGGTACAGTGGTGAAAGTAAACGCTTAAGTATTTGATTTCTGCAAGAATTTTAAGAAAATGAAGCAAAAACTAGTAATTTTAACATTGTTTTCACAGAAACATGCGGAAAAGCAGCTTTTCTACTATTACCTTTTTATTGGATTATAAAACAATAGAAATTATACAGGGTACCTGGAAAAGGTAAAATTTTGACATAATTTATATTGCAACAACTTATCATCGTCTGCTTAACAAAATTGTGTGATGCATAGGTCATGTTGTCACTATTTCGTCCAGCTATTCCACAGGTATACAAATATTTTCTTAACATTCAAATCTGTACGCAACATCTCGTGGATGATACAAGTAGATTAGCTGGTCCTTTGATAAACATGAGTTATATTTTTCATATTCCCTGCGGGCACTCTTAATATTATCCAATTATAACCTTTTGCTGAGGTCGATACCTGGATTTATCGACCCGAAAAAAGATATATTGACCGAGGACGAATTGTTTTATTATTTTCACCGGGACGGTGCGTTCGTTTTGAGACACATCATAATTCTATGTTTAGAAACACTCAGTCCTTCAACAACAGTCATGCGCTCCAAGTCAATATCGGTTTTTATCTGTGGACACGTGATCCACTCCTGGCCAATCACTTGTCGGAAATAATAATACGAAAATAATAAAACACAATATCATACATTTGTAGTTGTTGTCATCAGACCGTGACCAGAGTTGTATTTGTAATATATATATACGTCTCTGATCAGACAAATTGAGCAATAGGCTTGCAGTAGCATCTCACTATCCATTATTTAACTAGCTAATGTACATCATGGAATAATTGCTTGAACGGAACAGTGTTGCATACCGTAAGGCATACAATCAAACCTAAAAGATGCATTTCAATCATTGTGTAGGAGTAAATCTATAATGAGATTTTGACCGACATACACAATATATATCAGCACATGAAATCTGTAACCAGGGTTTATTGCAGGAATGAAAACTTAGTACCCTTTTTTGGGGGAAATATGCACGGTAGTCATGCATGATCTGTTCAAGCAAGGGCTGCAGGCCCGAGCCAGGGGGAGAGTACAAGAGGGGGCATGGATTACATCTTTAATTTTGTTTCTCGCTGTTCATTATAGACTTTAAAATATCAGCAGTGACAATTAACAACAACACAGGGAAAATGAAATAAATTACTCAGTTGTGGAGGAACTGATACAAAATTTAAAAAAAAATGGAACCAAGACAGATATTCATGTGGAAGTATTTTACTTCAACCGAGGAAGGTAAATACAAATAGGTAAGTGATGGAGTGGCAACACCAAGGATTCCGTAAAGGTAGGTTTTATTTGGTTTACATGTTTTGGATGGCTAGGCCAACCGTCATCAGCAATTTTACATATAGTAAGTCTGGAAAAGTTCTCCAAATGGTGTACACATGGATTGATATTCTTTTTAAAAAATAATGATGTAAAAAAGATTGGAAATTTTTACATTTATAAAAAATGAAAATAAACATCTAACTGTATGCTTTTTGTAGTCAACTTTACATTAAACCTTATTGTTTTATGCGACTTTGCTTTAATTTAATGAAAATTGAAATCTGAGAAAATATAGCTCAATACATCTATAATGTAACTTGTTATAGGTGAATAGGCCTACTTGCAGTATCCTCGGGTTACCAGTTTCTGCGCACTCAAGAAGCAATCGCAATTTCGTACTCATATCGGCATAAAACTGTTGAAATTACGGATGACTGTCATAAACATGTATACAATCTACTAATGGAAACAAAAAATTAGCAACATAAAACTGTATTTTAAAAATATCAAAACAAACAATTTTTAACAAATATAAGTAGCTGCCATATGTTTCCGTGTGTATATTTTTTTATTTTTTTTTATCTTTGATTGTCAAATTTATTATCAAAACAATTTTTATAAATTTCACATTTTTAATTGATTTTTCAAGTTGTCAAATTGAACGAATTCATGTTATTGTATAAATTTATTTATTTTATTTATTTAGTTATAAAATAGAATCTGTTATCATTTTTTTCTGCAGTCTTAAATCGGTTTTGGTTGATGGTAAGTTATTTCTCATTTTGTTCTGTCAATAATTGTTGAAAATTGGAAGTTCATTGCATTACAAGGTTAATATTTCATTGAAAACACTGTTTATCGATATAAGAATGTCTCCTTGGCTCTTCGGAAGTGGAAAAATGGCCTCATATGCATACAACATTTTCGTACGTTTGTCATACTACAAATATTGTGCTTTTTTAATCAGTGATTATTTCTGATGTTTTTCAGACGAACTTCCGGTAATTTTTGTGTCAGTTTACAGACGATGGCCAAACGTCTAAAATATCCTTGTGTTGTGTCCAGCAGGTCACGTAGTTACGAGATATAGCTTGATAAAATGGCTGCGCGGAAATACATAACGCGCGGAAACTGATGACTAGACGATATTTAAGCTCTCCCCTCCCCCCCTTTTGGCGGCGGACTGACCTTTTCCGGGCCGGCCCGAAATGGTCTGATCGGCCGGGAATGGGAACATATTAACATTTTAAAATGCATCAAATAATGCACGGAGCTTGTATAAAAAAAAATCTGGGGCTACGCCCACACATCCCATACGGCATCCTAGCAAATATTGTTGGTTTCTGTTATCCGATATTTTTACTATATATTCTTTATTAAAACAATATTTTTTGGCATCACTACGCTCGTCTACTTTGTATCTTGACCCTAAAGTGTGTTTTTTATTTTACCACCTTCACAAAACCCCAAGTTGCAACTTGCAACGCTTGGCAGAAATATACTAGCATAAGTTGCATAATTCTATTATTGACCACTCATTATAGATGATCTGAAAATTAATTCTTTTTATTGTAACCTTCCTAACCGCCCGGGAGATATTAATCATATCATTATACAAGAACGATAAAGTTTTTTTTCGGCTGACAATTATGTATAATCGACTAAACATATCCATACGCACAAGAAAGTATCTTCACACAGCATACTATTGTGTACGTAGTAATAAGTTGTACTACCAGAATGAGATGATACGCTGTACTTACAAGTATGATAATTTTAAATTTAATTTAAAGGTGACGCGTATGTGCCTCCTAAGTTGTACCATTTTAACCAGATAGCTTAGCAAATGTACCACAATATGCACGCCCTTACATGAGTTAATCAGCGTGGACATTTCAGATATACCATTGTCTACACTAGTGAATTAGTCAACAATTAAAAAACGCGAGACTATATAGCTAGTGGCCTTGGGTGTCGCACTGATTTGAACTTATCTGTTTGTTTAGCAACTTAGTGATGCCATGAGTAACTCATTAATTAAACAGCAACGATGTTATTGTGTTATTTGTTCTTTTGTACGACAAACTATTACATGAAGTACTGTACTGTAGGTACCACGTCTGAAGACTAGATATTGTGCGTCCCTACATTTATTTTTTGACGGTGGACCTCTCGTATCCCCCTTGCCGGGGGGACGCCAAATTAGGTAATAATGAACAAGCCCCCTGTGGATTCATACATTTGTCATCACCAGGTTGCCCCGATAATAATACCATCTGACTTCTAAAACACGCTGTTGATGGAGAATTTGAACCGAAACTTTAATTTTCTTTCCAATACACAAAAAAGGTCTTTGGGCCATACTTAAAATATGTTTTTTTCTTCTTGTTAATTAAACATAAAAACAATCCTCAGAACATGGGAAATCGCTTCTGAGACGTTCTAGAAAACACAATTTTTTGGGGGGAGATCCCCCAAACCCCCCTTATGGAGGGGGAAGACCCACTCCCGTACCCTCCCCCTCCTCGCGCTCGGGGTGCTACCTTTGGCAACACACCGTTGACTATTGCGACAAATTTCTCGCCCCCCTCCCCCTTTTAGGAAATCCTTGATCCGCCCACAGGGTCACGTTACAAATGTCTGAAATACACATATGCTATACTGATACGGGTCACAACACACATAAACATACACGTGTGTTGTGACCCGTATCAGTAGGTGTATTTCAGACATTTGTAACGTGACCCTGTGATCCGCCCCTGGCTATGTCTTAGTGTAATATGATAGAAACACGATATCTTACCGATGTCTTCTGCATCGATGTCTGAGAAACTGGAAGGCGCGTCGATGTTTCTCATTTAATGAAATGATGAGTTGTTCTTCCTTGTTTAAACCACAGTAATCTTGACCGGATTGTTTACGTTGCTGTTGCTGAAACTGTGTTTCTTCTGTTTAAACTCAATCTCGCTCAGTCTCCAAAATTTAATTTCATTAAAACTGGGATACAGATGAACTTAATATTTATCACCGAATCACCAAAATATTCATGAATTGTCCAAGTATCAATAAGACATCCTCGACGGACTGAGCCTACCACTCTACGTGACGATCAAGCTCCTAGTTGTGGCAGACGTGCGCGGAGTCGCGTAGAAAAAATATAGTCCGTTTCAGAATTTAATTTACGAAGAATTTTTAAAGATGCGTTGGCCTTGTATGGTATAGTTCTGTTTCACATTTTCCTTTTCTTTTCAAATTGTGCGAAAATCATCAGCATGTGAGATAATTGTGTCATTAAGATATATTTATATTCACAGGTGTATATATTTCATTTTACAGTCAGAATTTCAAACACCTGTGGTATATTATCATTGCTATGCCGATGACACACACATTTACATGGTCACAGTTTGTATTCTTCGTACCGAGTGTGGTTCTTAATGACGCTTTTCTTGATGCCTTTGGCTCTTTTCGTCTCGACGTGGGTAGTGGTTTCTACCTCCTCCCCGTCTACTTCTTTCTTTGTTGTTATGTCGTAGACAAACGCCTAACCATTCGAGATACTCGGGCCTCTAGAGATAACAGCTGTACAATCAGGGGCGTTTCTAGAATATTTGAAAGAGGGGGCGTAGAATCTGATCTTTCGCCGAGCGGAGCGAGTCGGAAAAAAATGGACCTTTTTTTGCTAAAATACATGAAATAATTGTGAAATGCACTAATGTAACGGTTCCTGACTTGGAGCATGTATATTTTATAGTTAAAGTGTCAGCGTTTGACATTTTTTATGCCGAATTCTCTCCATTAATTGTCTATGGTATATTAAAATGATTGGATGGATCTTAACAGCAGTAGACCAATAACGAGAAATTCCAAATTCTAGGGTATAAGGCGTTACTTAACATTTCAATCGTCCTAGGCCAGGATTTCATGAAGGGGAGGCGTAATAACGGTTGCCCTGGTAGAGGGTCCATGGTTGGGTTTTTTGGGTGTTTTTTTTTTAAAGGGGGGGGGGGGGGTTACGCCCATTACGCCCTCCCCTGCCCCGCCCCTGACAATATTGTGTATGTACGGTGTCTTATCGGTTCAGTAAACACGCTAAAAATATACACTCAGCGTGAACGCATATACGTATACAACCGCTTCAGTAAACACGCTAAAAATACATACTCGGAGAGACCATGGTTGTGACCATTTGTAGCCGATTTAATCGACATTTTACGTCAATTTATTACAATAATGGCATGGATTGTATTTAAGGATGTACACAAAAAGGTGTGTTTATCTGTATACCAAATACAGCTTGGTAGCATTGATACACAGTACATGTATATTGGTTATATCATAGGAACCGAGCAATATGTTAGTTATTGTACGAGAGGGGCGGAGCTACTTCTCGAGCGCGTAGCGCGAGAGATGTAAGCTCCGCCCCTCGAGTACGATAACTGACATATTGCGAGGCCTATGATGTAACCGACTTGTCGCATTAAGTGTCACGTAACAATCTAAGAGACCATTTGGTCATTAGAAAAAAAATGTTTGCAACATGTCGGACTTCATCTCAAACTCGAGGCCAAGTTTGGCACACATTGACGTTGACGACCTCGACGATATTCATTTGTCTCAGTTGATGACTCGCATTGAAAGTGGTCCAGAAAAAGGTAAAAATTGAGGACGCTACATGTCAAAATGTTAACTCAGATATTAAGCCAACTAATGTGAATATTAACATGCCTACAGAAAAGGACCATGTTCCATTTGCTGATATTTCTAATATGTCCAGAAATGTGATGGACCGTGGAACCTGTCTGTAAAGGCGCAATTTGTTGAATTGTTTGCAACAATGTTGCTTAATACAATGTGTTTGAACTTCCTGTATTTGTACAGAGGCGTATACTGTCCCTGATTTGTATATTTAGTTATTTCCCACGGTGTCACTAAAAGGCCTCTGTACACTTTCATAGGCTGACCAATGAGAATGGAGAACTCTATTGTATGCAGTATAGGGGAGGAGCCTCACTATTAGTAAAACGGTGTGAAATAAGTTGGTTATACCATAGCTAGATCAAAGGGAAAGTGACACGTCTATGCGACAATCATACATGTTTGACCTAATTTTACGCCTAGGAGGTTTAGATAGACTCGTCCTCTCGTTTTTTCTTTGCTATAACATTCGATAATTAATTCTATTAAACGTATTGTACATATATGTCATTTATCGTTCGTTTGTTTGTTTTTACCATAGAGTTTTGTTGATATACAAAGTAACATCAATTTTTCACTTCGACATTGTGTTCCAGAATATTCCATCAACCGGTTATTACCAGTTATGCTATTTATAGACATGACGATACGGAAATACCCAACACATCTGTACCCCACGCTAGGGGGGTACATCATAGGGGGGTTTGGGGTACTATCACGGAATTAAATTATCGAAGTCCGTGGTACTATAGATTATATAGGCGGGTGGCTGAACCCTCATTTCCCTTACTACTCCTGAGTGAACGACGACAGTGTGTTGCCATCGGATCTGCCACATCACATGACAATGTACTAGATTTTGGAGTTCCTCAAGGGTCGGTGTTAGGACCATGAAAATATTGTATGTACTCCAAACCGATTGGAGAGATTTGTCGTCGCCATAGCCTTCGCTATCATTGCTATGCCGATGACACACAAATTTACATGGTCATAAAACCACAGGACAGTTGGAATACAGTCTCAGAAAGTCTGGAAGCTTGTCTGACAGATATCAGTATCTGG
>NW_018404519.1:974903-993445 GCF_002113885.1 Mizuhopecten yessoensis
CTTGTTACCCTGTATCAGCCGTCAAGATCACTGCGGTCGGAGTCAGAATCTTTGTTGTGTGTCCCAAAATCTCGTACTGTGACCTACGGAAACAGATGCTTTGGGAGGGTTTCGGCTACGTTGTGGAATAGCTTACCATCTGCTATTAGGAAGTCAAATACCCTGGCCAAGTTCAAGAGGGACATAAAAACTCACCTCTTCACGTCTGCATTTTATAATCTTTGCAAAGACGTCATGTAAATACCACCCTTTTATTTGTTCAATGATGTGCACATTGCTTGTTAAAGTGATTGCAAGCCTTTGTTGTTTGTTTTCACAATTATAACCATTACCATTATCCATATGTTGTAAAGCGCCTTAGAGTAATTTTACAAATTATACAGGGCGCTATATAAATGTTGTATACTTGAAGTACAATTTGAAAAAAGTACCTGTAAAATGTAGAACAATTGTCATATTGGGCCGTGTAACCAAAATCTGAAGAAATAACATTCTTTGGAAGTTTCATTTTTGAGTCTGTGTCCTGTTGACAGCCCCTTTTCATGAGCGAGATTGCATGTAATTAAGGTGTGAATTCAAATTCTGTACCACGGACTTAGATAACAATCTAATCTCATTCCGTGGTAACACGTATTTGTTAATCCTCAAACAACATTGTAATTGTGAGGCTATATCTGTTATAGATCCCTCACATAAAAACTCTCAACTTGCTTTGCTTACCATTGAAAACCGTTTATCTCAATCTCCCAAAAAAGAGGACTAAGGACCCTGTATACTATCTCGGTAGCATAACTGAATGTATCGGTCTCTTCAGTCCGGTGTAAATTATGGATATAGGCCTAGGCAGTATAAAGGTTAGGGATTTAAATTGTTTCTATTGTATGATACACAGAGTGTCCAGTGATGAGGCCAGACCACAGAGTGTCCAGTGATGAGGCCAGACCATAGAGCCAATCCTGGATTCAGAAGTGTATTTATATGGTTATAGATGGGGTTCTCAACTGTTTCAATGTAAGGACTCAAGCACAAAGTTCAAAGAGGTAGGCTGGACCAGGGACAGTATATAGGTCCCTGAATGGACACTGGAGTCAATATTGGTGACATGATTGTATTCTTCTTTTCATACCCAGCAATTTCATATTTTTGTTATGGGTTGATGATCTCAACTGTTTCCATGTTGTGAATCAGGAAAGAGGGCCGCATCCTGCATCCAATATGTTTGTTAATATGGATGCCCACTAAATTTATATGCAGATTTTTAAAAATAAGGTCTAGTACAGTCCGGTAATACGTGAATATCCCCTAGTACAGTTTTAAACCCAAAATGCCACAAATAGGCCATTCCTCTGTCCCTTTGAATTGGGCCACATCATCTGCATATATATATATAAAACAAAGTATTCAGCTTGCCCCGCTTATTATGTTTCCAAATTACGAAGGTTACAATGTATGCATTTGTTCAAGAAGAGTTTAGATGAATAATGCCATACATTCACATTTTAGCCCTGTCCCTCTGACCCTAGGGTAGCGTTAACGTTCTCCCCAGGCTGTTTTAGCATTTTGCATTTGACCGTTACTCATTGACCGATATAAAACAACACAAATACAACTGGAACATCAAGTTCTCACTAATTGATAACCTCTTCTCCCCTTTCCAATTAGACTAGCTTTTTATTGTTCCCCTAGAACCGACACCCTGATCAACGAACTCTTGCCCTGCGGGTAGATTTTACGTCTCTGCCTGTGGGTGTGAAATACGTATAGGTGTGAAACTTGACCACATTTACCAGTGTGTACTGTGGGTGTCTTCCCATTTATCCAACTTCTGAAAAAAGCTATTCCCATTTATCCAACTTTATGTTTTATGCCCTGTGGGTATGTTTGTTTAGTAGTATATTTTAATCATTAGGTGAAATAACCAAGACAAATTGTTCCATGGATAGAGGGAAAAGTATTATAGAGTGGATAAATTTATTTAATTTTAATTCATTTTGAAAGGTGAAAGTATGTATAAAATATTCATGAGAAATATAATTAAATGGAAAAAGAATAATTTTAAGAAATAAGACAATCTTTAACTTTGGCATGAATAATTGATATATCATTATCAAATAATTACTTATATTTTTTCGGTAGTATTCACTTAAGTCCCAATTAATCTGACTTGAGCATATACCTAATTAATTACAGTTAATAAGCTTTGAACAGTGTTAAAGAAGCACCCAAGCCTTTTTCTACTAATTTATTCATACATTTTGAATACTACTCACTAAGCATCCCAAGCTAGATTTTAGCTTATAAGCACTGACCCACTGACAAAATTCATTATTCAAGTTTGACCATGGCGAACGCACAAGTAAGAGTAGACTACATTTGACATGCTAGAGGCCACTACTTAGCTGTAAACAGCTACAGATATGTGATAAAGACCAGAAAACAGGGTAGAGATGCAGAACTAGCCTACTGGAAGTGCGCCGAGAAAGATTGCCCAGGCACAGCCAACACCAGAGACAACATGGTAACCAGATTTCCTAGAGACCACAACCACCCGACAACTCGTGCTGACATAGATGCCAAGAAATTTCTAGCAACACTCAGAGAAAAGGCAGCCAAAACTCTAGAACCACTACCCGCATTGTACGACAGCGAGATCATCAAATTCAGAAACAGAGAATGGGACGATCACACACACCAGGTCGTTGAACAGATACCAACTTTCGTCAGTACCAAATCAGCTATGTACCGAGAACGCAACAGTGAACTACCACCACTACCAACCACACGTGATGCCATTAATCTCCTGGGAGAATGGCAAGAGACTACTACAGGAGCACAATTCCTACTAGCAGATGATGGTGACCACAACAAGATCCTGGTATTTGGTACTACAGACAACCTCCGCCATCTAAGTAACGCTGACACAATATTTGGGGATGGAACTTTTTACGCCAGTCCTGTACTTTCACCCAGCTGTACCCACTGCATGCACTCATAGACGACGAGATGTACCCACTAATATTCGCCTTCCTATCTGACAAATGCCAGATCACCTACCAACGCCTATTCGAGATCGTTAAGACAGCAGCAGCAAACAACAACACACCACTCAATCCAACCACTATATTCCTCGACTTCGAGTCTTCAGCCCGTAACGCAGCAGAGACAGTCTTTCCACAAGCGTCGATCAAAGGTTGTCTATTCCACTACTGCAAACGCATATGGAGAAAGGTACAGAAACTTGGACTAGCAGACCAGTACACCAACGACAACCTACTCAACCTACATATAAGACGAGCTTCAGCATTGCCACTAGTCCCCATCAACCAAGTAGATGATGTATGGTTCCACGCAATTGAAGACTACGAGACCGATGACGCAAAGATCACCAAGTTCAACGACTACGTTACTGAGCAATGGATCGGGATGGAGACAGCAAAATGGAACCACTACTCAACAGTTGGACCCAGAACAACAAACCATTTAGAAGGATGGCACCACAAACTCAACAACCAACTTCACAGAGCACACCCAAACCTCTACGTCATCATCGAAAAACTCAAGCACACTCAAGCAGCAAATGAGATCCGACTTATCCAGTATGCAGCTGGTGGCACTAGAAAGACAAGAAAGCTGAAATACAGAATCCTAGACTCCAGACTTCAGCGACAGAAACAACGACTCATTCAAGGGGAAGTTGACATCTACCAGTATACAGACACAGTGTCACGCCTGCTGAAACTTCAATGAACTGATATGACTCTATAATATTCGATTGATATAGTGCTTTGCTTAATTCAAATATTTTAAATATGAAATTTACTATACATTGTAACTTTTCTATCATGTAAAATGATTCATATTCCTATCATCTTATTTCTAGTGCTTTATATCAATTTATGAAATAAATATTATTTTGTATCATTTTGTATATTTAATAATTAATATGTCTGTTAATAATATATATGTCTGATATTATTTGAATAAATAAATTGAAAATAGATATTATCATAACTACGCAACCATAAAAAAAACACACAAATAAAAACAAAATGAAGCATTCAAATCAACTTTATAGAAATAACTTTGAATATAGATACACATTTCCAAAAGGACTTAATTTCTGTATCATATTTTTAACCCAACACTTGACCCAAGCTCCAATTAGTGTTTGTTGTTTTAACAATATACCCTATTCCCACTTATCCAACCCAAACTTTTTACCTGTAGTACCTATTTTTCAAAAAGTTGGATAAATGGGAATGAACCGTACTGTGTACATCGTTTAATTATAATAGGTGATGTCTGTTAACTATCAAGGCTTCAACCTACGTTTTGATTTTCATAGGTGACAGTCAATTTCACCAAAATAAGAAATACAAACACTGAAGTGCAGGCCGTAGCTTTGTATTCAGAAATAGAATGCCAAACGTCTGCTGACATTTCTTTGCTGCATTGTTTTCGTCCATCACATTTCAATGCTTGAAATAAGTAAGCTATGTGAGAAGCTTTATCAACAAAAGACTGTCGAGACAACTGTTAGAGAACTTGAAATTACTTTTGTTTCAGTAAGATAGACCGTAAGTGCACTGCACGTGGCGGCCATGTTACTTAATCTTACGTAATCCATAATGCAATCGGGTTGAGGCGAGGTAATCAGTTTGGCGCCAAAATTATAAATAACACGTAGTTTTCCCAACTTTCGCTTGTTAGTTGCAACACGGACTTAGCTAGCTTCTGGTAATCTAATTCCGTGGTTGCAATAATTTAATTTGATGACTGTATCACTATCGAAGTTTATATTGAGAACAGCATTATTCTGATAAAATTTTGACTATTTGTTTACTTAATGACAACATGTAGCTTAAGGCCTTTTTATTTTTATAACCAAGAGATTTTTTAAAATCAAATTATAAATATAAATCATTGATTTCAAAATCAATAAATATTTTGTCAATCGAAACGAATAGGCTATTATTGATTGGAATGTCCTTATAATCTATTTAGTTTCAGCCAAATCATTTATTTCTAGGATGATATTCTAGTTCTGGTATGAAAATACTGAAGTATTTGCTAAAATTATCAATTTTCTTGTGTCAGACTATTTTATTTGTAATTTGTAAAAAATATAATGATTAATAAAAAGGCATGAAAATGAGCAATAATAATGTAATGTCAATATTATTAAATAATGCTAGTTATTTAAAACTAAATACATTAATCATTACTCTTGTTTTGAGTTTTCTTTCTCAAAGTGGCATAGAGCATGTCATAGAAGGGTTGTGATGTGGAAATGGTTGGCAGAGACCAGCTGCGATGGAAGGGTTGGACAATAGATACCATAGCTAGGGCATCAAAACATTCCAGGGGAGAACACTGCAGGGGATGCAAAAAAATCATTAATGTACATAAATATGACCACTTTGACCCATTTATGTTTCTGAACAAATATAGTAACCATTTGTAGAGGTGAAATTGTTTAATTTTACTGTTTTGGGTCACATTCTGACCCCAGGGGTTGTAAAACTTCATTTATACAAAATGTAATCACCTTGCCCAAGTTATGTGTTGTTAAATATGCAACTAGGTTAAAATCCATCAAGCATTTCAGGAGAAGAAGTCTTTCAGAGGCTGAAATTCACCTATTTCCCCTTAGTGGACCCTACTCCTCAGCCCACAAGGGGACTACTCCCTTTCAGTGTGTGACAAAATGTAACTCTTTAGTCTGAAGGATGCAACAAAAAATACATGTAACACATTTGGTTGAAATTTTATCAGTTGTTCAGGAGTGAGGCTTTTAAGGAAAAAGTTAACAGATGATGGCTAAATGAATCTCAGCATAAGATCAAAAGTACTTCAGACCAGTTGAGCTAATGAACTACAGCGTTTCTAACTCTTCTAATTTGCCAACTCTCCCTATCTAGGAGGGAGACTCCCGATTTTGGACCCTTATATTGAGCATTTTCAGCCAGTGAATTTGCTAAACTATTCCTATATTCTGAGATTTAACGATTTCATCTGAAAGAACAGATCAAAAGATGCCATTTAACAGTGTCATGTTTTCCCTTGGGTGCACATACACACTTTTTATTTATGCCTTTAATTCTGAGCACATGTTATTTCCCCAATGGAAGTTTCAAAAATATGGCAAGTATGAGACTTCTGTTTTGGGAGCCTGTACTGACATGTATGAGTCTTCTGTTTTGGGAGCCTGTACTGACATGTATAAGTCTTCTGTTTTGGGAGCCTGTACTGACATGTATGAGTCTTCTGTTTTGGGAGCCTGTACTGACATGTATGAGTCCCTTCTGTTTTGGGAGCCTGTACTGACATGTATGAGTCTTCTGTTTTGGGAGCCTGTACTGACATGTATGAGTCTTCTGTTTTGGGAGCCTGTACTGACATGTATGAGTCCCTTCTGTTTTGGGAGCCTGTACTGACATGTATGAGTCTTCTGTTTTGGGAGCCTGTACTGACATGTATGAGTCTTCTGTTTTGGGAGCCTGTACTGACATGTATGAGTCCCTTCTGTTTTGGGAGCCTGTACTGACATGTATGAGTCTTCTGTTTTGGGAGCCTGTACTGACATGTATGAGTCTTCTGTTTTGGGAGCCTGTACTGACATGTATGAGTCCCTTCTGTTTTGGGAGCCTGTACTGACATGTATGAGTCTTCTGTTTTGGGAGCCTGTACTGACATGTATGAGTCCCTTCTGTTTTGGGAGCCTGTACTGACATGTATGAGTCTTCTGTTTTGGGAGCCTGTACTGACAAGTATGAGTCTTCTGTTTTGGGAGCCTGTACTGACATGTATGAGTCCCTTCTGTTTTGGGAGCCTGTACTGACATGTATGAGTCTTCTGTTTTGGGAGCCTGTACTGACATGTATGAGTCCCTTCTGTTTTGGGAGCCTGTACTGACAAGTATGAGTCTTCTGTTTTGGGAGCCTGTACTGACATGTATGAGTCCCTTCTGTTTTGGGAGCCTGTACTGACAAGTATGAGTCTTCTGTTTTGGGAGCCTGTACTGACATGTATGAGTCCCTTCTGTTTTGGGAGCCTGTACTGACAAGTATGAGTCTTCTGTTTTGGGAGCCTGTACTGACATGTATGAGTCCCTTCTGTTTTGGGAGCCTGTACTGACAAGTATGAGTCTTCTGTTTTGGGAGCCTGTACTGACATGTATGAGTCCCTTCTGTTTTGGGAGCCTGTACTGACAAGTATGAGTCTTCTGTTTTGGGAGCCTGTACTGACATGTATGAGTCCCTTCTGTTTTGGGAGCCTGTACTGACAAGTATGAGTCTTCTGTTTTGGGAGCCTGTACTGACATGTATGAGTCCCTTCTGTTTTGGGAGCCTGTACTGACAAGTATGAGTCTTCTGTTTTGGGAGCCTGTACTGACATGTATGAGTCCCTTCTGTTTTGGGAGCCTGTACTGACAAGTATGAGTCTTCTGTTTTGGGAGCCTGTACTGACATGTATGAGTCCCTTCTGTTTTGGGAGCCTGTACTGACAAGTATGAGTCTTCTGTTTTGGGAGCCTGTACTGACATGTATGAGTCCCTTCTGTTTTGGGAGCCTGTACTGACAAGTATGAGTCTTCTGTTTTGGGAGCCTGTACTGACATGTATGAGTCCCTTCTGTTTTGGGAGCCTGTACTGACATGTATGAGTCTTCTGTTTTGGGAGCCTGTACTGACATGTATGAGTCTTCTGTTTTGGGAGCCTGTACTGACATGTATGAGTCCCTTCTGTTTTGGGAGCCTGTACTGACAAGTATGAGTCTTCTGTTTTGGGAGCCTGTACTGACATGTATGAGTCCCTTCTGTTTTGGGAGCCTGTACTGACAAGTATGAGTCTTCTGTTTTGGGAGCCTGTACTGACATGTATGAGTCCCTTCTGTTTTGGGAGCCTGTACTGACAAGTATGAGTCTTCTGTTTTGGGAGCCTGTACTGACATGTATGAGTCCCTTCTGTTTTGGGAGCCTGTACTGACATGTATGAGTCTTCTGTTTTGGGAGCCTGTACTGACATGTATGAGTCTTCTGTTTTGGGAGCCTGTACTGACATGTATGAGTCCCTTCTGTTTTGGGAGCCTGTACTGACAAGTATGAGTCTTCTGTTTTGGGAGCCTGTACTGACATGTATGAGTCCCTTCTGTTTTGGGAGCCTGTACTGACAAGTATGAGTCTTCTGTTTTGGGAGCCTGTACTGACATGTATGAGTCCCTTCTGTTTTGGGAGCCTGTACTGACAAGTATGAGTCTTCTGTTTTGGGAGCCTGTACTGACATGTATGAGTCCCTTCTGTTTTGGGAGCCTGTACTGACAAGTATGAGTCTTCTGTTTTGGGAGCCTGTACTGACATGTATGAGTCCCTTCTGTTTTGGGAGCCTGTACTGACAAGTATGAGTCTTCTGTTTTGGGAGCCTGTACTGACATGTATGAGTCCCTTCTGTTTTGGGAGCCTGTACTGACAAGTATGAGTCTTCTGTTTTGGGAGCCTGTACTGACATGTATGAGTCCCTTCTGTTTTGGGAGCCTGTACTGACAAGTATGAGTCTTCTGTTTTGGGAGCCTGTACTGACATGTATGAGTCCCTTCTGTTTTGGGAGCCTGTACTGACAAGTATGAGTCTTCTGTTTTGGGAGCCTGTACTGACATGTATGAGTCCCTTCTGTTTTGGGAGCCTGTACTGACAAGTATGAGTCTTCTGTTTTGGGAGCCTGTACTGACATGTATGAGTCCCTTCTGTTTTGGGAGCCTGTACTGACAAGTATGAGTCTTCTGTTTTGGGAGCCTGTACTGACATGTATGAGTCCCTTCTGTTTTGGGAGCCTGTACTGACAAGTATGAGTCTTCTGTTTTGGGAGCCTGTACTGACATGTATGAGTCCCTTCTGTTTTGGGAGCCTGTACTGACAAGTATGAGTCTTCTGTTTTGGGAGCCTGTACTGACATGTATGAGTCCCTTCTGTTTTGGGAGCCTGTACTGACAAGTATGAGTCTTCTGTTTTGGGAGCCTGTACTGACATGTATGAGTCCCTTCTGTTTTGGGAGCCTGTACTGACAAGTATGAGTCTTCTGTTTTGGGAGCCTGTACTGACATGTATGAGTCCCTTCTGTTTTGGGAGCCTGTACTGACAAGTATGAGTCTTCTGTTTTGGGAGCCTGTACTGACATGTATGAGTCCCTTCTGTTTTGGGAGCCTGTACTGACAAGTATGAGTCTTCTGTTTTGGGAGCCTGTACTGACATGTATGAGTCCCTTCTGTTTTGGGAGCCTGTACTGACAAGTATGAGTCTTCTGTTTTGGGAGCCTGTACTGACATGTATGAGTCCCTTCTGTTTTGGGAGCCTGTACTGACAAGTATGAGTCTTCTGTTTTGGGAGCCTGTACTGACATGTATGAGTCCCTTCTGTTTTGGGAGCCTGTACTGACAAGTATGAGTCTTCTGTTTTGGGAGCCTGTACTGACATGTATGAGTCCCTTCTGTTTTGGGAGCCTGTACTGACAAGTATGAGTCTTCTGTTTTGGGAGCCTGTACTGACATGTATGAGTCCCTTCTGTTTTGGGAGCCTGTACTGACAAGTATGAGTCTTCTGTTTGGGGAGCCTGTACTGACATGTATGAGTCTTCTGTTTTGGGAGCCTGTACTGACATGTATGAGTCCCTTCTGTTTTGGGAGCCTGTACTGACAAGTATGAGTCTTCTGTTTTGGGAGCCTGTACTGACATGTATGAGTCCCTTCTGTTTTGGGAGCCTGTACTGACAAGTATGAGTCTTCTGTTTTGGGAGCCTGTACTGACATGTATGAGTCCCTTCTGTTTTGGGAGCCTGTACTGACAAGTATGAGTCTTCTGTTTTGGGAGCCTGTACTGACATGTATGAGTCCCTTCTGTTTTGGGAGCCTGTACTGACATGTATGAGTCTTCTGTTTTGGGAGCCTGTACTGACATGTATGAGTCTTCTGTTTTGGGAGCCTGTACTGACATGTATGAGTCCCTTCTGTTTTGGGAGCCTGTACTGACAAGTATGAGTCTTCTGTTTTGGGAGCCTGTACTGACATGTATGAGTCCCTTCTGTTTTGGGAGCCTGTACTGACAAGTATGAGTCTTCTGTTTTGGGAGCCTGTACTGACATGTATGAGTCCCTTCTGTTTTGGGAGCCTGTACTGACAAGTATGAGTCTTCTGTTTTGGGAGCCTGTACTGACATGTATGAGTCCCTTCTGTTTTGGGAGCCTGTACTGACAAGTATGAGTCTTCTGTTTTGGGAGCCTGTACTGACATGTATGAGTCCCTTCTGTTTTGGGAGCCTGTACTGACAAGTATGAGTCTTCTGTTTTGGGAGCCTGTACTGACATGTATGAGTCCCTTCTGTTTTGGGAGCCTGTACTGACAAGTATGAGTCTTCTGTTTTGGGAGCCTGTACTGACATGTATGAGTCCCTTCTGTTTTGGGAGCCTGTACTGACAAGTATGAGTCTTCTGTTTTGGGAGCCTGTACTGACATGTATGAGTCCCTTCTGTTTTGGGAGCCTGTACTGACAAGTATGAGTCTTCTGTTTTGGGAGCCTGTACTGACATGTATGAGTCCCTTCTGTTTTGGGAGCCTGTACTGACAAGTATGAGTCTTCTGTTTTGGGAGCCTGTACTGACATGTATGAGTCCCTTCTGTTTTGGGAGCCTGTACTGACAAGTATGAGTCTTCTGTTTTGGGAGCCTGTACTGACATGTATGAGTCCCTTCTGTTTTGGGAGCCTGTACTGACAAGTATGAGTCTTCTGTTTTGGGAGCCTGTACTGACATGTATGAGTCCCTTCTGTTTTGGGAGCCTGTACTGACAAGTATGAGTCTTCTGTTTTGGGAGCCTGTACTGACATGTATGAGTCCCTTCTGTTTTGGGAGCCTGTACTGACAAGTATGAGTCTTCTGTTTTGGGAGCCTGTACTGACATGTATGAGTCCCTTCTGTTTTGGGAGCCTGTACTGACAAGTATGAGTCTTCTGTTTTGGGAGCCTGTACTGACATGTATGAGTCCCTTCTGTTTTGGGAGCCTGTACTGACAAGTATGAGTCTTCTGTTTTGGGAGCCTGTACTGACATGTATGAGTCCCTTCTGTTTTGGGAGCCTGTACTGACAAGTATGAGTCTTCTGTTTTGGGAGCCTGTACTGACATGTATGAGTCCCTTCTGTTTTGGGAGCCTGTACTGACATATATGAGTCCCTTCTGTTCGGGAGCCTGTACTAACATATATGAGTCCCTTCTGTTTTGGGAGCCTGTACTGACATATATGAGTCCCTTCTGTTTGGGAGCCTGTACTAACATATATGAGTCCCTTCTGTTTGGGAGCCTGTACTAACATATATGAGTCCCTTCTGTTTTGGGAGCCTGTACTGACAAGTATGAGTCTTCTGTTTTGGGAGCCTGTACTGACATGTAGGAGTCCCTTCTGTTTTGGGAGCCTGTACTGACAAGTATGAATAACTGTTAAATGTATTTATAATCAGTCTTTATTTTAAGGAAGGGGGAATATATTTCAATCATTTAGAAAATAAGTAACTTTGCTTTTAAAAGTTGTTAGTGCTTAAATACAGAGCCATAATAGAGAGTGAGTTTCAATCAGGTATTAAATTAACTATAAAGTAAACTATATAGAAATACCAAGTGTATGTAGAAGTGTAATAAGGGACCACTTTTGTAAAGATAACCTCCCTTGCTGACTCCGAATTCCTACAGTTGTCCTTCTTGATACTAACCAACCATTTACAATTTGAATCCAATTAATATGTGACCCATGTCACTCACAGCATTTCTATATTATTATGTTTAATTTAAATGTTTACTGGTAACTGACATTTATCAATTTAACTGTTACTATTTGATGGATATAACGTACCTGGTACATTTCACCCCTATGTAACTGAAGTAGACTCTACTATGCAATGATCTGGATGAGTCCATTATGGTCTACAGTGGTGAAAGGGTTATGCCTGGATTGTATAGGTATACCCTGTAACTCCTGAAGCCTTACTTTTGGAGTGAAAATTCTCCATTACTGTTTGTATTCTGCATTAAAACACAAATTTGATTGATTTTGTAATAATAAAGTAGCAGCTTCAGATAATATCAATTGTGTCTGATAGTTGTATTTCAGGTAAAACCAGCAAAGCCTTACTATCCTTTGTCCTGTAAATGTACCTATCTATTACTGTCAATGTATATATTTCAGCGGTAGTCTTATTTTAGTGCTTTTCACTCTATGTAAATCTCACCAATTAACGAATGCACCAATCAAACTTCCTGTATATTGTCCTCTATTGAATATTTTGTGCTTGTGTCAATTCATCTACCGGGTATGTGCTTATCTGTTTTTATTTGTCAACACGCTAAAATTTGAGTGCACTGAAATAAGACTTTGTTTACCTTATTTCAACCAGACACTCAACCGTCAAAATGTAAACAACAGAAACAAAACTAGGAAGCGTAGATTGTCTGTGATCATCATTTTATTAACAGCCTGCACACTGAAGACAAAGTGCTCCAGATGCCTACATGTAAAATATTAGCCTGAAATCTTTCACTTCTTTATGTACAGAAATTGTAACTTTGACATTTTAATTCCACTGTATCAGTGTATTTACAGCTATGACATCACAGCATCACATGATTAACTTGTGATATAGGTAAGTTATCACAAGTTTACACTTCCTTATAAGGTAAAGCACAGGAGACACATCCACAAAACCTCAATTGTGTGGCATTATACTATCTTTGGACAGAGAAACTTATATTACCCCATTAATGAAACCACAACATTTTACAAAGTAACAAGTTTTCCGTACACAATATGGAATCACAAATTGCGTGAAATGGACGAAAGCAATAATGTAGTTAAGTACAGATGTGAGGATACACAGTCATACTATCAACCTTGCTAACCACAATGACACATCCCAATATTAATGTAAGGATGAGTCCACTGTAAGTTTGAGGGTGACATGAGGATGACATGATTGCAGACATAAATGATCTCCTGGAGTACAAAAATCTTTGATGAATAGTATGATCAGTTTAGCTTGCACACCTGGGGATGCATATTACACATACCTACACAAAAGTAGGTTTACATACACATAGGAATATAGGGTTTTGTTCAAAATGGAATGTAAAATCTGACTACATGGATAAGTTCAATTTCGATTTTAAAGAAACAAGAGGAAATGTTTCCTGGAATGAGTATGTGATCTGATGCCATTTATAATATTATTATATATATATAACATGTACAAGGTTTTTATAATTCTTATGTACATACTATATAGTCTAAAGCAGTCAACTTCAGGACTGATACAAAAAACACAAGGGTTGAGAAATAAAGTCTTATCAATTTCTCAGTGGATATAGATATAATCCATAAATAGCATTATTTTTATTTAACAAAATTCTGTCTAAATATACAGATTATTTTTAAGAAATAAAAATGTTGTGTCTTGCTGACAGATGGATTAATTCAACTATTCCTTTTTAAATAAACAACAATCTGTCTAATACAGGAAAACAAACATTGTTGAGAGTTAAAATCTAAAAACTTACATATCCATTTGACATTAAAAACAATTCAAATGACATATTTTCTCCTCCATTACGTAACGAGTTCTAAGTAACATGAGTATAGAAAAATAACATTCCTGCCCAATGTTTTAATAATATCAAACACCAATATCGCTGTATGACATACAGGTATAAATAAACAAAATAAATAAAACTTTATTATTGCACATCAAAGAAATAGATCTATTAAAATAAATAATATATAAAACATGTAATTCACGAGTTAAATTAGCATTACTTGAGATTCTTTGGTCCTAGGTACCTTAACAGCTCACAGCTGATACAATTTCAAATCACTTGAAATCTAGAAAGATTATTTTTTATATACCATAAATAAAATCATGACTACACATGTCATAAACTTCCTTATAAATATGATGACATAAAAGGTTCTATAAACAGGATAATACATGTATCAACTTTCTTGTTAGGGATAATATTGAATTTCTTGTGATCAAGATCATAAACAAGTTTCATTGTGGTTTTACAGTGTTTAAGTGTGATTACTTTTTATTGTTGATTTACATCATTAGCTCTGTATATATATAACCATACTAAACATTTCGTATGATCATAATTATACTAGTGCACTACAGCTTCTTACAATTTTAATGATTAATTTAACAATCTTAATGTTTTAACTATAAAACATTTTTATAATCATAACTTTTAAATGATTTTTTTTTAGTTATACAAAATATCCCCCTTCTGGCTATTACTGGCTAGAGGTTGAGTAGAGGACTGATCTGTGTCAGCTCTTGTATCGCTGTGTCCGTGAGAAGCTCCGACTGCGAGTGCGGTATCGGGGTCTAGATCGACTTCGCGAGCGACTGTATCTGTAGTAAGAATCGTAACTGCTCACAGAGCTTGGGGAGGGCGGTGCTGGCCGGTAGTAGGGCACAGGACGTTTTCTTGCACTGAAGTATAGAAAAACACAAAATATTCAGTAATTTATTTCATTGTATTTCATCTATGACTTTAAAATTTGAAAGTAAACATTTTCAGATCCTCATCTATAGACAATATCAGTGAAATTTAGAAGTGAATTTTTCAGTTTGTCGATTTGAAACAGATATGATGAATTGTTACAAAACCAGTATTACTCAAATGTAGACTAACATTTCCTTACTGCACAATTTCCACACATAGTGTTTGTTCATCAGGAAATAATTATATAAGTTTGAAATTTTATTCTTATAATTATCAAATTGTTTACTCATATACAGAGCAATGACAAAAGAAAAATTGTTTCAAATATTACAAGGTTCTGGAACTACATAGAAATGGTTCATTTGTTGATAAGAAACCAACAATGCCTTTAAATTCTGCCTGTATAAACTAGCTATAGGAATTCAGGTTAGGCCTGTTTACCCAATTCTGACCAATCAAATGTCAGGTTGAAGTTAGATCAAACACCATGCTATACATATATGTAAAGGAGAAAAATTAACGCCAGACACGATACCTTACATTTCTAGTTATTTTTGTAAGATTTGTCTCCCTTGAATAACATTTAATTCTTCTTTGTTCTAAAACTACTTTCAGTATTATACATTGTTGTTGAGTACTTTTTAATAGTGCCATCAATTAATTAAGTTCAAATTGCTAATCACAAAGGAATATTACAGAGTTTTCTTATAGTTAGAATTCTTTAAATAAGCTTACAGGGATACATGATGTGGTCGTATTAAAGACAGGATACTTCCTTAAGTATCGACACACATATCAGATTCCTTCATGTCACTTTACGCATTCCAATCACATTATCATTCTATTTTGCTTGATGACCTCATTTCTATCCTAAACCATTGCTAAATGTGCTAGTCCATATATATGGGATTGTATCTGTGTTTCTGATTCATATGATATATATGATATATACGATACATATGATATATGATATATGATATATGATATATATGATATATGATATATATGATATATATGATGATATGATACATATGATGATATGATACATATGATATATGATATATGATATATATATGATATATGATATATATGATGATATGATACATATGACATATATGATATATATGATATGTATGCTATATGATTTGATATATATGATATATGATATATGTGATATATGATATATGATATATGATATATGTGATATATGATATATGAGATATATGATATATATGATAGATGAGATATATGATATATATGATATATGATATATGATATATATGATATATATGATATATGATATATATCATATATGATATATATGATATATATAATATATGATATATGATATATATGATAAATGATATATATGATATATGATATATATGAACCAGGTTCAGCAGGACTCAAGTATGTTCAGCTGAACTAACTTGGTCTGTGGCATCTACATTGTAGCAGCTAGGCTAACTGATTTGGTCTATAGTGTCTAGCTGCTACGTTAACTCATTCACCCCTGAAATTTCATTATGAACTATTCCAACCTTTGAATTGGAAGAGTTCTAATGTGTCTTTAGGGGTGAATGAGTTAACTTAACATTTTATCCTACAATAAGCCTAGGGGGCGAACATATAATCTGTAACTGACAGTAGGGGATTGGCTTATTACAGGACAATGAAAAAGCTTTCGTTGACATTTCCTCCTAACAGCAATTTATATAGGTGGGCTTATTACCAGGCATGTGCTTATTGTTGGAGATATAAGGCAGTTCATGTAGATGTTCAGTAAATTCATGCTAAGCATTGCAGCTAATATTAGTAGTTTATTAAAGTATAACGTGTCTAGGGTGGGTTACAAACATAACTTAGCAAATGTATATGATATCATCAGTATTCTTCTTTTTCACAAAATATGTATTGCAGGGCTAGACATTATTTTGAATACCACTAGTCAATTGGGGTAGTAGTTACCAATTATTAGTGCATGCATGTGCAAATTCAACTAACCCAATATTATTCAACAAGATAAACAATATAAAACTGTGACGAGTCCATCGTGGGCTAGCGGTTTATAGAACCACTAGTCCAGCTGGAGATTTCACTAATGTCAGACTATTGGACTACCCTTATTGTCTAACCCTGTATTGTAGCTGAAGCAAAAAGAAATAATTTCACCAGAGTCAGCAATATAAAAAATACTACATAGTTAAGTCAAAGGTTACGGCTAAATTATGATTATAACAATGATGAAGCCAAATTTCTACTAAAATAATATTGTTTAGTACATCACATGATATGTACATTGTAGATGACATATATTGTGTGCAATGCTGTCAGTGGGGTATACATGTATATGTACATTACCTGCTATTAGGTAGGCAGCATGGCTTCTAGCACTATTTTAGTAATAACAGTAGTATTCTATATCACTAAATACCATTATACAAGAAGTGTAGTTATCAGTAAATTGTATTAATATGACATAAAGGCAAGTATATAAAAATCAAACAGAAGTTAGTAAAACAAGGTCAGTCAGATCCAACAGTCACACAAAGAAGGAGCATGCAGAGGTACCTGTATTAGCTAGAGGTGCGTGTGATGTAAGTGTTGACCTCTTACTAAATTTCCACAGACTTTTTCCACACATATAGGTAACTTTTGAGGATATATTCATCTGTTAGATTAATGCAACCAAATGTCTTAACCTTTTCACCCCTATATAACTTTTGTAGACTCGAACATGCATTGATCTGGACGAGTCCATTAAGGTCTACAGTGGTGAAAGGGTTAAATTCTATATGTTTTATTATCAATACCCGAAGAACTTACCAGTATGATTTTTTTTTTCACTGATTTTGTTTTGTTTTTGAAATACAGCTATGTGGATTTAAATATTTCTTGACTATACCATTTAGGTAGGTGTTAGAATGATGTCTACTGTAATGGTAGGTACATTGTGTATATATTGGGGAAGTCTATAATTGCCTGCCAGTCATATAACCATGTTAGTGTTATACCAACTTTGTTAGTATTAGGCTTTCTGCATCCAAACAGTAACATTCCTTTTCTCCATTCCATGTAAAACATATATATACCAGATTGTCTGATTTTATGAGGGTGGCCTCCCCTGAGTAGCATTGCGGACTGTCCTGCACAATACCGCCGTGGAGACAAGATTGTACAACCCTGTCGCTGTCACAAAGTTGTGTCCTAAATATAGCAACAGGAAAAATAGGAAAAAGATACACAACATCAAAACAAAATCAACAAAATCAACAGAAATAAAAGAAAAAACAAAACAAATCAAAATAAAAACGATATTGAACTGAAAACTATGTGATTTAAAAGAAGGGATGTACGCTTATTAACGTAGTTTTTATAGTACATATATATCTTGAATCTTCCATTGTTTTATTTACTGATTATACTGCTTCGAACTAACTTGTAAAAAACCCCATAGCCTTGATTTACACCTAGAAACCTGTATAGTGACAGTGATAACTAGTCCATGGCACATATGTTACTACCATGATCTACCATGATCTACTTCCTGGAGGTGTGGCCATCTCTAACTTAGTATATTTACATGTGATACAGCTCCACCACTGGGAGCCATGTTAAACTGTGGGGAGTACACAGCTGTAAAGATGACCAGTTCTAGTGAAGAGCCTTATGTACCTGGTAATGCGTCGTTTCTCGAGGTGGCTGGGGGAGCCCTTTCGGCGTCGTATGGAAGGGCTTCGAGACATTCGGTGCCGTGACCTACTCCGGGATGCACTTCTGCTATAATTACGACGACGACTGCGACTTCGGGAGCGAGATCGGGACTTACTGTAACTACGACTTCTCCTGTAACATCAAATGTATATTTAACTATACAATCATACCGTACAAATAACTACTTCACTTTAGAATAGCATCAAATGTATATTTAACTATACAATCATACCGTACATATAACTACTTCACTTTAGAATAGCATCAAATGTATATTTAACTATACAATCATAC
>NW_018404519.1:996983-1017165 GCF_002113885.1 Mizuhopecten yessoensis
TTTAGAATAGCAACAAATGTATATTTAACTATACAATCATACCGTACATACTTCACTTTAGAATAGCAACAAATGTATATTTAACTATACAATCATACCGTACATACTTCACTTTAGAATAGCATCAAATATTAACAGATTAGCACATCCACCATTTATGCAATAGAAAACCAGAGACTGAAATTTAGGGTATCATCTGAATTATTCAGTACAATAGTTAAAGAAAACAAAACAGCATTGCTTTATTTTGACTGAAACTTTTTAAATTCAATGGGCAGAAATATAAGCACGTAGATATGTAGAATAAGTTTTATAACAGTCAGATTCCAGGTTGATCATATTCAACAAACAGATTTCATGTTAAACATATTGAACAGTCAGATTCCAGGACTCAACAAACAGATTTCATGTTAAACAGATTCAACTGTCAGATTCCAGGATTCAATAAACAGATTTCATGTTAAACAGATTCAACAGTCAGATTCCAGGATTCAATAAACAGATTTCATGTTAAACAGATTCAACAGTTAGATTCCAGGATTCAACAAACAGATTTCATGTTAAACAGATTCAACTGTCAGATTCCAGGTAAAAAGATCACACATCTCTACCATTACTTCTCTCAAATGGAATTTTCAATAACTGTAAGTTATATTTTCAAAGCCTAACTAAGACATCTTAAGTACATGTATCAGACACTTAAGATCACCATCATACCAACACATTCCACAGGCACTGATGAAGAAATATCCTACCTTTTTCTATTTCTGGAGTGTGTCCTTGATCGTGACCTTGAACTTGACTTTGACCTGGACCTTGACCTTGACCAAGAAGATGACTTGTGCCGGCGGCTTTGTGACCTTGACCTTGAGGGCCGGGAGTGGCGAGTGACCGGGGAGGGAGACTTGTACGGGAGTTTTGGTGACGGCACTGACTCCTTGGTCTTCGGACCTACAGTGGGGGAGTAACTCAGTGACCGACTAAGGCGCTTGTGGACAGGGTCTGGGGACCTGTAAAACAACACACGTCATCATTAATGGCTTGTGGACAGGGTCTGGTGACCTGTAAAACAACACGTCATCATTAATGGCTTCTGGACAGGGTCTGGGGACCTGTAAAACAACACACAACATCATTAATGGCTTGTGGACAGGGTCTGGTGACCTGTAAAACAACACTCGTCATCATTAATGGCTTGTGGACAGGGTCTGGTGCCCTGTAAAACAACACGTCATCATTAATGGCTTCTGGACAGGGTATGGGGACCTGTAAAACAACACACAACATCATTAATGGCTTGTGGACAGGGTCTGGGGACCTGTAAAACACCACAGGTCATCATTAATGGCTTGTGGACAGGGTCTGGGGACCTGTAAAACAACACGTCATCATTAATGGCTTGTTGACAGGGTCTGGTTACCTGTTAAACAACACACGTCATCATTAATGGCTTGTGGACAGGGTCTGGTGACCTGTAAAACAACACACATCATTATTAATGCTTCCTTTCTGGAGGGTTCATATCCATAAGATAGCAAGTTCTTTTGAAAATACAGATGAGAACTTTTAAAAAGTATCTATATGACTCAATGTAATGTGGTTAAGCGGAAACTTGGTCATTACTGATGTATCTTCACCATAACATATATATATATAAGAAATATATTTTCAATGACAACATACATCATTACCATGCCAACAGACTTCATAACAATGACAACATACATCATTTCCATGACAACATACATCATTACCATGACAACATACATCATTGCCATGACAATATACATCATTTCCATGACAACATACATCATTTCCATGACAACATACATCATTTCATTGACAGCATACATCATTACCATGATAAAAGATAGCATAATCATGACAACATACATCATTACCATGACAACAGACATCATTACCATGACAACATACATCATTGCCATGACAACATACTTCATTACCATGATAAAAGACAGCATAATCATGACAACATACATCATTACCATGACAACATACATCATTACCATGGCAACAGACATCATTACCATGACAACATACATCATTACCATGACAACATACTTCATTACCATGATAACATACATCATTACAATGACAACATACATCATTACCACGACAACAGACTTCATTACCATAACAACAGACACATATTTTCTATCTTTCCGTACTAACATGCATTTTTAATTACCATGACACCAGACAGCTTTTCCATTTCAACAGACATCTTTAATACCATGACAGTAGACCACTTTACCATGGAAACATACTACTGTAATTTGTTACTATGTAAACAAAGCATCACAACAACAGACATTTTTGTGACACAGTCATCTTTACGATGACCGAGAGCTAACCTGGATGAAGATGAGCTGTGGTTATGTTTATGTTGCGTGGCTGTGTTGTGGCCGTTCGTTTTCAGCGTTTTCTTCCTGAAAGTAAAATATCACTTTTAATACATGCTCACTGTGTTAAAAGCAAAAGTCAAGGATGTCTACTTAATAGAAAGGTTAACTGAATATCAAGTGTGTGCCTTACAATAAAACAAAGGCTAATGAGACCAGACTTGTTAAGAAATAATCAACATATGTGCCTGTATCATGGTGGAATATATAACGAGGGTGAGAAAATGTTTGGAATAATAATTAACGAAGGCCACTTAAGCCTGAGCTTATTATTTACCAAATTTTTGAATCCCAAGTTATATTTCCACCATAATGTACAAACATATGTTGATTATATCTATTCTACTTAGTAAAATGTTATAAATTAAGTCTTTTTCGTGTCTACCTGCATGACTATACAATAAGCAAGGTATCCATGTTTTTTATCATTTCTGACCTTTTGGGGTAGTTAGTTGTCCTTTTTTCTCTCTTTTTAACCTGGATACATTTTGTAAGGATTTCTCATTTTCAGTTGCCATTAGGTCGACAGACGATCAACAATACCTTCATGCTTTATACCAGATGTTTATTTCAGTCAATCTATTGACATCACTGGTCAACACATGAAACCAGCATTTGACAGATTTATCAACATTACTTCAAGTCTCCTTTGCGGTATATTTTGCTGAACATTCTGACAGTGAGATTGACAGGTTTAATGTTGCTCTAGGTTACATAGATACTGTTTTGCTTGCTAGCAAATCTTCGAATACATACAAAATGAAATGCATGTACCCTAGTTTGATAAAGGAGACCAGCTCTGCAGCTTGCTTGTTAACGTTTGCGAGGGAGGTTTTTGGGAGAGCATTGGATGAATCATCCTATAATACGTGTAGTTATTAACCAACGAAAAACGTCATAACATGGAAGATGTGGTGAATTATGTGTAGATGGAAAAAGATTAATAAGGGAAGGGCTATAAAAAGAACCACGAATGGTCCTCTAACTATCCTAGCATTACAAAGAAGTATCAATATTTGCATGCGACCCATTAATACACCACCTACATACAACTGCCTATCACAGTGACTGGTAAAGAGGAGACTAAGCCAGAAAAATACATTCTATGTCATACAAGGTACCTGATGTAAGCAGTTGATGCTGTTGGTTCAGGAAAGAATAAATAGATAAATAGTTTATATTTAGGTTGAGTAAATCTCTGTCTTTCTGAAGATAATTTGAAGTAAAATTAAATGGTTGAGGGTGGTGAGATGACTGAAATGTAGGATAGTATTTGTAGACAGTCACACATTACACCGAGTGAACTCTGCAATCAACAGCCTATATACAGTTGTTTGTTGACAGTCACACATTACACCGAGTGAACTCTGCAAACAACGACCTATATACAGTTGTTTGTAGATAGTCACACATTACACCGAGTGAACTCTGCAAACAACGACCTATATACAGTTGTTTGTAGATAGTCACACATTACACCGAGTGAACTCTGCAAACAACGACCTATATACAGTTGTTTGTAGATAGTCACACATTACACCGAGTGAACTCTGCAAACAACGACCTATATACAGTTGTTTGTAGATAGTCACACATTACACCGAGTGAACTCTGCAATCAACAGCCTATATACAGTTGTTTGTAGACAGGCACACATTACACCGAGTGAACTCTGCAATCAACGACCTATATACAGTTGTTTGTAGACAGTCACACATTACAACGAGTGAACTCTGCAATCAACAGCCTATATACAGTTGTTTGTAGACAGTCACACATTACACCGAGTGAACTCTGCAATCAACGGCCTATATACAGTTGTTTGTAGACAGTCACACATTACACCGAGTGAACTCTGCCATCAACGACCTATATACAGTTGTTCGTTGACAGTCACACATTACACCGAGTGAATTCTGCCATCAACGACCTATATACAGTTGCTTGTAGACAGTCACACATTACACCGAGCGAACTCTGCCAACAACGACCTATATACAGTTGTTGGTAGACAGTCACACATTACAACGAGTGAACTCTGCCAAAAACGACCTATAAACAGTTGTTTGTAGACAGTCACACATTTCACCGAGTGAACTCTGCCATCAACGACCTATATACAGTTGTTTGTTGACAGTCACACATTACACCGAGTGAATACTCAGCATTACCCAATAAATCTTAGTGCTTCACAACCTAGATTACTGCCCTGACATTAATGAAGTTGTAGATCTGTCTCAGGTTTATATCAGGTGTCACATTTACATGTTAACTAGGTCATGGTGAACAAGCTTTCATCAGTACATCAGAACAAGTGTGTAACATTTATAGGTCAATTAGGTCACCCTGACCTTATTTATCATCAAGACATGTGAAAAGTGTGTCACACATATTGGTACCTGTCAAGTTCAAGTTCTTCATACTTTGAGTATTACAGCCAAGATATGGTACATTTTTGTTTTGTTCTATTAAAATCTTTTCCATTAAATGTTGAGCACTCAATATAAATAAACCATTATTAGATACTGACCTACTTTTATTGATATTAAACAAGAGTTTAAATATAATGGTGTTTATTATAAGGGCAGAAGGCACATCGATATACCTACAGAATAGTACATCTTCATAGCTTCATATCTATACAGAGATTCAAGCTGTCCCATATATAGCTGTTCTATTAATATAACTCAACAGGACTGACGCATGCAAAAAATAATCCTGCAACCTAAATCCTTGTCATACAAATATAGCACAGCCTCATGAGTATGAAGTCATAAATTTATTTCGGTATGACTATACATCACACTTTAACTCGAGAACTTATTTAAGGTTTTTGATGTCAGTCCTGTGGTGTGGAAAGACGGTAAAATATGACATACATATAACACACATTGACTAGGTTATTATAAAAAAAGCCTACCTTGGACTTGGACTTCGGGAGCTATCTGATGAAAATGACACTGAACTCCTCGTAACCTTCGGAGATTTTGACCTTGACCTTGTGATCCTTTTGGCAGTTAGACTTTCTGGCAGATGAATGGGGCTCGATGAACTTTTCTTACTTTTTTCTGTAAGCTTTACTTTCTCACCATCAAATGCTGAACTGCAAATGAAACAATGTTGTTTCATCATTAAACCTGTTGTCTTGTCTATATGTATAATACTGTACGTGTACCAATGTTAGCGGAGTTCTAACTTTAGCAGCTTTCGAACTACATCTCACCTGCTTATTCATGTCCATCGCTAAAATTAGACCATATAAATGTGCACAAGCTTTCCATACAGAACTGTCTGCAAGAAAACCCAACTATTTGGTGGTGAAGTGGACGTAAAACCACTCAAACAAATAACCATATGAAAATCATAATAGTATTTTACGTTTTGGTCTAAGGTACTTGCCCAATTTACTTTGCCTCCCCCAGTTCCGTAGGCTTTGCTCCGATACACCCAGTACATGCATAATCGTTATTGTCTATTTCAGAAAATGACATGTGCTAAATCATGAATTTAGGTACATGTACTGCGATTTCGCTAATTTAAGAATGTGGTAGTAAGTAATACCCCCTGCTTTCTGCTGAAATTTTAGTGCGCTAATATAAGTAAGCTTACTGTATTTATTTTATACAGGTATATTTTATACTGCAAAATATACTGGTATATTTTATACTGGTATATTTTATACTGGTATATTTTATACTGCAAAATATACTGGTATATTTTATACTGGTATATTTTATACTGGTATATTTTATACTGCAAAATATACTGGTATATTTTATACTGGTATATTTTATACTGGTATATTTTATACTGCAAAATATACTGGTATATTTTATACTGGTATATTTTATACTGGTATATTTTATACTGCAAAATATACTGGTATATTTTATACTGGTATATTTTATACTGGTATATTTTATACTGCAAAATATACTGGTATATTTTATACTGGTATATTTTATACTGGTATATTTTATACTGCAAAATATACTGGTATATTTTATACTGGTATATTTTATACTGGTATATTTGACTATTATTAACATCTTTAATGTTGACACAATGATTTAACAACCTGAAGAAAGTTATATTTCCAAACAATAAAGGCCGAGATCTTGAGTTATACAATATTTTGAAAGTTGAAAATAATTGTATCATTATTGACTTCAACAGAGGTTAAACATTTCTTTGTTATATGACACTTTTATGTATAAGATCAGATAGAGACACTCTGTCGAGACGAGTTAGTCATTAAACACTTCTATGGGGTGGAGAAAATATGTTTACCAGGTACGTATACTCTACCCCCAGTGCTAGGTGTTCCAAGTTTGATACAAGATTATACCAAGATCGGCTAAGATGGCCTCTTTCAATCAGGTAGCAGTAAGTTTTTAAGTCATATAACAGTAATAGTTATCGAGTGTATGTGAAGTATANGGGGGGGGGGGGGGGGGGGGGGGGGGGGGGGGGGGCACGATGTCTGAGTGGCTAAGACATCTGACTGTCTACGATCACTAGCTTTACACCACTTGGTTGTGGGTTCGAGGCCTACATTGGGCAGTCTCCATGCAGGTACTAGCCACTGATTGGTGTTTTTTCTTCGGTTACTACAGTTTTCCTCCAAAACCTGGCTTATTGTCCTTAACCCTTTCACCACTGAGGACCATAATGGACTCATCCAGATCAATGAATGGTACAGTTTACTAAAGTTACATAGGGATGAATGGGTTAAATGACCATGTAGCTGTTTATAGGATGTAAAAATACAAACAAACCAAACAAAATATACACAAGGTGACACTGTCCACTGATGACCAGGAGCCACATAAGTCCTTATTAAGATCACAATTGATAAAAGGACAACTTTAAAAACAAGATGCCCAATGGGCCTGAATTGCTCACTTGGTATTAATCTCACACTTGTAATCTTAAAATTTGACTAAAATACAGCTACAGGCAGAATATCAGTGTTTGATTCATAAGAACCTATTAAAAGATTTAAACATATGACGCCTGTGACCTTGAATGTCGAACAAGGAAATAAGGTTGAACAGAGTTTATAGTCTTTCAACCCTGAGCATGCTTCTGGCAAAATATCATTACCCTAGACCTTTTGGTTATACAGAACATATCATTTAAAGATTTAAACATATATTGACCACTGTGACCTTGAATATGGGTGAAGGTCATTCACTTGGTAGTCCTTCATCCCAGCATGTTAATGGCTAAATATCATCACCCTTGGCCTTTTGCTTATTAAAAAGAAGTTTTTTAAAGGTTTTTAACAAATTTGACCCCTGTGACCTTGAATTTATGTCAATGTCATTCCTTTGAACAAACTTGGTAGTCCTTCATCCCAACATGTTACTGGCATTATTCTAGGCCTCTAGGTTATTCAGAAGAAGTTGTTTAAAGGTTAAAAACATATTTGGCCCCTGTGACCTTGAAAAAAGATGAAGGTCATTAATTTGAACAAACTTTGTAGTCCTTCATCCTAGCAAGCTACTAGCCAAATATCATCACCCTAGGCCTCTTGGTTATTCAAAAGAAGTTCTTTTAAAGGTTTTTAACATATTCAACACTTGTGACCTTGAATATAAATAAGTCAAGGTCATTTATTTGAACAAACTTGTAAGCCCTTCATCTGAGCATGTTACTGGCAAAATATCATCACCTTATACCTCTTGGTTATTCAGAAGTTGTTAAAAATCTTTTTCATTTGGACAAACTCAGTAGTCCTTTATTCCAGCATGCTACTGGCCAAATATCATCAACATCCTAGGCATTTTGGTTATTCAGAAGAAGTTGTATTACAGGTTTTTAACATATTTGACCCCTTTGACATTGAATATAAGTCAAGTTCATTCATTTGAACAAAATTGGTAGTCCTTCATCCTAGCATGCAACAGACCCAGTATCAGTATCCTGGGCCTTTTGGTTATTGAGAAGAAGTTGTTTCAAGTAAAATATTGACACCGGACGGACGGACGGACAGCAGACTCCGCACCACGGAGACACCTTAATCACTCGGCCACCATGGCCCCCCACACAGAAAAGAGTAGGTCAGATAGAACAGATAGAGGTGCTGAGATCATGTATTATAATGTTGACAGCAGATGAATTAAGGTCACTCAAGTGTCCCTTGATTTTGCAGAGGCATATTAGTGACCTCTTACGATCATGTAATGGGATACCACATGGCTATTTCTATTTCTCTAATTCCCCAAAAGTTGACAAAGTAAAACTAGGAGAAAGTGGACAGTGTTATAACGTCAAATTATCAAGATTATCTTTATAATAAGGCACACATATTATGTAGTTTAATATGCCTGTCTATTATACTCTGAGTATATAACATTTGTAAGTTTATAAATTCTATTTCAGTAACAACTAAGGCCCTTTATATGTGGCTGCATCATCAAAGTTATTGATATTTTAACCATGGCTGTAATTCTTCACTCTATTATTGATAATGAATTAAAACAACTATGATGGTGTTTTATGTTTGCCCCCCAAAATATGTAAAAGTGACCTGCCTTGCCCACCAATTGGCCTGTCGATACCGCTGGACAATGTTTGCTGTCGTTGGAGTCCTGGGATAGAAGAGTGACTTAACCTTATTTAGAATTCTATCTACCATAATAGCTGCCCCTGGTAATACCCACCCCCACACAATTCCCTCCCCCACTCCAGCAGTGACGCCAACACTGGTAAATTATTAATCCTCATTATGCGTGCCTTTGGGAAGGTATAGCATGGACCCACTATAACACATTCTACACCATAGGTATCACACAGGGACAACTTCTAAACATCATACAAATACAACGTTTTATTTCAGACTGATCAATCAGGAATTTTGGTAAAACAAATATTGTTGAATCATGTTTTGAAGATATCAAGGCTGTGTCCAATGTCACATTTCTATTTGTGTTACCGTGGTGACGTCAGCGACACACCAATCAAAGTCTTTACACAACCTCATGATGCGGGAGGTAACAAAATTGCCATAAAAATAGATGGCAATTAGTATCACTTCCCGCATTGTTATGTTTGTAAATGTCTGGGGACTTCATTAGCGCAGCTCTGGTGTACAGACAGCCACAGTTTGGTACTATGGCCCTGGCCTTTGTCACAGTATACATGGCCGAGTCAATAGAGTCCCTCGTCACTTTGTCAGAGTCAACATGGCCGAGTCACCAGATAAATTCCCACATTTATCTGGTACAGTATGATATATAGCACCTGGAATCGGCAGGGTTTAGGAATCACACCTGCATGATTTTGTTCCTAGTAAGTGAGGCAGATTTTATTGTACATAGGATTACGGTGGCCTTCTATGAGAGGAAATTTCCATTTAGCTTATTTAACTTATTCCCAAGACTTAATTTTCAATAAAACAACACAAAAGGATACAGTTATCGTTTATAGAACAACTTGTACAACATAAGTCCATTGTATTGGAAGTCTCCTGGCGGCTGTATAGGTATTCATTGTAACCCACAACCGGGCCCAATCAGGACTAGCACAAGCTGGGGTTTGTTGTGTGAAAAAAATCAACTTATAATTAGTGCCGCGGATCTCAGGCAGCTTCATTCTAGTCGTATACCTGATTTATAGGAAATAAACTATCTTAAAATATTCCGGTACAGTATATACTTTCATTAATTTCTAAATTAAAGAAAATAAGTATCTGTATGCTGGGGTATGAAAACTGATAATGAACCTATAATTTCAATTTGATTTTTCAAAAATTAAAATAGCTAAGATGGCCTAACGGAGCTTGCGATTGGTTCCTTATCCCTGCAATGATAAATCACCAATTTATCTCACCCTTGTTAATGATAGTTATATTGGATATGGAAATATCAAATTATTCCAGAAATATGTATGGCATTTTTATTTTCAAAAGAACTAGTAACTCATACAAATCCAATTAAAGCTGTAATGGATTGTAGAAGTGGGGTCCTGTTGCGGGTCCCATGGTGATGAGGTCCCGGAGCAAGCATCTATCTCAATTACAGCAACCACTACCCGGTAAATACACACATCAATCTTATAAGAATTAAACTAGATCAAACCTCGCTGCTCTATACGCTCTACAAATGTCCAAGGTAATCCATAAACTCACACTATGACGTTTTCTAATGCATTCAAATTGGTACATATGCGTATGTAGTTCTGAAGTTAAAGACGTACCAGGGGTAGAGAAAGTATTAAATTGTACCAGAGAATGAAAAGAAAGTCTTAAATTGTACCAGAGCAGAAAAGTCTTAAATTGTACCAGGGTAGAGAAAGTCTACAATTGAACCAGAACAGAAAAGTCTTAAATTGTACCAGGACAGAAAAGTGTTTAATTTTGTACCAGGGCAGAGAAAGTCTGACACTGCATCAGAGCAGAGAAAGTCTTAATTGTACCAGGGTAGAGGAAGTCTTAATTATACCAGAGCAGATAAAAGTCTCAAATTGTACCAGCAGTTGAGAAAGTCTTAAAATGTACCTGCGGTAGAGAAAGTCTTATTTGTACCTGGACAGAAAAGTCTTAAATTATGTACTAGGGAAGAGAAAGTCTTAAATTGTACCAGAACAGATAGAGTCTAAAATTGTACCAGTGGTAGAGAAGTCTTAGCATGCTAATGTATTAGGTAAAATTCTGAAAATGTACCAGGGTCGAGAACATGTTCAAGCAACATTTTAAAATGTTATCTTTCAAATTTTGCTGAAATAAGTTAATCAGTAGGTTTCCAATCCTAATTGATAATAACTGTAAACAATTCTGAAAATAATCTGTGATTCGTGTAATATTGACTGGAAATGGGGGAAAATGTAATAATTTTAATATACAAATAGATTAAGTGACGTATTGCCGTGCGAGGTCATGCAAGGTCTGCTGGGTTTTGTTCATGAGGCATGCCAAAGGCTGATCAGTCAGGTTGGGGGGGGGGGGGGGGGGCTTTGGTCGCTTGGCATCAATGTTACACCTGCAGGCTACCCGGCATACATCTTGGCTTAACGAATTGAGCTGGCCTATCATGTTTTACTTTTCGCAGTAGCCTTATTTTCGTTACGTTTCTATAATAAGTGTCTCTAAATAGATTTCAGCAATAGAGTTTCCTCATCAATACTAATTACCCAGAGCATTTGGAATTCAGATTTATTCATCAAAGTTATTCTGAATATAACATTAACACATTAAAGATTTCTTATTACTTGAGGAGAGATGTAGAAATGCCATTTAAACTGGAAATGTTGTCTTTTTTAGACATCACATGCTAAAGAATATAAATGAGTGTGGATGGTAAGACAACAAGTGACCCGGGGACACCAGTGTGACATATGTGACAAGGGTATGCCTATCAGTCTGTTTGTCTCTGTAACTTTTAGCTAGAATTCAAGTCAGGGGTGATTTAACTGTCCAAAACAACCTGTCTGTCTTCACTTAAGGTTCAATACCAGGCACATACCAAAGCGTAAACTTATTTCCCTCAAGATGTGTTTAATATACTGATTCTTTCCTAGCGTCATGGCAACCGTTTGTTGACAGCATTGCCAATGGCTTTAAAAAACAGTATTCAGGGTTAAGTTGTGATAAAACAGCTGGAAAGTCCTGGAGTTTCAGCTACTACCTAACACCAATACTAATATCTACCGGCGAGTAGGCTTCTGTTACGTTGACATAAACAATGTATCATCAGCCATCGCTCCAAAAAACAGAAGGCACCCCTGGGTAAATAAGAAGACAACTGAAAAAAATTACAATGGATTTTGGCTTGAACATGAGTTGAATTCCTATTGTTCCAATATTTATTACCCTGACAGTAAAGATCACTATAACACAATGATGCTGGGAGATGTCACCAGGCTTTTCCCTGACAGTAAAGATCACTATAGCACAATGAGGCTGGCAGATGTCACCAGGCTTTACCCTGTTTGATGTTGAATCTTTTTCTCAATTTATATGGTCCTTGATGAATTTTAGGTAAATTTTGTTTTGTGTGGAGAAACAGTATGAGCATGTGTGCATGATGATATGCAGTTTTCTATCATGAAATATTGATATTAATGATTAACATTGAATGATACATGATTCCATGAGAGGAATAATATGAAAGGGTGAAAAAGTGTGTGACTATATATGTTGTGTCGATCGTTATAGAACTTAATTATCACCTTCCCTCTCTTGCTCTACTACATCTTCAGATAGCCCGTGACTGATGACAATGATATCTGAGCAAGTGAATGTATTTAAGTATTAGAGGGTAATTCATAAATTTTCATCAATGTAGCAGATTTTATACAAAGACTTCAAATTTCAATTTTCATTCTATAAAGACAATTTTTAACAATTAAGAGGCCCATTGGCCTTAACGGTCACCTGAGTTGTTATACAATTGCTATTAATGATGTTCAGATGTGACAACTAGAACAGTAAGCCAAAGGCAAATTAATACCCCTCGCTCCTATATAAACCAGAACTGTAAGCTAAAGACTTACTAAGGCAAAGCATTGCAAAGTAATCGATAGTCCCCCACCATTAATGATTTCTTTATTTACTGAGCTGTGCACCTGTTTTAGTATACAGGTTACAGTGACATACTTTCATACCATGTCTGGTCAGTCCTGGGCCCGTATTCATGAAACTATTCTCATGCTCGAACTCAGATTCTGAACTCCAGCCTAATTTCTTGTTCAGTTTAAAAATTGATAAAAAATCACTTTTTCTCAATGATTTGGAAGAAATTTAGAGAGACTTAAAGCTGAATATCATTTAAAAAATGTACACTTGACCTTTTGGCCATAAGAAAGTTGGTTTGAGCATAAGAACAGTTTCACGAATAAAGGTGAATAATCCAGATATGCCTCTTTGATGGGGGTTTCCTTGACAAAATGATGTTGGGGAGTGACTTACAAATAACATATTTATAGCTGGCAATTTTCAGCAAACATGTTATCATAAAATCATATAATAATGTAAACTGATACCTTGTCTCTGGTGACCTAAAAGTATTACTCTAAATGCTTGTAGGGACCCCGGTGGTTAAGGCATCTGACATTCTAATACCACTAGCCCTCCACCACTGGGTTGCGGGTTCGAGGCCTACGTGGGGCAGTCACCAGGTTACTGGCCATAGGTCGGTGTTTTTTTGCTGTTTTGTTTGGGGTTATTTAAGTTAAAACAAGACCAACAGGATATGAGTATTAGGCAGAAAGTAATGATATAATCTTATGAACAGTATGTGCTAAAGAGTGATCCTGAATCTTTGTTCTGCTGCAAAATATTCCTTTAACAAGAGGTTTCTGTCACTCACATGCTATTTAACTGTGCTGGCAAGACACAGTTACAGCTAATCAAGAAACTATAATGGTCATATTGAATTCAATCATTTGTCCAAACACCTTTGAAGTTCAACAGGCTTTATCACAGCAAGCTACCACCAGCTTATTATTATAACTTGTGAATCATAATGAGAAATCAATTGAATATTATTTTACCCTTGTGATAGCGTCAGTGGTTCAAGGTAATTTACAAGATTCATATAAGACCCCTTCACCCCAGCAAACCACCTAGCAACAATCATGATCCAAGGCCTTGTTTCTTTAGAAAAAGTCATTTATAGAACAAGAGGCCCAAAGGGCCTGCATTGCTCACCTGGTATTAATCTCACAATTGTAACCTTAAAAGTGGACTACAATAAAGCTACAGGCAAAATATCAATGTCTTGACTTCAAATCATAACACATTTGACCTTGAAAGTCAAACATGGACATTAAGTTGAACAAAGTTCATAGCTCTTCCTCCCAGAATGCAACTTGCCAAATATCACCACTTATACCTTTTGTTGATTGAGAAGATGACTTTTAAAGATTTATGCACTACGGACCAGATGTGACCTCAATGTGCCAAGGTCATTCACATCAACAAGCAATCACCCTGTATGCTTTAGTTATTCAGAAGAAGTTGCTGAAAGATTTCTCAACATGTTTGACCCCTGTGACCTTGAATATGGGCAAAGGTCATTCATTTGAACAAACTTCATAGCTCTTCATGCCAACATCCTTCTGGCAAAAATATCATCACCCTGGACCTTTTGGTTATACAAAAGAAGTTGTTTAAAGGTTTTTAAGACAATTGACCCCTGTGACCTTGAATATGAGTGAAGGTAATTCATTTAAACAAACTCGGTAGCCCTTCATGCCAACATCCTTCTGGCCAAATATCATCACCGTGGACCTTTTTATACAGAAATTGTTTAAGGATTTTTAAGAAAATTGACCCCTGTGACCTTGAATATGGATGAAGGTCATTCATTTGAACAACCTTGGTAAAACTTAATAGCCCTTCATCCCCGCATGCAACTGGCCAAATTTCATCACCCTAGACCTCTTGGTTATTTAGAAGAAATTAAAAGTTTAAACATATTTGACCCCCCCTGTGACCTTAAAAATTGGCGAAGGTCATTCATTTGAACAAACATGGAAGTGCTTCATCCTAGCATGTTGTTGGCCAAATATCATCCTCCTGGGCATTCTGGTTATTTAGAAGATGTTGTTTAAAGATTTTAACATATTTGACCCCTGTGACCTTGAAAATGGGCAAAGGTCATTCAATTGAACAAACTTGGTAGCCCTTCATCCCAGCATGCTACTGGCCAAATATCATCAGCCTGGGCCTCTTGGTTATTCAGAAGAAGATGTTTAAAGTAAAAAGTTGACGCTGGCCGGAAGCAGCACCATGACATAAGCCCACTTGGCCCTTTGGACCAGGTGAGCTAAAAAGGTTGAGGTAGACAGGACTGGTGGAAAGCAGGACAACAGATCTTCAACTCAGTGCCAATTATTGGCAAAAATCACTGGCACTTACTGCCAGTTGAGTTAGAAACACCATATATTGGAATAGCTAAGGTTAGTATAACTCAAAATCTGTTAAAGAGGAGTGGTTTAGCAAACTTCCCATAAAAGTGGGCAAGTAACCTTACATCAATTGATTGTCACTGATTCTGTATAAATCTTGGAATATGGCTTTTTGATAGAATGGATAATTACTAGTGGACATCAAAGTCCCAGATGTGTAAGTATAAATGACGTGTAGGTTACTACGGTAACACGGCAGCCATTCCTCATGCCCCTCTGGAGGGACGGTCCCTGTAATTATGCGCGTCTATCGGGACGATGGTCAGACTGATGGATATCCAACTGTTACTAGTGCCTCATATAGCACGGATTGTGTCCCATCACTATCCTGGCATATGTCTTGTAGACGTTCCTCGGGGGTTTAAGGTAGAGCAATCACACATTATTATCAAAGGCCGTGAATAAATGCTGAAGCTTTTTGGCTCTCTTTTTACGTTTAGTGATGCAATGGTCAATATTTTATACCTGGCCAGTTCATCTTGTGTTATGTGTAGAAATTTCTCAAGTAACTTGTTTCATATCAGGATGCAATTCCCTATCCTCTCCTCTATCAATCATGTGAGATTGAGATTCACTTGCCAGCAAGCCAGCTGGATTCTGAGTTTTCTATGATTTGAAGAACTCAGTGTTCTCTCTCTTGACTGAGTACAGACCAATAATTCATACAATTTTTCACTGATGATGTAGCCAGCTTTCACTATAACAGACTTAAAATTGCATGTAAAAACCCTTAAACATTCGGTAAGTACCATAGTGAACAAAATTGTTTTGTGTATAAATAATTAAATTACAGCAGGAAATCTGACATTTACCTGAAACCTTTTTGGATTTTGCCCCGATTTTTTTTCCTGACCTTTACGCACGCACCCGTAACCTTCCCACCTCACTCTGCACTGTGCTGCCGTCAGAACAGGACGGACCTTTCCAGGCCTCTGGTAAGCTTATCATTGTAATAGTAATATGTAAATGTACATTATAGCACAGTGCAATATAATATAAGATAATATGATACTATATCTGTTTAATAACGTCGAAGCTTATAAAGCGAAAGTAGAACTAAATAGTGTAGATAGACACCGTTTCACATTTATTGTAAACGTTAGTTTTGTACTTAGTCTTGACTCATATATTTTTATACTAATATATTGTATTTTAGGTTTATCTACTGGAATGTAATAAACCAATGAACCTAAAGCTTTTGCTCGTTGTTACTGAGGAGTGAACGATTTTACACGAATATCACGATTGACCTTGTCTTAAAATAAATTAGATGTTTCGTAGATGTTAACATTTGGCCATATGGAAATGTGAGATAAGAAGCAAGAAATCATCAGACTGGCATGATCAGGTCTTTTTTACAAAATGCAAATAAAGCCACTCTGGTTATTGCATGATCCTTCCATAAAGCAACATCAATGCTATTGAAGTACACCTCATCATTCCATTCTGAATTGCACATTAGACATTTCCTTTTTTTTTTTTTAAAACAGAGAGACATGAAAATGTAAATACTGTGTAAGCATTAAACTGCTTTCAGACACCATTCATAAACATTGCAATGCAGTGAGCATTCATATTGCCCATGAATCACATCAGAAAGCAGTCTAAGGCCTAAGTGTAAAATATGGACCCTTCAAAGCAAATACAACTACACTACATAAGTATCATGATTAGTAAGATGACTTATTCTACAATATCAAAGTTCTCTCCCCTGTTGTACACATTTGTAAGGTGACTTATTCCTACAATATCAGAGTTCTCTCCACTGTAACACCAATGTAAAGTGAATAATTACTACATTAGCAGATGTTGTTTCTCATGTTGAACATCAGCCAAACATTGATTTTTTTAAACCTTACAGTATCATAGGTGTCTACCCTGTTGTACACCATTGTGATGTGATGACATGTATTACTACACCATCAGAGTCCCCCCCCCCCCCATCAGTGTGATGTGGTGACTTTTATTACTTAGGATAAGAGTTGTCTCCCATGTTGTACACCAGTGTGATGTGGTGACTTTTATTACTTAGGATAAGAGTTGTCTCCCATGTTGTACACCAGTGTGATATGGTGACTTTGATTACTAAGGATCAGAGTTGTCTCCCCTGTTGTACATCAGTGTAATGAGGTGGCATTTATTCATACATCTTCAGAGTTCTTTCCCCTGTGTACATCAGTGTAATGAGGTGGCATGTATTCCTACACCACCAGAGATCTATCCCCTGTTGTACATCAGTGTAATGAGGTGGCATGTATTCCTACATCATCAGGGCTCTCTCCCCTGTTGTACACCAGTGTGATATGGTGACTTTGATTACTAAGGATCAGAGTTGTCTCCCCTGTTGTACACCAGTGTGATGTGGTTACTTTTATTACTAAGGATCAGAGTTGTCTCCCCTGTTGTACATCAGTGTGATGTGGTTACTTTTATTACTAAGGATCAGAGTTGTCTCCCCTGTTGCACATCATTGTGATATGGCGACTTGTATTACTAAGTATCATAGTTGTCTCCCCTGTTGTACATCAGTGTAATGAGGTGGCATGTATTCCTACATCATCAGAGCTCTCTCCCCTGTTGTACACCAGTGTGATATGGTGACTTTGATTACTAAGGATCAGAGTTGTCTCCCCTGTTGTACACCAGTGTGATGTGGTTACTTTTATTACTAAGGATCAGAGTTGTCTCCCCTGTTGTACATCAGTGTGATGTGGTTACTTTTATTACTAAGGATCAGAGTTGTCTCCCCTGTTGCACATCATTGTGATATGGCGACTTGTATTACTAAGTATCATAGTTGTCTCCCCTGTTGTACATCAGTGTAATGAGGTGGCATGTATTCCTACATCATCAGAGCTCTCTCCCCTGTTGTACACCAGTGTGATATGGTGACTTTGATTACTAAGGATCAGAGTTGTCTCCCCTGTTGTACACCAGTGTGATGTGGTTACTTTTATTACTAAGGATCAGAGTTGTCTCCCCTGTTGTACATCAGTGTGATGTGGTTACTTTTATTACTAAGGATCAGAGTTGTCTCCCCTGTTGCACATCATTGTGATATGGCGACTTGTATTACTAAGTATCATAGTTGTCTCCCCTGTTGTACACCAGTGTGATGTGGTGACTTTTATTACTAAGGATCAGAGTTCTTTCCCCTGTGTACATCAGTGTAATGAGGTGGCATTTATTCCTACACCACCAGAGATATCTCCCCTGTTGTACATCAGTGTAATGAGGTGGCATGTATTCCTACACCACCAGAGATCTCTCCCCTGTGTACATCAGTGTAATGAGGTGGCATGTATTCCTACATCATCAGAGCTCTCTCCCCTGTTGTACATCAGTTTAGCATGGTGAGTTTTTTTTTAAACAAATCCAGTTATTGTCCCTTGTTGTGCATCATATAAACTGGTTACACATTAAATTGGGTTCACATTAAGACATAGGAATGGAATCATTCTAACCTTTAAAAAATTCATAAAACCTCGAAAACTTTTGTTGAAATTAATGGAAAAATAGGAAATAGGAAAAATGTGATGATATTGTATTGAATTAAATTTAAGGGACATCATACTTTAAAAAGAATTGATCGTATCCGATTACCAGCAACATGATTACCATCATCTGAACACCTGCTACACAGTTTGCATTTTTTATATCCAATCCAATGGCTCAATATTTCACGGAGAAGCAAGTTGAGTGATTTAATGTGTGACTATTCATGTCCCAAAAGTCTTCGATATTCCAAACGAATAGAAGACTACCAAATTGTTTCTTTCCTTATAGTATTGCTTCCGATTGATTTTCACTGGCATTGTATACAGTTTAAAGGATAAAGCGATTTACAATAAGTAATGATATATGACATGAAACTTTACAAGGATTAGATTCACAAATCACCACTGAACTATGTGTACTGATCTTTAAAATATTGACCCAGTAATTGAAAAAATATCCAATTTCCCATAAAATTGATGAAAAACAAAAAAAAACCAGTTGGCTGAGATAAGATTTGACAACAATTGTGTTTAAGATTTCAGTAATCATTTGAGAATGGAATACAGAAAATAGCAGCACTATAACCTGGTGTTAATGATGTTCAGTGCGATCCAGTCACTGTCAATATCTAATACTGTAGCTAACAAAGACAAATGGTTTCCAGTACATCTGACACCACGCGACTCTCATACTCTCTCCCTTATCAGGTCCTTCTCTCATGTTCTCCCTCCCCCTAGAGAGCATCCTACAACTGCCCTTTCTCCCCTCAGTACCTCTACAATATCTCCTTCCTCTAATAGACCCTTACCACTCTTATCTTCCTTCCTGACACCCTGCTGTTTCCTCCCTCCCTCTCTAACACTCTAACAAGGGAGGGAGGGGACAGAGGGAGGTTATAGAGGGTTACTCTGTCCCCTCTCTCCCTCTATAACACCCTAACATGGGAGAGGGTTGGACAGAGGGAGGTTATAGAGGGTTACTCTGTCCCCTCCCTCCCTCTATAACATCCTTACAAGGGAGGGGGTTGGACAGAAGGAGGCTATAGAGGGTTACTCTGTCCCCTCTCTCCCTCTATAACACCCTAACATGGGAGAGGGTTGGACAGAGGGAGGTTATAGAGGGTTACTCTGTCCCCTCCCTCCCTCTATAACATCCTTACAAGGGAGGGGGTTGGACAGAAGGAGGCTATAGAGGGTTACTCTGTCCCCTCTCTCCCTCTATAACACCCTAACATGGGAGAGGGTTGGACAGAGGGAGGTTATAGAGGGTTACTCTGTCCCCTCCCTCCCTCTATAACATCCTTACAAGGGAGGGGGTTGGACAGAAGGAGGCTATAGAGGGTTACT
>NW_018404519.1:1022471-1024898 GCF_002113885.1 Mizuhopecten yessoensis
ATAGAGGGTTACTCTGTCCCCTCCCTCCCTCTCTAACACTCTAACAAGGGAGGGGGTTGGACAGACAGAGGTGATAGAGGGTTACTCTGTCTTCTCCCTCCCTCTCTAACACTCTAACAAGGGAGGCGGTTGGACAGAGGGAGGTTATAGAGGGTTACTCTGTCCCCTCCCTCCCTCTCTAACGCTCTAACAAGGGAGGGGGTTGGACAGAGGGAGGTTATAGAGGGTTACTCTGTCTCCTCCCTCCCTCTCTAACACTCTAACAAGGGAGGATGCTGGACAAAGGGAGGCTATACAGGGTTACTCTGTCCCCTCTCTCCCTCTATAACACCCTAACTTGGGAGGGGGTTGGACAGAGGGAGGCTATAGAGGGTTACTTTGTCCCCTCCCTCCCTCTATAACACCCTAACATGGGAGAGGGTTGGACAGAGGGAGGCTATAGAGGGTTACTTTGTCCCCTCCCTCCCTCTATAACACCCTAACAAGGGAGAGGGTTGGACAGAGGGAGGCTATAGAGGGTTACTTTGTCCCCTCCCTCCCTCTATAATACCATAAGAAGGAAGGAGGTTGGACAGAGGTAGGTTATAGAGGGGGTTACTCTGTCTCATCCCTCCCTATATAACACCCTTACAAGGAAGGGTTTCGACAGAGGGAGGTTACAGAGGGTTACTCTGTCCCCTCCCTCCCTCTATAACACCATAAGAAGGAAGGAGGTTGGACAGAGGTAGGTTATAGAGGGGGTTACTCTGTCTCATCCCTCCCTATATAACACCCTTACAAGGAAGGGTTTCGACAGAGGGAGGTTACAGAGGGTTACTCTGTCCCCTCCCTCCCTCTATAACACCATAAGAAGGAAGGAGGTTGGACAGAGGTAGGTTATAGAGGGGGTTACTCTGTCTCATCCCTCCCTATATAACACCCTTACAAGGAAGGGTTTCGACAGAGGGAGGTTACAGAGGGTTACTCTGTCCCCACCCTCTGTCCAACTCCCTTCCTTTTCATGTCTCTGTCGGAAATCATTTACCCTACCTCTCCCAAACCTCAGTCAACCCTTCCCCCTCCCTAGGCCCCTTTTCCTACCACTTCCCTTTATCTTTCAGTTGTTCCTTCCTTCCCTCTATTAGAACTCTTTCCTCACCTCTTCCTTCCTTTTTTCAGATCCCCTAAATTCCATTCCCTTGGGGCCTTTTTCTATCAGAGCTGCTATCTTCCGCGTCTCCCTCCATCAGAACCCCCTTGCCCTCCCCATCTCCCTTCCTCCCATCCACACATACAGACACATTTAAGACCAGTGGTGAAGACTCGTCAATATTAATTGCTGGTAATTCAAAAACAGATACCCAACAATCAAATTTAAAAAGATTGACAGAAGAAACAGTTAATTTCTCTCACAAAATATGCCTCCCTCATACATCACATTGATAGTATTAACAAGTTTGTGCTCAATTATTTTTACAATTTTCTAATTTAGATTTATATGTCTTAGTTTCTATGTATTGATCAGGTTTCAGTACTTTAGTGAAGCAAGTTTTATTAAAGCCACAATTCAAACCGACAGAATTCAACAAAAAATCCCAGGAAAATATTTGCAAATTTCATAATGATTAATGTGCATTTTCCTTTATTTGAAAATATCTTTTTGAAGTACATTTACAACATTACTTTTTCAACTTATTATAAAATCTTCAAAGCATGACTCAAATATTATTGTTTGATCATTTTGTTTTTGTTTTGATTTTTTCATTCCCAGGTGGGATGTATTAATTCATTCACCCCTGAAAACACATTTGAACTCCTCCAATTCAAAGATTGGAATAGTTCATTATGAAATTTCAGGAGTAAATGAGTTAATTTTGAACAAAGAAAGCACAGTCGTCCAGGCTGAAAAGCATTTGTATGTATATGTTTAGGGATTGGGAATCTATTTTCATGAAAATCAAGATATTAGAGGATGGTAAACCGTCTTACTGTCTATAGACCAGATACTTATATATACACAAATAACACTAAATGAGGTGATTATGCTGTAGTCATCTACAAGGGGGGGATAACACAATGTTACCAAGTCACATACAATTGTTTTTAAAGAGCAAAGTGGAGTTCAGGAAGAAATTTAAATTTTAAGCCAGAAATGAAATGCAATAATCACTTGGAAGGAAAATTGCATAAAAGAAAATTAAGGAATAACAAACATGGTCAAAATTCAGTCTTTAAAATGTTCTTAGCTTTAATAACTATGAAGCTGCAAGTACTACTTATGAGCTGGTGCTAAGCAGTAATCTACTCTAACGGAATAGATGTGGAGGCGTGACAGACTGTACTGCCCTGCATCTGTCTGTGATTGGTTGGTCCATTAGTCGGGGAATGTACACCATAGTAACGTGGCTGCAATAGATATTGTGTATAAAGGACAGAATTACAGCCCCC
>NW_018404519.1:1025235-1267193 GCF_002113885.1 Mizuhopecten yessoensis
CCCCCCCCCCCCATACCATACATGTAATTATGGACACACAACCATAATGATATATTTTATCCTGAGCGTTGTGAGAGTAAATTGTCTCCAACACTTAACGTGTTTGAATATATCTTGTAGAACAAACCAGCTAGAACAACATTACCTCTTAGTTATAGTGCTATAATCAATGGACTATTGACATCAAATGCGGTTCAAATGGGCCTGGGTCTTAGAAAGCACCATGACTGGTCATTTTATGAAGAGTTCGAGAATATGAAGAAAATTCAATAGACAGACAACTGACAAAGAATGCTGGTGTTGAGAAAGGAGGAATGGAGAGGAGACAACTGACACGGTCATTGCTGACAGCCACCTACAGAGCTAGACACACCATCTGACCATCTCCACATATGTACGGGGTCTGAGGTGTGATTATTACAGTAATAGCAACCTGAAGCATCCAACCTAACCAACAGTTGGCGTAGATATATACAGTGAAGTTATTATTTACCTACACATTACTTTAACTCATTTCCCACTGGCCTATATTTCGAAACTTGACTTGCCCAGTCTTTGATTTGTTAAGGTTCAAATGTGACTTTAGGGGTGAATCTGTTAAGGATATAATTAGTAATATCAGGCTTGAACAGCCTTGTTTCTCTTTATTTGAACTCTTTGCTGACATAATGTTAAGACAACCTATTCAGTTTATGACTTCTCCTTAACAAATTAATACTTTCTTTTATGACGTCACAATTGCAACCAAATCCTTGATCCTCCTGCATATATAGCTACACTGCCAGGAATGGGATGTAATAGGATTTTATAGGACAGATGATGGACACATGCAATTACAGTCGAATCTGCTCAACCGACCATCTGCATTAAACAACCATCTGTTTTATGCGATCACTTTTCATTCCTCCTGACCGTTTTTACTATGTAATTTAACTGTTTTAAGCGACCATCTCATCTGTCCAACGCAACCAGGGACCACCCAATACTGACACCAAAATTACGTTTAACGACCACATTTGATACATTTCAGCGACCATGTTTGACGAATATATACCAAACAGTCGCTGAAATAGTTGTGTAACTCCAAATTTGCGACCGTCACAACATTTGACGAAGGGCTACTTAACGATCTTTTCACCAAGTTCAGTGAACAAGTTTTGCAACAACAATTTCCAAACTTACAATAAATTCATTGATGTGCAGAAACAAATAAAAATTCATTTTTCTTACTGTCAATATTGTTGATTTAGCAGTGAAAATAGGCCTACTGACTGATATTAATCGCAGTTGAGCAAAACAATTTTGATTGCACGGGTCTCCTGCTAGGTAACGTAACCTTTAACCCTACGATATCTTCCATCTGATTGGATGTAGTATACTGGCAGGTTTTCATTCAAATCACGGTAATTACCGAAAACTCAGTTGAGGTTGAGAACTTCAAAAAGTCTCTGGCAATCGTTTGTTCTGACTGAAATGAGAATTCTTCTCAAACACTCTTCGTTGTTTGTTTACTGTCATTATCATTACTCGACTATTGTTTAGTTATTCACCTGATCTGTTGAACGATGCTGTTTTAAACTATCCTTACATACATGTGTAAATGCGCACTTGGGGCGGTGGTCTGTTTACAGTTGTCTGAATAAGGGGTCATTTGGTTATAGTCGGTTGTGTAATTCTGTAAAAAATATTATCAAACTTTATTAAACGACCACTTTTATTAAACGACTATTTTTTTTCATTTCCCTTGGGTGGTCGCTTAATACAGATTCCACTGTACTTGCCTCTACGTCCATATCATTTAATATAACAATTTTTATCCAAAAATCACTCCCGTTGTCAGATTTGCAGCTAGCTAGGTATTTAAATTTCAGTTCAAGACGTTTCCAAAGATAGTCCGAGCTTATTTCAGTCTCTCTAATTGTTGTAGCCTGCATGACCACCTCAGGAAGACTGTTCCATATATCAACAGTTCTAGATCTGTAGCCAAATGAATGTTTCCTAAATTCTAATTTACAATGTTTTTTCTTTATTTTTGTGTATGCCCTCTTGTTCTAGATGTTTATGTTAATGGGAGGTCATACAGGCTACAACAGTTATACCTCCCATTCCTGGCAGTGTAGGAGGGTTAAGGATTTGGTTGTAATTTTGACGTATTAATTTGTTTTACTGACTTCATGCAGAAGTCATAGACTCGATCAGTTGTCTTAACAGTATATGTTAGCAAAGAGTTCAAATATAGAGAAACAAGACTGGTCACTGCCAGGAATGGGAGATATATTTTCTTCCTCATCGAATAGGGACTTACTACTTTATACTGCTCTCTCCCACACCTACACATATACAATATTATCCGACCCCTCTGATAAAATACAATGTGGGTAATTATTTAACAAAGCCCAATGCTCCCCATGGAAATATGACTCAGAGCCAGATATAGGTTTACTGGTCAGTAACTGGCAACAACTTGAATATTTGGGTGGGAAACTGTCTCCCAAGCCTGACAAAATCACAAGTCTAGTACCACATTTGTACCCTAAGAACTGGACAATCCTATTAGTGGGTATTAATATACTGTACTGAGATGTCAAAGACTGCTGCTGGTGTTACACACATCATCTGATGATCAGACTCGGCTGACTCATATACAAAAAATCCTTGAAAGCTACCTGCAAACATAATCTCTTTCTTAATGTCTTTTTGCAAGGAACCGTGTCCCTTTTCCAATATTGATACAAAAACAAAACAATGAAAACCCAATACCATGTAACTTTGATTTTCAAAAAGAGCTCTTGTCATTTGACATGGAAGTGTACAACAAGTCTTAATGTGTGAGAAAACCAGAGGGCAAGTAGCCAATACCTTTTCATGTCCAATCATAGAATTGAACCCTGGCTTCTTATGAAAAGCAAGTGCGATACCCACTAACATTACCGACTACTCAGACATCATATGCTTCTATGGGAAACACCTGTGATTTGTACTTTAACCTACCAGGTAATGATATTTGCCCCTATGGGAAAACACCTGTGATTTGTACTTTAACCTAATGATATTTGCCCCTATGGGAAAAATCTGTGATTTATATTTCATGCTTATGATACATACCCTATAAAAAACCACCTGTGGCTTGTACTTTAGCCTAATGATATATGCTCCTATGGGAAACACCTGTGATTTGTACTTTAGCCTAATGATATACAGTAAAACCCCCACTAACTTGAACTCGTAGGGTCCAGATCAATAGTTTGAGGAATACATGGTATTCGACAAAACCGAGGTTCGACCGACATCGTCATATTTTAATCAGGTGGGACTACAGACAGTATGAGCACTGTAAGTATCACTGATAGTAGATGATAGAAGGTTTTGAGTGGTCGGGGATAAATCAGAGTTTGAGGAATACTTGGTATTTGAGCAATGTCTGTTTGAGTAATCATAGGTTAATTTACAAAGAACATATATAAGAACACGGTCGGGACCAAGCAAACTATTCGAGGACTAGGGGGGTATCCCAGTTATGCGAGTTCGAGTAAGTTGGGTTTTACTGTATGCCCCTATGGGAAACACCCGTATGCTTAGCAAGAAAATTACAGCTATTAAAAGATTTGGAAGGGAAAATACTCCTACATTTAAATCACAGGTATAATGTGTAATGAAAAATACAACTTTAACTCTAAAACAGATCACAGGTGTAATATGTAAGGGAGCATATAACCTTAAGTCTAACAAAAATCACAGGTGTTATGAGTAAGGTAACATACAACCTTAACTCTAACACAAATAACAGTTATAATACCTTCATGGGAGGTAACTCCAAGAAAAAATCATGGAAATAATTTGTCAAATAGTACATACTATTAAAGGGAGATAACTCTAATACCAAACTCAATTTTATTCCTCTATCCAACGCTGTTTATTATCAATACTACCATTGAGATTAATTTGATCACAAAAAATCCATGACATATTTTTGAGACAGACTTAATTCAGCGAAAAATTGAAGTTGTAACCAAATTTGTTACATCTATTGAAAGTCAATAATGACGTAAGCTGTACATAATGTAAGCCGAGGCCCGTAGGAAGTACAAACACTCTACTTACAGCTGCATCCAGGTACAACATCACTGAAACATTAATCCTTTTATTTCCCGTTCTGTATACGCTGGGGTATACAAATAGGTTTTCTACGGTGAAGCATTATAATATTTTATGATCAAGGGAGATAATGCCACTAAAACGGATGCGAGACCGTCTGTCGTTTTTCTTAGATATCTAATGATACTTTTGCTGTGACGATCCCAAGAGAGAACATGAATGGATTGATAAGCTGTGAATTGGTCACTGGAGTACTGACGGAGGTCATCTCAAAATGGTACACATAAATGACCCTAATAAAGAGGAACTACCTCGTCACAGAAACAAGATTGGTGATAAATCGATTTCAGGTGAATTGGTAGTAAATAGATATAAATGGTACTTTCTTTGTTTACGATGATGAAGCTACACCAAAAACATGTGTCTTGTCTCAAACATCCGTCAGGTAACACATATAGTGCTACTATAGCTCAGATATCTAATCCTCAGGTAACACATATAGTGCTACTATAGCTCAGATGTCTAATCCCTCAGGTAACACACATAGTACTACTATAGCTCAGATATCTAATCCCTCAGGTAACACACATAGTGCTACTATAGCTCAGATGTCTAATCCCTCAGGTAACACATATAGTGCTACTATAGCCCAGATGTCTAATCCTCAGGTAACACATATAGTGCTACTATAACTCAGATGTCTAATCCCTCAGGTAACACACATAGTGCTACCATAGCTCAGATGTCTAATCCCTCAGGTAACACACATAGTACTACTATAGCTCAGATATCTAATACCTCAGGTAACACACATAGTGCTACTATAGCTCAGATGTCCAATCCCTCAGATAACACATATAGTGCTGTTATAGCTCAGATGTCTAATCCCTCAGGTAACACATATAGTGCTACTATAGCTCAGATATCTAATCCTCAGGTAACACATATAGTGCTACTATAGCTCAGATGTCTAATCCCTCAGATAACACATATAGTGCTGTTATAGCTCAGATGTCTAATCCCTCAGGTAACACATATAGTGCTGCTATTGCTCAGATGTCTAATCCCTCAGATAACACATATAGTGCTGCTATAGCTCAGATGTATAATCCCTCAGGTAACACATATAATGCTACTATAGCTCAGATTTCTAATCCCTCAGGTAACACATATAGTGCTGCTAGAGCTCAGATGTCTAATCCCTCAGGTAACACAAACAGTGCTACAATAGGTCAGATGTCTAATCCCTCAGGTAACACATATAGTGCTACTATCGCTCAGATGTCTAATCCCTCAGGTAACACATATAGTGCTGCTATTGCTCAGATGTCTAATCCCTCAGATAACACATATAGTGCTGTTATAGCTCAGATGTCTAATCCCTCAGGTAACACAAACAGTGCTACAATAGCTCAGATGTCTAATCCCTCAGGTAACACATATAATGCTACTATAGCTCAGATGTCTAATCCCTCAGGTAACACATACAGTGCTACTATAGCTCAGATGTCTAATCCCTCAGGTAACACAAACAGTGCTACTATAGCTCAGATGTCTAAATGAAAACATTTTATGTTTACCATTTTCCAGCTCAAAATTTAACCTTTGGTTTATATGTAGCCAGGTATGTGAATTCCCCCCCCCCCCCCCCATCAGTATGATATTAGGATTTTACAAAGAAATCTGGTTACATTTTATGCTTAAAACTGACTCTTACATGTAGTTTGTATTGCTTGTATTTGAGAGCTAAATCAATCAATTTTCAGAGCAGACAGATTAACCTTCATGATTCAAAAATAGTAATCAAGACTCGGACAACAAACTTTCAGAATTACTGACAGAATTTCCACCCTTGAGCTATGTTTCACTATTTTCACCACTTTGAGAAATCATGAAATCACACAGCATGTCATCCATCGTGTATACGTGGTTCCTACTCAACAATGTCTGGGTAGTTCTTGCAGCTCCTGCCTAAATGTTTGGACTAACAATTACCATTATTTTTTTCTTGACAGCCCATGTTTCTGCCACATTTCCCTCTACAAATAAGGCCTTCTCATTCAATTCAAAGTGTTGCTTTGTCCTATTCAACCTTGATAAAATGCATGTGTGATTCTGATTTACAATTACAGTACTGAAAACCATTAACGGAAAAATTATCGTTTTATGAAATATCTTAATTTAACTTAAAAAATTGTACAGGTGTAATTTAAACCTCGAAATTATAATGATTAAGCCTAATAATAACAAGCTTGCAGCTTTGAATCTTCATATTACTTATTTCAAAAAAATTCTATATAAAGAGTAGATTTTTTAAGGTCACACTAAAATGACTTTTAAGTGAACAATTTTCAATAGAATTGTTTAAGTAGGGCCAATTGTTGTGGAACGGTCATGATTAGACAATCACACTATCTAATACACTATAAATAATACGGATGCAATTCATGCATATGTTTAAAAATCTGCACATAAAAATTATCCTGGTTGTGTCGTTTTGGCGCATTAAAGCTTTCACATTTTAACTGACTAAATTAAAAAGGTTATAAAAAAAAATGAGACGGAAAAACAGACCAGTCTATCTGTAACTTTGCCAAATACATCTATAGAGTATTATGTAAACGTTTGTATTACATAGTAGTCTAGTGGTAGGACGCCGGGCTCGTGACCGAAGGGTTGCGGGTTCGAGTCACGGCACTGTATGTGTTGTATCATTGAGCTAGTTACTTTATCCCGCTTGTTCCAGTCTAATAAACTGTAAATGAGTACGTGGTTGGGCAGTGCTAGAATTGATGAATGCTTGCTGTGAGCGCCAAAATGGCAGCTTTGTCTGTATGCTCCCCAGGGAGTTGAGAAAGATGAAGGCTGGTTGCAAAGGTCCTATAACCACGGATAATAATTTGTGAACCGCTTAGAGATGACCTAAGAACTAGGTTGTGATAAAGCATTATATAAAAACCTCAAATTATTATCACTATTATTATTGTGTAATAAAGGGAGGTAATCATAAAATGCTATAAAAAGGGGAAGTAACTGTAGGTTAGTTATGTTATGTGGTGCTGTAGTTAGGCCTACCTGTCGCTGTCTAATGGGCTCGCAGATCTACTGTCAGAGCTTGAACTGGGTGAACGCCGGCGGCGCCGTTTCTTGGATCTTTTCTGGGAATGTGAAGACTCACTGCAGAGAAAATAAAAATCTTCTTGTATTAGTAACACAAAAAAGACAGTTATATGAACTTCCCATTCTGAAAATGCTGGCTTTAAACTTGATAACCCTTAATACATATGTAAAGATCGATAACGTTTCTAAGAAATAATTTAATTTCTGTGACATTAACAGAGAGGTATACAGAGGATGCAGACTTTTCAGGGTGAATAGCTGGAGTAAGGTATCCACTTACCCGGGTATTGAACAGACTGTAGCAAATGCTTTCTGTCTTTTTGTTTAAATCTCGTTTACTGTCAGAGAAACAGGATTCAAGTAGCACCAAATAGTATACACTGTTTGTTAATCCCCAAGTAATTTACACAGAAAAACAGGGCAGGATATCTTTCTCTGGTACTGATGATAAATTTATGGTCCGATACAGTTACAGTTTTCTATGTTTTCATCAAACCAGGGTGGAAACTCGGCTTGTTTTTGTTTTCCTTGGTGTATTATCTATTATCCACTAAACTATACAATATTCTTGGTCCCACATTAAAGCTAATACATTCATTCTGTCATAAAACATAGACAAGACTTTCAATCAGAAAAAAATATCAATTCAATTCCCTTCCTATGGAATAATAAAATAAATAAATGAATCTGTTACAAATTGGCCTTGAGAGTTCAGACTTAAAACTATTGGTGGCCTTGAGAGTTCAGACTTAAACTATTGGTGGCCTTGAGAGTTCAGACTTAAACTATTGGTGGCCTTGAAAGTTCAGACTTAAACTATTGGTGGCCTTGAAAGTTCAGACTTAAACTATTGGTGGCCTTGAGAGTTCAGACTTAAACAATTGGTGGCCTTGAGAGTAAAGACTTAAACAATTGGTGGCCTTGAAAGTTCAGACTTAAACTATTGGTGGCCTTGAAAGTTCAGACTTAAACTATTGGTGGCCTCAGTAGCTCTTCCATTGCTTCCATCAGTTTAGTATTCCAGTGACCTTGAGTAATGAAAAACTCACAAAATGAACCACATTCTTATTTAGAAAGAAAAATAAATAAAAAATAAAGTAGTTTAAGGGTTTTCCATGGACATTGCCTGACTGCAATAAATTATAGGCAACACCGACACTGTTGTTTCTTTGCATTCTTGTTTTATTAAAGCAGTAATGTTATTTGAACGCAGGCGTCTTACAACTCAAAACACGAAGGTTGAGAGTCTTTGTGGGTGGAATGAGCTTTAACGTTTAATGTTAAACCATTCAACTTACCTGAAGGTTAACTCTTCAAGGTTATGCACAGGGAATATAAAAATCCACGCTTGTTATAATATAAACTGTTAGGTCAGTCATTGTAGTATTTAACATCCGATTAAAATAGAAGTAAATTTTTCCCAATTTTCACAATGACTGATATTTCTATGACAACAGAAAAACCTACAAAGATCTAACTTTAGTGTTCTCAACTCCTCTCTCTATGGAATCATAAAAATAAATAAAAAATGTCCAACCAACTTTGAACTGGTGTACCTAACTATTACAAAACATTAAACACCCCAGGAGGCTTAAAAGCATTATCTTGTAAAAGATAATGACTTCTAATGCAATTTTATAGACTGAAATTACAATAGTGATGACGACAGCAACTTAAGTTCATGTTTGATTGAATAAAACATGATATATGTATCACATTTACATACATGACTGATATACAGCCAGCACCAACATAAAAACATAGTCACCCTATACTACACTGTCACCCTATAATACACTGACACCCTATAATACACAGTCACCCTATAATACACAGACACCCTATAATACACAGTCACCCTATACTACAAAGTCACCCTATATGGTAGGACGCCCCTATAATACACAGTCACCCTATACTACACTGTCACCCTATAATATACAGACACCCTATACTACACAGTCACCCTATACTACACAGTCACCTTATACTACACAGTCACCCTATACTACACTGTCACCCTATACTACATTGTCACCCTATACTACACTGTCACCCTATAAAATACAGACACCCTATAATACACAGACACCCTATACTACACAGTCACCCTATACTACACTGTCACCCTATAATATACAGACACCCTATACTACACAGACACCCTATACTACATTGTCACCCTATACTACACTGTCACCCTATAATACACTGTCACCCTATACTACAGTCACCCTATACTACACAGTCACCCTATACTACACTGTCACCCTATAATATACAGACACCCTATACTATATACAGAGCCATCTGCACAGTCCACCTATCACAATCAGACGTTGATAAAATTTCAGAAAATAGTAAAATAATACCTTTTAAAAAAATTCATTTTGAATACTAAAACAAAAATAAAACATCTAGTTTAATTAAATGTGTTATTACTCATGGCACAAAAATATGAGTTTATTCTTTGTAATTACTAGTAAAAAAATAAATGTGCAGCAATGAAATTTAATACACAATTAAGAGCTCGGATCGAAATGGAATTATCTTTCATCCTCTGCTATCAAAGTAGGTTTCCATTAGCTTTTTTCAAGGTCATACCAGCCTAGCTTTAAATACATGTCCTATTAAGGCCTATTTGATCATAATTATTGAATTAAAGTCAAATTAAATGTGATATATAGATCAAAGGAAAAGACCCAACACATTTTCACTATTGTAAATGTCTTGCATAGTTACTGATATAGAATGGTCAGTACACATGCACCCCGTATTATAAAGTACATTATAGTGATACAAACCTTTTCTCGCCTATTATATGCATCCTTTGAGAGAGCAAAATGAAATTATTTAGGAGGTTTATGGCTCAACATTGAATTTGATCATCAGAAATATGTCTAGATTCAAAACAAAATCATGATGTGTTAATAAAAATAGGACAAATACTCTTATCAACTACTTGGAGCTTTTTTTTACTTTGTATGTATTTGTAATATTGAAATCATATTAGGAACCCCTTTAACAAAAACTGTAACTTTGTGAATTGAAAACTATTTTATTAAAGCTTTATTCAAGTATTTCAGAGATGAACCCATATCTTGTGGAAATTAAAAAAACACCTCAAGAGATCCCAAGGAGATCTTGATGCCTACCATCGTACCATCTTCATAGGTTCAATGTAAAGATTGATGTTTTTTCTATAATCACTGGGATATAGTCATGTAACAGTAAATGGTCCTCAGTCCTCCTGGTAACTTTTGATTAAAGCTTCATATTGCTGTGTATGACAATGTTCTTTCAAAGTCAGGTTGTCATTTGGCCTATTTACTAGTTCAGTACGCAATAGGAAACAAGGGGAACCTTGTGAAATTAGGAAAGATCTGTCAAGTACTTCTTTGGAAATAGTGACAACAAACTATTATTGTCATAATCCAAGATTGCTGCCTGGTGACCATTCTTGTTTTTCTAATCGGCTTCAAAATGACACATACACCTAAGAATCTATGAAAATCAAAATACGGAATTTGATAAAGATCTGTCCAGTGTTTCTTGAGAAATAGTGATAACAAAATTGAACTGTCAAAATTCAAGATGGCCATCCTGCTTTACTCTTCAACCCCAAAAATCAATATGCATAAGTAAAAACCATGGGGAACCTACATGTGAATTTTCAAAAACTTCCCTCCAGTACTTTCGAAGAATTAGCACTAAATAAACTTTAACTTTCAAAATTAAAGATGGTCACCTTAGCTGTCAAGGTTTTCCTATCAGTCCCAAAATTTGATATGCATAACTAGGAACCACAAAAAAACTCATGTGAAATTTGAGAAAGATTCAGTACTTTCTGAGGAAAAGCACTAACAAAGTTTTATTCTAAAAATTCAAGATGGCCATTTTTGACATGTGTAACTGGGAACCATGTACAGTCATGCGAAATTTGAAACAGATCCCTCTAGTACTCTCTGAGTAATAGCGCTAACAAGACTTGTTTAAGGATTGATGGATGATGGACCACAGTCAAAGGGTGATTTGAATAGTCTACCATCTGTGGGATGAATAAAGATAAAAAAAAGGCCAAAAAACTAACAACAGTCTTCTGGGAGTAAAATTGTGAAGTAACCAGATTCAATTCAATGAACCCTGTATCACATTATAATCATTCCAACCAACTGTGCTACCTCATCAGCAGTATTTATAGCTCAAGCAAAATTAAGGGGAGAAAACTGTTTATATATAAATCTACTATGGAGTTCTCCAGAGTTTTGCCTGAAGCAGGACAGACATCCTTAAGCTGTATTATTGTTAATGCTAAATTTGATGTGAACAGTGTATTTGTGTGTTAATTAAAATGTACAGACTTCTATTCACTGACACTCTGATACATCTAAATGGCCAAGATAACTTCTTAATATCCTTTTTAATATTAGCATTGCTCAGTGAACTGGTCCGAAGTGTGTGTATCAGCTTTAAAGCAAGACAAGTCAGTATGATCAAATCTGTAGGATTTTTTTGTTTTGTTAGCCACTTCTTAATTCAGAATCGACTTGACACCTGTATGGTCATGCAAGTTTAATTTCCACAGCACATTGCACGCCATCAATCCGGGAATTAAAGAACACCTATCGATCACTTATGTCACTATCAGTATCATTGGAGTGCTGGAGGACAATAGCCTAACATAAAACCCACGGATACCGGAATTCATTCAGATTACTAGCAAAGATGACACGCAAACTACAAATTACTTTTTTTCTCCATAGCTTACGTTTTTGCTCAGATTGAAGAACTTTGCTGTAAATGATAGCGGATAAGAATAACAATGTGGTCTCTGAAACTTACACTAGGAATCAATCAAATAATGAAAATAGTTCCCATCTGGAATCGTGTGATAGAAATATATCATGCATGGTCTACACAATCAGCTGTGTGAACAGGATAAGATTACTATCTTTCTCTAGGCTTTTTTCACTGGAACAATGAAATGAATTATTTGTTATGTTTGAACAAACATCGTGTCTGTCCACCTCCGTTTGATTGGGGGAGAAGGTCCCCTGTGAGTTGGGGTAACATTTCACGCTGTATTCATGTGGGCTGATTTTTTTATAATATTTAGGAACTGTGCCAGAGTATTGACACTCCAAGATGTGCATCTGATATCCTCGTTGGGTTTATTTAACACTGGGGTTAATTAAGTCAAACTAGAAATTGGTGTGTTAATTAACACTTCCTCGTTGTAATCCCTCATGATTTACACCGCACAGGTGAGCTACGACCTGGCCAGACTAATCATCGATTGCTCCATATACCTGCACATTTAATGAAGGAAGTGTGATCCTGATCCTGCTGTCATGATTTAGTATTGGCACACAGGGCCAATAGTCCTGCAGCTACCAATACCACATTAAAATACATATTACATAGCAGCTCCCCATAAAACAAGTATATACCTTCTCTTAAGTTGATAAAAACTTTTAAATAAAAATGTCCAACTTCAACAAGAAATAAAGATTTAAAGCTTTATTCTTCTAAATTGATCTACAGTAAATGTAATAAGTCAGCTTTAATTGCTTGCGAACGTTATCAGATGTACCTTTAATCCTGCTTTAATTATTGCTCATTTCCTGCTCAGATGTTACATCAATACTATTTGATTTCCCACACCAATATACCAATGCTTCCTTCTTTACACACAATATCAATTTGATTGTAATTCTTTTTCAATTTCCCTTTTCAAATAAAATGTGTTATATCAATAAATGGGTCTACTGAGAGAGGGCAATCTTCTCTGCCTGATATCTATTTGTAGTCTGGATAACATGGACTCTTTAACACTACAGATAGAGGGCAATCTTCTCTGCTTGATATCTATTTGTAGTCTGGATCACATGGACTCTTTAACACTACAGATAGAGGGCGATCTTCTCTGCCTGCAAATATCTATTTCTAGTCTGGATCACATGGACACTTTAATAGAGGGCGATCTTCTCTGCCTGATATATATTTGTAGTCTGGATCACATGGACTCTTTTACACTAGAGATAGAGGGTGATCTTCTCTGCCTGATATCTATTTGTAGTCTGCATCACATGGACTCTTTAGAACTACAGATAGAGGACAATCTTCTCTGCCTTATATCTATTTGTAGCCTGGATCACAAAGACTCTTTAACACTACAGATAGAGGGCGATCTTCTCTGCCTGATATCTATTTGTAGTCTGGATCACATAGACTCTTTAACACTACAGATAGCGAGTGATCTTCTCTGCTTGCAAATATCTATTTGTAGTCTGGATCACATGGACTCTTTAACACTACATATAGAAGGAAATCTTCTCTGCCTGCAAATATATATTTGTAGTCTGGATCACACGGACTCTTTAACACTACAGATAGAGGACAATCTTCTCTGCCTGATATATATTTGTAGTCTGTATCACATGGACTCTTTAAGACTAGAGATAGAGGGCAATCTTTTCTACTTGATATATATTTGTAGTCTGTATCACATGGACTCTTTTACACTAGAGATAGAGGACAATTTTCTCTGCCTGATATATATTTGTAGTCTGTATCACATGGACTCTTTAAGACTAGAGATAGAGGGCGATCTTTTCTGCCTGATATCTATTTGTAGTCTGGATCACATAGACTCTTTAACACTACAGATAGAGGGCGATCTTCTCTGCCTGATATCTATTTGTAGTCTGGATCACATAGACTCTTTTACAGTACAGATTCGCTAACAACTATAATATGTATCCATTGGAAATAGATGTGGGTAGATCAAGCTCTTTCTACTGTCATGTTAATTAGAAATAAGCTTTTAAAACAAAATTTCTTGTGAAGATTGACATTTCTGTATTGATTTTTTTTATTTCCTTGTTTTTGTATTTAATTTGAATTTTGATCTAAAACAGTAATTATTTCAATGTTACAACTCAGGATAATAAATGGGCATTTTCTGATCTAGAATGTAGGATGGCCAACAATATGTATCTACAAAATAGGAACAGGACACCTGTAAGTTTACCACAAATAAATAGAAATGTAAATTTCGTGATTAAATAAAACATTTACAGCGGAAAATCTACATTTGACACAAAAACAATTATAACAAAAAGAATCAAATAAAAGTATATTTCTAGCCCTTGTACTGAATATATTTACTGGAGAAACTTAAACAATCCAGAATCTTCAGATAAACCAAACATAATTTTTCAGTTGATAGGGTTTGTTCCCAAGAAAAGTATCTTGATAGAGAGTTTTACACAACAAGGGGCCCATTGGGTCTGTATCACTCACCTGTTTTTCATTTATACACTGCTATCATCTATTGTCTAATTTATTCAACAAAATTAACATTGAGCTAAATAATTTACTCTTCACTTATAGATCTTTGTTTACTTATTTTACTCATGCAATTTTGAAAGTACATCATGATCAAATATTAGAACCTTGATGGTCCTTCACCCAGGCAGGATAAAGGCTGAATACAATAACTGTATAGGCCTGTTGGTCATTCAGAGGAAGTTGTTCAATAAATATGTACCCCGTGATCTTGAAAGTAGCTAGGTCAAAATAATCTATTCGAACATATTTGATAACCCTTTATCGAAGCATGCTTCAGGTCAAATATCATGACACAAAACTTTTGGTTCTTCAGAAAACGTTGTTTAAAGATAAAAGATTAATGCTCACTGAAAAATGGGCACCAAACCACAGCACAAACTAAATTGGCCTTTTCAGTTGTAGTTATTTACTTTATTTCTTGAGAAAATGTACAAAGAATGATAACAGATTACACAATAACAACATTAACACATGCAACAGTAACAACAAACAATCCATTTACTGAAATTCACAAATAAACCAAATAAGACAGAAATGATAGGATAGGATGTTTGAAACAAATCTAAAGTTACAGCTAATTGTAAACTGTTTATAACAAACATAGTAGTTTTAGACAATGATGGTAGACAAACATGGTAGTTTTCGACATTGATAGTATTTTCATGTCGAAGTTGATAGAAAGTTAGGTACTGGGTACCAATAATGTCCATATGAAGATTCTTCAAAACTTTATGGATGACAATTTTCAAATCCATATATTTCAAGTTTTTAGACAAAATACTTTGACTTCCCAAGATGGATGATGTAATAACAAGCCTCCCCTGTGACTTGACCAAACACTGCAACATTTGATATGTAGATAACAAAAAATGAAGAGCTGTAACAAAAGGTTATCAACCCTGAAATCTTCACTCATGGTATTGAGATACAATAAAACCGTTCCCTCTAAATCAGTGCCTCTTGTTCGGGTCAATGATCACAGGATAAAGTGTCCAGGGTATAAAGGTTTTGTCTTTCAAATTCCTAATGATTTTGATGCCATCATACTAATGACAGTACTACAGAATCATTGTGGCATCGTTTGTTCTCCAAGCAGATTCAAAAACAGCAAAAGTGCATTTGATAACTCATCTGGTACGTTAACACATGTCAAAAATGCTTCCTTCCATTTCGCCAAGACTCCGCAGGGGTTTGAAAGGTACAACTGAATATTGCGGCCGCCACATTACGCCAAAGATAATTTACCGCCTTACCAGCGCTTCCGCATTGGCAACTTAAAATCTAAAATGATAATAAAGGTGATGTGTACCTTAAGCTTGTTCCCTCATGCTGTTGACAATGTCGGCCAAGAGGTTAGTGATACACACTTGTGGTGTTTGAAACTCGTGGAGAAAGCATACGGGTTTGTTCCCTTGTGGTTTTCATATTTTTTGGTACAAATTCTCCAGTTGCCCAAACTTTCAAGATCAATCAGAGCCAAATGCTAAACACATTAAGCAGATTGCACTAACATTGTTTGTTTTTTTGAGGAGGATAATTGTCTTATTTTCCTTTAATGTTTCATGTCAGGTGAGGAAGTTAAAGTACAAAATTATACTTTAAGAGATTCTTTGAGTGTAATCTGACAGTGAGGGGAGGGTGCTATCACAAGGATTACAATACAAAAGTTCTGTAGAGACTGACAGAGAGGGCAGGGTGCTATCACAAGGATTAAAATATAAAAGTTTTGTAGAGACTCTGACAGAGAGGGCAGGGTGTTATCACCAGGGTTACAATACAAAAGTTCTGTAGAGACTGACAGAGAGGGCAGGGTGTTATCACCAGGGTTACAATACAAACGTTCTGTAGAGACATTATCACTCCCTCTTTGATACGATGATGTGTGTGTCCTGCTTTTTGTATGACCTATCCCAGATGTTTCTTCCCACACAATTTTGTTTAGGTGTCTGATAATCCAGATGTTGTTTTTTCTTTGTTTTCGTGTCTCATTTGTCCAGTTTGTTGTTTTTTGGTAGATACAACATGTATATGTATTTCAATTATTTTGTTTTGGACCACTGTAGCTGCCTCTTTTAAAACAATTTTGCCCATAATTGCATTGTTCTTAATAAAATATGACAGGAGAGACTAATGGTTCTGCATAAATTTTATAATTGGAGGTATATTTGATTAATTTCAAAGATTCTGTACCCCGAGATACTTAGTTCCATATTGTATAAGGACAGTCTTTGAGAAATTGGGTCACAGGTACAACTAATGTTTGGGGGTTAGAAAATCACCACTTGGATAGAGGTAACGCTACTTTTTACCCTAATCAGGACAGTACCAGCAGTTTCTGATTTTCAAGTGTGCTGCTCTATTAACTGAGATAAAAAATAAAATCCTCTCTGATGCAAAGCTGCAGGCAAACATGATCATATCATGTATGTACAATTAAAATCTGCCTCACTATTTTGCCCCCTGTAATGTGGTGCAACCTGAAAGCCACTTCGACCCCGAGCTTGAATATCTCCCTGTCACTACATGGAGGGCCAGACACTGTAAACAGAATGATGTGATACTTCCCAGGGACCTAGCCCTGACTTCACAGTTTGACGTTCTACCCTTTGGTCTAAAGGGAAAGTCCATCCAGCATGAACCAAGAAGGTGACTGATGTACATCAAATATATCTCCCTGAACATGGCATTGTGACACATTATCAGGCAGAGCAAATTGTAATTACAGATTAATGGTTCAACTGTTTCCTGTTTTATCAAAACCCTTTGACGAATAGTCACGACTGCAAAACGATCAATCCAATTGTAATACCAAACATGAGCAGGTCAGACTATTTATCAGTCTCGTCTAAAAAAACAATTTCATGTTCAGGGAAGTTGACAGCTTGATTAAATTCTAAGGATTTCTCATCATTGTAAAGACTGGAAAAAAACCGAGGACAGTTTATAGTGGTGAAAGCCTTGTCCCTCCTGACAAAGCTGATCGCAGTCTGGTCCCCCTGATACAGCTGATCGCAGTCTAGTCCCACCCCACTGCGTGTGGTGAAAATCAAGTAACAGTTATTATTGAAGGAAAACTAAAAACAAGACAAACTTTCAACATTAAAGTGTGTCACCTACTCCAAGCTGCATTTAACAAAATGCCCCTAAATGTAGCCAAACAGGTCTGCTTCTATTTCTAGAGAAATTAGCGGACAAAAATATAGCATATATAGGCAGAGGGCTGTAAACTTGTCAGTTATTGGTGTAGCTTTCTGCTGTGACGTCAGACTAAAGTCCTACAGAGAATTCTACGACAAGTTAAACAATTACGTCTTGCACAAGTTATTGGGGGAAATCCAGTAGTGTTCTTAATCTCTCAGCTGCCTGTTTCCTTTACTGAGTGACACGGTGAGTGTTTGAGTTTGATGTGGTAATTATTTTGTCTTCTCAAGTGTTGGAACTCACTCTCACACTTAACAGTAGTACTATCTCCTCTAGTGTGGTACTTATTCCAGTACTGTTAATGGTAGTACACTATCTCCTCTAGTGTGGTACTTACTCGGGTACTGTTAAAGGTAGAACACTATCTCCTCTAGTGTGGTACTTACTCCGGTACTGTTAATGGTGGTACTATCTCCTCTAGTGTTGTACTTACTCCAGTACTGTTAATGGTGGTACACTATCTCCTCTAGTGTGGTACTTACTCCGGTACTGTTAATGGTGGTACTATCTCCTCTAGTGTGGTACTTACTCCAGTACTGTTAATGGTAGTACTATCTCCTCTAGTGTGGTACTAACTCTAGTACTGTTAATGGTAGAACACTATCTCCTCTAGTGAGGTACTTACTCCGGTACTGTTAATGGTAGTACACTGTCTCCTCTAGTGTGGTACTTACTCCAGTACTGTTAATGGTGGTACTATCTCCTCTAGTGTGGTACTAACTCTAGTACTGTTAATGGTAGTACACTATCTCCTCTAGTGTGGTACTTACTCGGGTACTGTTAAAGGTAGAACACTATCTCCTCTAGTGTGGTACTTACTCCGGTACTGTTAATGGTGGTACTATCTCCTCTAGGGTGGTACTTACTCCAGTACTGTTAATGGTAGTACTATCTCCTCTAGTGTGGTACTTACTCCGGTACTGTTAATGGTGGTACTATCTCCTCTAGGGTGGTACTTACTCCAGTACTGTTAATGGTAGTACTATCTCCTCTAGTGTGGTACTTACTCCGGTACTGTTAATGGTTGTACTATCTCCTCTAGTGTGGTACTAACTCTAGTACTGTTAATGGTAGTACACTATCTCCTCTAGTGTGGTACTTACTCCGGTACTGTTAATGGTAGTACACTGTCTCCTCTAGTGTGGTACTTACTCCAGTCCTGTTAATGGTAGTACACTATCTCCTCTAGTGTGGTACTTACTCCGGTACTGTTGATGGTAGTACACTATCTCCTCTAGTGTGGTACTAACTCCAGTACTGTTAAAGGTAGTACACTATCTCCTCCAGTGTGGTACTTACTCCAGTACTGTTAATGGTGGTACACTATCTCCTCCAGTGTGGTACTTACTCCAGTACTGTTAATGGTGGTACACTATCTCCTCCAGTGTGGTACTTACTCCAGTACTGTTAATGGTGGTACACTATCTCCTCCAGTGTGGTACTTACTCCAGTACTGTTAATGGTGGTACTATCTCCTCTAGTGTGGTACTTACTCTGGTACTGTTAATGGTAGTACTATCTCCTCTAGGAGGGTACTTACTCCAGTACTGTTAATGGTAGTACACTATCTCCTCCAGTGTGGTACTTACTCCAGTACTGTTAATGGTAGTACACTATATCTCCTCTAGTGTGGTACTTACTCCAGTACTGTTAATGGTAGTACTATCTCCTCTAGTGTGGTACTAATTCCAGTACTGTTAATGGTGGTACTATCTCCTCTAGTGTGGTACTAACTCCAGTACTGTTAAAGGTAGTACACTATCTCCTCTAGTGTGGTACTTACTCCAGTACTGTTAAAGGTAGTACTATCTCCTCTAGTGTGGTTTTTACTCCGGTACTGTTAATGGTAGTACTATCTCCTCTAGTGTGGTACTTACTCCGGGACTGTTAACAGTAATACTATCTCCTTTAGTTTAGTACTTACTCTGGCACTTGTAACGGTATAAATCATTCCTCCAGTATATAAATATAATTCAGACCCAAAGTGTTTTGTACTCAATTCGGCACTGTTCACATAACATGACTACCTAAATGATGTGAGGCTAACCACAACACAAAAAGTAAAAGATTGGACAAAAATTATACATGATTGAAGAAGTATGCAAAAGTATATAAGAAGAACACAGTAAATGATATCACCCACCAAGAAAATTTGAAAAGAGCAAGAGTCTAACAATGTTCTACTATTTCACCAAAAACAAAAGGAAATGCAGGTGAAGTGGTATGTCAAATAAAAATGTCCTACCAAACTAGCCAGGAATTACAAAACAAAACAATTATCTGTCACACAAATTATTTTTTAAACATTTGTTTCAATCCATGAAAAAGGTAAATATTTGATTGTAAAAACATCATTGACTTAATCAACAGAAGCAACAGATATTAATTAGGACAATATCAAATGGAAAGGAACTAAGAAATAAAAGGATATTACCAAGCTGAAATAAAACAGTCTACGAAAATCAATAGAGTGAAGAAATGTATAAAACCTAAGAAGTGACCATCACTGAAGCCATAGAGAAAAGACACATGCTATGTTACCTCTTTTTCCTCTTAGGCTTATGTGAACTTCTTTGCTTTTTTCTTTGAGAACTGAAACAAGGAATCGTAGGCAGCATTGAATACCAGTATAACAAGGAAACAAAGACAAATAAATTAGTAACAGGAAAATAATCCTGAGTCTCCGGCAGTATGCCATGTTAGTAACAAAATAACACAAATAAATTAGTTAGTAAAAGGAAAATAATCCCGAGTCTCCGGCAGTATACGATGTCAGTTACAAAGTAACACAAATAAATAAAATAGTAAACAGGAAAATAATCCCGAGTCTCCGGCAGTATAAGATGATAGTAACAAATCAACACAAATAAATTAATTAGTAAACAGGAAAATAATCCTGAGTCTCTGGCAGTATAAGATGATAGTAACTAATCAACACAAATAAATTAATTAGTAAACAGGAAAATAATCCTGAGTCTCCGGCAGTAAACAATGTCACTAACATGGTAACACCAGTGCATTAAATAAGTAAACATGTAAATGATCCTGATTCTCCAGCATTAAACAATGTTAGTAACAATAATGTTACACAAATAAATTAAATGGTAAATGTGTAAATAAAAAGTCCTGATTGCTCGGTAGTATCTATGTCAGTAACAATGTAACACAGATTCGTAAAACGTCCTGATTCTCCGGCAGACTATACATGTTAGGAATAAAGTAAACACAAGTGGGTTAATGAGTTAACATATTTATAATCCTGATTTTTCAGCAGTATACAAGTATCTCCTAATGTTTTAACATGAACAATCGTGAACAAGTTCTTTTTGCTGCTTTACGGTAACAAATATTTCGTTGATTGAATGACACTGGCAGTCATGAAAAGAAGAGGATTTACTTATATTTAATAATCATGGTTCCAGAAAATTGTGAAATGGAATACACAATGTTTCATGTTATACAGAACACAAAACTGATGAAATGTTCATTATGAGATGCCATTCACATTTCCAGTATCACTTGGTTGGTGTCCAGATCCTTCCAGGGGTGCACATGCTGCCTTCATCAGGACAGAACACTGATTTGATAGGAGCAGAGGAATGTTATTTAGAGTATTGTTAAAGACAGGTCATCAGGTGATAAGTCTGTCATGGATATTCTTATAAATCTTGCACCCTTTATACAAACTATTTAATTAATGTCAAATTGTGTTGGAACAACAGTAACTATTTATGCTATATTTAGGATGAGTTTCAAATGCTATCAGTTGGGACTGATATCAAAATTAATTCTTAAGGGATTATTTTTGCTGTTTGTTTGATGTCCCCAAGATTTTCAGGGTGTTTTTTTGTCCCTGAAGACACAATGTATTTGCTACTTTGTTAATTCATGGACAAGTTTGCATATATGGTGCTGTTTGATTTCACTATGTAACATCTAGTTTATTTTTTCCTATTTGCCATCACCGAAAATCCTTGCACCGGTTACTGTCAAGCCTCAGTACCCTACTTTTATTCTTTGTGACAAGTTTGAAAGGTCAAAATGGAGACTAGGGACAAACACTTTGTTGCAAGAATAAAGTTCGCTTCCATACAATGATTTACATATCAATGTGATATAAAACCTATTAGTGCTCTCTTGAATTAAAATAAGTTCACCTTATTTAACTTATATAATGGCAAAATAAACATTGGAGTGAAGTTTCAGTTTGTTTTGATTGGAAGCATAATACAGCTACTGTATTTATATAAACATGTGACTACAATACTTGAGTAAGGATCTTGGAGTAGGTAAATCAAGCTTCTATAAAGAGTGATGATTGGCTATCACGTTAACCTTTATTCTTGATTATCATAAAGTTTTAAAAAGATACCAGGTTTTACAAAGTGTTTTTTATGTTTAACAGTAAGATAAACATGATAACTGATCAACACAAGCTCAGGTAGCTTTTCTTTATTTACCATGATGTGTTAATCTACAGGTTATAAACCTTGCCTGTCTATTCAATGCCTTGGGAGATCAAACCTATTATAGTTGAAGGAAAAAACAAGTCAAATGGCAGGTGAGTAGGCTACCAACATCAATGTATAACATGTAAGTCACATACATATACAGTGGAGTTACATGTACACCTGTGTAGGTGGCACTCCAACAATGTACACATTATATCTCCATCACTCTACAAGCTCACTGAAATAAAGGTAATGAGTATACAAAATGTTTATGAAATATTGTGCAAGACCTCAGTTGATTGAACTGCTTGCATTGATACATTTAGCGTGAGGATTAAGCAAGAAAAATGTTCCTTATTTGGAAGAAATTTTGAATGAGCAATTTTGAATAGCAAGTCTTTCCATTATTGATACTGAAATTGAGTTATGCCCCAAAATTTGTATCGAAGATGAAAGTATGATAAAGAAGTTTAAACCTTCACGACTAAACAAATGTATCTCTTTCTTAATAACGGTTCAAAATATTCAACTACAGGGTACAACGTTCGTATATCAGAGGTTCAATACAATCATGGCCTAATGTTAAATATACTGAAAATGAAAGTAGGAGTTACACTGAAAATGAAAGTAGAAATGTTATGGGGTACACGTGTGTGTATGTACAGGCTTACCTGTGGGCAGTCCTAGACATCAGGCCAATGTTAGTTTGAGGGATAGAAAATCTCATGCAATTATTTACATGTGTTATCAAACCAGTACCAAAAACTTTGTCTTCAATTACACAACAAGAGGCCCATGGGCCTTAATGGTCACCTGACATCCGATTCAAATTAGGACTGTCATCCAGGGGCCAATTCCTACTTTTCGTCGGTCCGAGTTACCTTGCTGCATCGTCCATTAATTTTTTCTTGTGAACACAATAACTTCAGTAAATATGAACCGATTTTGATGAAACTTTGTATGCAGCTTTGTATCAATGAGATCTTGGATGAGTTTCAATACCGGACCAATTTGAGCATAACTTACATAGTTATTCCCCTTGGTAATTCTATTATTGTTGGACCCTGTGAACACGATAACTGAAATAAATGGGTGTGACTCCAATTTTGACCCAAGGGGTCTGTTTTGAACAAACATGGTAACTGTATGTGTTCTGTTCTTGGTTAAAAGAAACAAGTAAAAGCACAAATCAATGATTTATTAAATAAGGCACAAAATTTTAATAGCACCTGTTAGTAGCAAAAGTGCGTTATGAATGAAAAAAAAGGTGTACCACATGAATTTACATCTATTCTTGTGTAATGTCAATCAACATCACAGAGACAAATAATTATATAATGACAAAGGGCATTAACTCTGCAGGTTACCGTCAAATAATTACCGGACAAAGTTTCATTGAACTCCGTCAACATTTATTCAAGTTATCATGTTTACAAGGTCCAATAATAATATTATTACAACAGGCAATAACTCTGTAAGGGACTGTCGAATAATTCCCATTTTCCAACTCATCCGAGATCTTATTAATATATAAGGCCGCATACAATGTTTCATCAAACTTGGTTGATAATTACCCAAGTTCTCATGTTCACAAGGTCCAATAATAATATTATTACGAAGGGCAATAACTCTGCAAGTTACTGTCGAATAATTCCCATTTTGAATCTTGTCCGAGATCTTTTTTTGATATATGGCTGCATACAAAGTTTCATTAAACTCGGTTAACATTTACTCAAGTTATCGTGTTCACAAGGAAAAGTTAACGCATGACGCACGACGACGGATAAAAGACTATCACAATAGGTTACCATGACCTATGGTCAGGTAACCTAAAAAGTAAAAGTAAATATTTCCGTACAATATTCATTTTATTTAGTACAAAAAATTAAAGACAATTTTTTAATTCATTTTCTCAATTGCTAAAAAAACAAAACAAATGAAGCACATTACAGGCTTCTTTCTTCAAGTCAAAAAGGAGACTGATATTAACTTTACAACATAGCCACCATTATCCTTTGTCAAATCTTCACATTAGCATGAAATCTACAGCCATCTAATTAGACAGAGTTCAAACTTCAATTCAATAGAAGTCAACAATAGTGGATATCATGTTAATTCCAGCCCTCATCTTCACCACTTCCAAATTCATTGCCACAAAATGAGTTGTAGAAATCTCCTTCAGCAGACACTAATCAACTTGTCCCGCATATTCATTAAGATGAGCCACACTCTGGCCACAACCTCCTATCACCTTGTTCTCTCCCCCGCACCACGATAAAACAACATATCACAAATGCTATCAAGTAACGCTTGCCCCGGAGGCGTACTAAAGCAAATGCCCTATGTATTTTTTGGCTGGATATTTTCCAGATGACATTAGCTTCAAGTGCACACAAACATTATCATTCCACACAGACAGACTTTTTGCTGAATTTACTGCAACTTACGAGCATGATGTGTTTTTGTGACATTTAACAAGTACTCACCTAGTGTGCCATAGACTTACAATTCAGCTGTTTAGCAAGTAAAATGTACTTAACATGTCAGCCGTAGTCTTATTATCATACTCACCAAGTCTACCAGTCTATCAGCTCAGCAGCAAGACCTCAACAAGTAAACCAGTCTTAAAATAATACTCACCAAGTGACGCTATTTTACAAGTACTCAAAAAGTGTGGCAGTCTTTCTAGCTATCTAACAAGTCCTCAACAAGTGTGGCGGTCTTTCTAGCTATTTTACAAGAACTTAACAAGTGTGGCAGTCTTTCTAGCTATCTAACAAGTACTCAACAAGTGCGGCGGTCTTTCTAGCTATCTAACAAGTACTCAACAAGTGTGGCAGTCGTTCTAGCTATTTTACAAGTACTCAACAAGTGTAGCTATCTTTCTAGCTATTTTACAAGTACTCAACAAGGGTAGCTGTCTTTCTAGCTATTTTACAAGTACTCAACAGGTGTGGCAGTCTTTCTAGCTATCTAACAAGTACTCAACAAGTGCGGCGGTCTTTCTAGCTATCTAACAAGTACTCAACAAGTGTGGCAGTCGTTCTAGCTATTTTACAAGTACTCAACAAGTGTGGCATCTTTCTAGCTATTTTACAAGTACTCAACAAGTGTAGCTATCTTTCTAGCTATTTTACAAGTACTCAACAAGTTTGGCAGTCTTTCTAGCTATTTTACAAGTACTCAACAAGTGTGGCATCTTTCTAGCTATTTTACAAGTACTCAACAAGTGTAGCTGTCTTTCTAGCTATTTTACAAGTACTCAACAAGTGTTGCAGTCTTTCTAGCTATTTTACAAGTACTCATCAAGTGTGGCAGTCTTTCTAGCTATTTAACAAGTACTCAACAAGTGTGGCGGTCTTTCTAGCTATTTAACAAGTACTCAACAACTGTTGCAGTCTTTCTAGCTATTTTACAAGTACTCAATAAGTGTGGCAGTCTTTCTAGCGATTTAACAAGTACTCAACAAGTGTGGCAGGCTTTCTAGCTATTTAACAAGTACTCAACAAGTGTGGCGGTCTTTCTAGCTATTTAACAAGTACTCAACAAGAGTGGCAGTCTTTCTAGCTATTTAACAAGTACTAAACAAGAGTGGCAGTCTTTCTAGCTATTTAACAAGTACTAAACAAGAGTGGCAGTCTTTCTAGCTATTTAACAAGTACTCAACAGGTGTGGCAGTCTTTCTAGCCATCTAACAAGTACTCAACAAGTGTGGCAGTCCTTCTAGCTATTTAACAAGTACTCAACATGTGTGGCATTCTTTCTAGCTATTTAACAAGTACTCAACAAGTGTGGCGGTCTTTCTAGCTATTTAACAAGTACTCAACAAGTACTCAACAAGTGTGGCAGTCTTTCTAGAAGTGCGGTGGTCTTTCTAGCTATCTAACAAGTACTCAACAAGGGTGGCAGTCTTTCTAGCTATTTAACAAGTACTCAACAGGTGTGGCAGTCTTTCTAGCTATCTAACACGTACTCAACAAGTGTGGCAGTCTTTCTAGCTCTTTTACAAGTACTCATCAAGTGTGGCAGTCTTTCTAGCTATTTAACCAGTACTCAATAAGTGTGGTGGTCTTTCTAGCTATTTTACAAGTACTCAACAAGTGTGGCATCTTTCTAGCTATTTTAAAAGTACTCAACAAGTGTAGCTGTCTTTCTAGCTATTTTACAAGTCCTCAACAAGTGTTGCAGTCTTTCTAGCTATTTTACAAGTACTCAACAAGTGTAGCTATCTTTCTAGCTATTTTACAAGTACTCAACAAGTGGGGCAGTCTTTCTAGCTATTTAACAAGTACTCAACAAGTGCGGCAGGCTTTCTAGCTATTTAACAAGTACTCAACAAGAGTGGCAGTCTTTCTAGCTATTTTACAAGTACTCAACAAGTGGGGCAGTCTTTCTAGCTATTTAACAAGTACTCAACATGTGTGGCAGGCTTTCTAGCTATTTAACAAGTACTCAACAAGTGTGGCGGTCTTTCTAGCTATTTAACAAGTACTCAACAAGTGTGGCGGTCTTTCTAGCTATTTAACAAGTACTCAACATGTGTGGCATTCTTTCTAGCTATTTAACAAGTACTCAACAAGTGTGGCGGTCTTTCTAGCTATTTTACAAGTACTCAACAAGTGTGGCAGTCTTTCTAGCGATTTAACAAGTGCTCAACAAGTGTGGCAGTCTTTCTAGCTATTTTACAAGTACTCAATAAGTGTGGCAGTCTTTCTAGCGATTTAACAAGTACTCAACAAGTGTGGCAGTCTTTCTAGCTATTTAACAAGTACTCAACATTTGTGGCAGTCTTTCTCGCTATTTAACAAGTACTCAACAAGTGTGGCAGTCTTTCTAGCTATTTAACAAGTACTCAACATGTGTGGCAGTCTTTCTAGCTATTTAACAAGTACTCAACAAGTGTGGAAGTCGTTCTAGCTATTTAACAAGTACTCAACAAGTGTGGCGGTCTTTCTAGCTATTTTACAAGTACTCAACAAGTGTAGCGGTCTTTCTAGCTATTTAACAAGTATTCAACAAGTGTGGCAGTCTTTCTAGCTATTTTACAAGTACTCAACAAGTGTGGCAGTCTTTCTAGCTATATAACAAGTACTCAACAAGTGTGGCAGTCTTTCTAGCTATCTTACAAGTACTCAACAAGTGTGGCAGTCTTTCTAGCTATTTTACAAGTACTCATCACGTATGGCAGTCTTTCTAGCTATTTAACAAGTACTCAAAATGTGTGGCAGTCTTTATAGCTAGAAAGACTTCCACACTTGTTGAGTACTTGTTAAATATCTAGAAAGACCGCCACACTTGTTGAGGACTTGTTATATAGCTAGAAAGACTGCGACACTTGGTGAGTACTTGTAAAATAGCTAGAAAGGCCGCCACACTTGTTGAGTACTCATCACGTATGGCAGCCTCTCTAGCTATTTAACAAGTACTCAAAATGTGTGGCAGTCTTACTAGCTATTTAACAAGTACTCAACAAGTGTGGAAGTCTTTCTAGCTATTTAACAAGTACTCAACAAGTGTGGCGTCTTTCTAGCTATTTTACAAGTACTCAACAAGTGTAGCTGTCTTTCTAGCTATCTTACAAGTACTCAACAAGTGTGGCAGTCTTTCTAGCTATTTAACAAGTACTCAAAATGTGGGGCAGTCTTTCTAGCTATTTAACAAGTACTCAAAATGTGTGGCAGTCTTACTAGCTATTTAACAAGTACTCAACAAGTGTGGCGTCTTTCTAGCTATTTTACACGTACTCAACAAGTGTAGCTGTCTTTCTAGCTATTTTACAAGTACTCAACAAGTGTGGCGGTCTTTCTAGCTATCTAACAAGTACTCATCACGTGTGGCAGTCTTTCTAGCTATTTTACAAGTACTCAACAAGTGTGGCGGTCTTTCTAGCTATTTTACAAGTACTCAACAAGAGTGGCGGTCTTTCTAGCTATCTAACAAGTACTCATCAAGTGTGGCAGTCTTTCTAGCTATTTAACAAGTACTCAATAAGTGTGGTGGTCTTTCTAGCTATTTTACAAGTACTCAACAAGTGTGGCAGTCTTTCTAGCTATCTAACAAGTATTCAACAACTAATCCATTGTCAGATTAGCCTTTTAACAGAGACATGTTCTCACCAAGCAAGCCCTAATCTTAAACCATACTCACCAAGTGAGCCAGTCTTAAAAGCTATTTAACAATTTTTCACCAAGTGAGCCAGGCTCAAAATCAACAAATTCTGTTTTAATACAATCTTCACTTTGATATTACATTATAACCTGATGATTTCTTTATTTAATCTGAGAAAAGATGGTTATACATTCGTAGGTGGTAGGTTGTGTAGTGGATAGAGCACTTGCCTTTCACCAAGTTATGTTTTATATATAAAGAAAAATCATTCTTCTTTATCAAACTTGATCTATGGGCAGGCTGTTAACCACAAAGCTTTTGTGATCGGGAACTCAGCTCCAGTCATCTGCTCGATCTGCTTCATCTCTGGCTACACAATGTTCTGATACAAATTGTTTGTGAGAGAAAAAAAATCTCTAATATAACATCATGTGCTTAGATGACAGAAATCTGATTCCAACTGATGTTTAGATTGTAAGCTGCAAATGAAATGATTTTTCACTTCATAAGAAATTCATTTCAAGTAAAATCTACCTATGCCCGACTTATATAGTGTTTACAAGTTAAATTAAACAAAAAAACTAGTAAAACAAATGTTTGTCTTCAGGTTTCCCATAAAGTTATAAATCCTCAAATGGCAAAAAACCTAGAAGAGTATTTATTTCTACTGAAATTAAATTCCCTCCTCCGCCGGCTTCTGTGACCAAAATGATCCAAGTTGTATGGTGTTGACAGGAGAATGAGAGTAGAGTAAATGATCCAAGTTGTATGGTGTTGACAGGAGAATGAGAGTAGAGTAAATGCTAGACTTCCTGAAGCTGTGATCATGGCACAAAGAAAAGGGAGATTTACGTCTAAAGGGTCTCCCCAATGTTTGTCATAACTACACGCTCATTCCAGAGGCTGAACGAGAGCATGTGTAGAGAGACCATCAATGCGACAGTCACGGCAGAACACCAAGCCATGTCACCTTGACTTCGGTAAAAACACTTGACTGGCGGTACCTGATTTACGAGGTTTGAGATGGAGTTACGGGTGTCCCGACCCCTGGGGACGGATCCCTTCACAATCAATGACATATCACATATGGTTGGGCTCAGTATTGGTGTGTTGTTTCTAGCAGGAGATACTGGGCACAATGTAGGTTGCCATGTTGACAAACGTTAGGAATGTTTACGTGGACTTGTATCTCTAAAATCTCACCATTCCTTGTGATTTTTGTCACATAGAGTGATGCGCCCTTGCCTGCGTATGATTGGTGTATTATTTGATCCCTTTAATTGCAATTGGTATGACATGACATCACCACCATTTTTATTACCAGTATCTGCTAATAGCAGAGAATAAAATGCATTGTAACACAGGCTGTGATTTCAACTAAAAACATCATCTGGCCGCTTCCTTTTTCTACATCAATTCAGCTTTGTGAAATATTGACGTCATGTGATATGTCATAAACATTTGTAAAGTGATTTCATTTAAAATAGGATGCAGATATCTTTCTGGTTGTAAAATCATTCTGAAAAACTTTTTTTTTTACATAAATTATATATAATTCTAGCCACTTTATTGGGGTCTACAGTTAAGAATACCCGTACCACTGCCAAAAACCTGTAAACATGCATTAGAAACATCAGTCTTTTTAGCTGAAATAAATATTTTTTGAAAAGACAAAATCTATATTTGAAGAAATTTTTGAAAAAATGTAAAAATGAAAGAAAGAAAGAAAAAATAAATAAATCTATCAACAACAGCATTCTGAGTGTAACAAGAGGCCCAGGGGCCTTAATAGCTCACCTGGTATTTTATTTTTCAATTTAAAACCTGCTGAGTACCATACAGGTTTATCAAAGTTGCAAGAAGACCTACATATAAATCTGTTTTGGTGGGAAAGACACCAAGAAAATGAGATTCCATGTTATGTCCCAATTTTCCTCTATTCCCCCTTTTGGTCCTCACATGCACCTTCCATTTATAAATATTAAATTCCCTTTGCCCAAAGATTCTCTAGAACAAGGTTGGTTGGTCAAAATCCTTCTATTGGTTGAGAAGAAGACTTTTAAAGATTTACCTATTTTCCCCCTATTTGGCCCTGCCCCTCTGCCCCCAGGGGACTGCATTTGGTTTAAATCCCTTCACTTAAGTAGTAGGAGAAAAAAAATCCTCTATTTCCCCCATTGGGCCCCACCCCTCCCCTCCGCCCCCAGAGGGGCCACACCCTCCATTTTTACAAACTTGAGGCTCCTTTGTCTAAAGATGTTCTAGAACAAATTTGGTCAAAATCCTTCTATTGGTTGATCAGAAGAAGATTTTTAAAGATTTATCTATTTTCCCCCTATTTGGCCCCGCCCCTCTGCCCCCAGGGGGACCATTCCCTCCTGAGAACCCTTTGGCCAATGATGCTTCAGACCAAATTTGGTCAAAATCCTCTGAGCCATTAAGGACAAGTAGCGTTTTAAAGGAAAAAGTTGACGGACACCGGCACCGCGCCATGGCATAAGCTCACTTTGCCCTTCGGGCCAGGTGAGCTAAAAACGCAAGGGGGCAAGAGATCAACACTACCCCAGTCATGCTATGGTTATGTTAACAAGAGGCCCATGGGCCTTAACGGTCACCTGATATATTTATACAGAGAGTTGATTTTGTTTTTAACATGAACAGAAATATTATTCAAAGTGACAAAAAACAATAAAACCAACTTATTCAATATCTAGCATACAGATTTCAGACTAAAAAGTATTTGAAACTAGCACATCTGATTCTAAACAAGGAAAATGAAGAAATTTTAGTACACTGACTCCTTTGAGCCCCACCCTACACCCCTTGGGGGTAGGGCTGGCTCAAAATTTTCAAAGTATCAAACTGTCAACTCAAGGTTATAATTCCAATCAAGTTATTAACATGTAATATTCAAAGTATCATTTGCCATTATAAACCATAATAAATTTTGCCCCCCCCCTCCTTCCCCAGGGGGTAACGTAAGACCCTAGGGTCATAAACCTTAAGTCCTTTCCATCTATGAAGAGCATTTGATTCTTCCATATCTGGGTCTTGAGAAGAAGATTTTTGAAATTTTAGACAATTTTACCCCTTTTTTTGCCCCCCCCCTCCTTCCCCAGGGGGTAACATAAGACCCTAGGGTCATAAACCTTAAGTCCTTTCCATCTATGAAGACTATTTGATTCTTCCATATCTGGGTCTTGAGAAGAAGATTTTTGAAATTTTAGTCTATTTGACCCTTTTTTGCCCCGCCCCTCAGGCCCCTGGGGGCTTTGGACTAAACCGGCCCCTATTTTTGTTGACCTTTGTCGATGGAAGGTCCCTGCATAATTTCATTGAAATTGGTTCAGGAGTTTTGGAGAAGAAGATGTTTGAAATTTTAGTCTATTTGACCCTTTTTTGCCCCGCCCCTCAGGCCCCTGGGGGCTTGGGACTAAACCGGCCACTAATTTTGTTGACCTTTGTCCATGGAAGGTCCCTGCAAAATTTCATTGAAATTGGTTCAGGGGTTTTGGAGAAGAAGTCGAAAATGTAAATTGTTTACGGACGCACGACGACGGACAAAGGGCGATCGCAATAGGTCACTTGAGACTTTGTCTCAGGTGACCTAAAAACTAAGCATTGGGAAGGTTACTGCATGTATGAACAAAACTTCCACAGAAGAGGATGTGCTGCCCACCTCTGCTGGAGAGGCCATGTTGGTTTAATATTCGGGTCAAAGTAAAAATAGAGTGGGTTATTGATACTATATAGGCATGTGTAGAAAGTTTCATGAAAATCACTGCATTCTTTCAAGAAACCATCTAAAATGCCGAAATCCAAGATGGCCATCGGTGGCCATAACGAATTTCAGATTTTGACTCTAAATCAAACTTGACTTGGGAATAGATACTATATATATTTGTAGTGAATTTCGTGAAAATCAAACTGTTCTTTCATAACTTATCGTACAGAAATCCCCTCAGGGGCTAAAATAAACGATAGCTGCTGCAAGGAATTGATAATATAAATATTTGTGATAAATCAAATCAGTCCTTGAAAAGTTAAGTTTTTAAACCTAATTAAAATTATTGTACAACTTATTTTTATTTAATTTGGTTATTGAAATGTAAATAATATGGTGCGTTGATTTTACAGTTTCTGAACAATTTCCACATCTGTTTATAAAATCATTATGACCGAATGTTAATATCAAACAAATTTGAAAGACTAAGTAAATAATTTATAGCAAAGTGCCTGAAACGATGAATTTGACACCAAAATATGTATAACAATAAGTTCATATTTCAATTTTTTAATGAACTTTTGATGTTTAATTCAAACAGAATATTCAAAGCTTTTGTCCTTGTTGATTTACTCGATGGTTTATGAGATATATAACAACCATCCAAATCGTTACCAACTCGCTAAGATCAAGATTTTTGTCCCACGCCAAGATTTCTTCACTCTGTTATTTAGCACTGTCTAATGATTATGTATGCATTCGACTTGTAATGTGATGTTGTGTTTTACAGACTGATTCCATCACCCCTATGTGATGAGGAAGCTTAATCTGAGGGTAAGATTATTGTCATTCTGGACAAGGCTTTGCCGAGTTCTGAACAAAAACAATTTTATACAGAAGGTTGACGCTTTTCTGTCTACACACAGAGGGGTGATAAAATATCACCGCAGATTCCACGCAATGTCAGCACAAATCCCTGATAGTCAATATTATAGTGATATACAACACCAACAGGAATGAAGCTGTGTTCTTATCCTTGCCTATAAGGTATTACCAGTCAAATGGGTGGTCATTGTCTCTATTTTACAAGGAACACAGAATGACGATAATAGATGATAACTGTTGTTTACCTCATACATCGGTACATAACTATCTAGATCTTTAATTTCTTGAGTCTACATTTTGCAGTTTTGATCCTGAAACTAATTTTTGGTGTTACGTTTCACAACCACATTTCTTCTCCATAAGCCATCATGAGAACAAACAAATTGTCAGGTTTATTATTTTTACGCATTCCTTCAGGCTGCAAATATACACTCAAAATATTAGCAATAAGGTGAAAATAGCAACTCAAGTAACTGAGTGTTAAATGACTAAAATTAAATGGACTAAAATCTAGAATGTTAGCAAATGCAAGAAATAAACCAAGAAAAGGATGATCATGGTAAGCTTGAGATATGAACTATTAAAGCTGGTTCATTCAGCTAAAGCTTGTTCAAGATCAATTGAAAGCAGGGCTAATAAGCAAAAGCAGATATATACTGATGGGCTCATGTGACATTTCATTTTTTTTTATTCATAAGATATTTGCCAAAATAGATCTCACTAAAAGTGACTTTGTTGTGAGAGCGTCCTCTGACGGTAAGTCAAACTGGTAATTATAAAGGTGTGGTTTCAGTAAATTCAGTCAACATTACCACAGAAAAACAACTTTAAATTGCAGTGATGTAAATATAGGCCATTTTGAACATGCTAAATCAATAACCATAAATTTAAATGCCTTATTACATTTACATAAATATCACATGAGCATCATCTTTATAAAATCACTCTTATAAAAGGAAAGGAAAAAATAATAGAAATAAAAAGAAAAAACACAGAAATTTTGTTTTCCATTTTGCTTTTTATTACAAATAAAAAGTCTATGATCATTCAATTAGGTGATCCCTATATACAACATTTATACAACAACTAAACATAAACCAAGGGTTCTGTTTTACAGTGAAGCTGGCATTGGTAGTTCTTAGTTAACAGGGAAAGATCTAAATTTCACCACCAAATTGCATGATTTCAAACTTAATGTTGAACTGTGATGGCATTCTGAAATATCATGACTCCTAGCCCGCTCATTTATACGAATTTTTAAAAAAATCTTTAAGAACGCATTTATAACAGAAAAACATTTTTACATTTCCTTAATCAAAACTGAGTAAGCCATTTCAGTACAAAGATTTACATACATGTATCATCAACAAAAAGAAATTTTCAAATGATTTAAGGAAATTATATTATCATTTTTTTTATATATTTTTTTTTTTTTAAAGTAGAATCACAAATAGATTGTGGATGTTGAATGATAATTCCACACTACAATCTATAAACTAGCAGTCAGTGAAAGTTTTCCTCCTACCAGCTTCACTGTAGAGTACATACAGTTACACGTCCCTCCACACCTGAATGCTGACAAAACCAACACCAAAGAAAATGTCTAATATAGAATACTTAAAAGGGTGAAGGGACAAACCAAAAATATATAAAAGTAATTGTACATAACTGACTTTAAAATTGTTTCTTGAAACAAAAGAGAAAAATGACATATTCAACTGTCAAAATGCTTATAATAAAAGGTATAAAACCTGAAAATCTGATGACAGTATTATTGCATTTGTCAGTATAACCTTAAAATGTCAATGAGGTACAAACATTCATGCTTGGTAATGTCTTTATGAAAATAAGCAGAATCAAAATCCTTAATTAAGAAAATGAGCAACTATAATACACCAGTACTGTAGATTGTGTTATCAATGGCATTCTCTGATCAAAGTAGGTCTCTGATCAATGTACCTGGTAATGCTGTGTCAAGCTCATCTTCTCTACCACTCTCATTCCACTGATTCATCAAATAAGTGAACCTTGATTAGTGTAAACAGATCAGATTAAACTGACCCATGAAATAAGGATAACTAGGGTAGTTAAAACAGGCAAGTTTAAACTGACCCATGGGATAAGGATGGCTTGGGCGGTTAAACAGGTATAAGATTGAACTGATCCATGAAATATGGATGGTTTGCGCAGTTAAACAGGTATAAGATTGAACTGATCCATGAAATATGAATGGTTTGGGTGGTTAAACAGGTATAAGATTGAACTGATCCATGAACTATGAATGGCTTGGGCGGTTAAACAGGTATAAGATTGAACTGATCCATGAAATATGAATGGTTTGGGTGGTTAAACAGGTATAAGATTGAACTGACCCATCAAATAAGGCAAGCTGGAGTAGTTAAACAGATATAGGTGTAAAATAATTGATTAAATAAGGATGGCTAGGGTGATTAAACAGGTAAGTTTAAACTGACCAATCAAATAAGGATGGTTATGTAGTCTAGCAAAAACAACTGATTTATTGAAAAGCAGTTTCATGGAATCTGGCACTTAACCTAGGTATGTCGGGTAATTACTTGCCCTTACAGGTAAATATTTTAGGTAAAACATCCAATGTGTTTGTGATGTACATTAAGGAGCAACATTAGCTAACACAGCATTACCTACACACTTCTGCATTCCAGTCATCATAGAGTTTTGTTCTGGGATTCTGTGTCTGGTACAGGCTTAGAACCGCCTCAGGCCTCAATCAGAATTCTTGTTACTTTGAAAACATCCAATCAACCAGAATTTTACATATGATTGCATGTTTTATCCGATATATTCATGATAACAAAACCGATAAACTGTTTTGTTTTCAATTTAAACATACTTTTTTGTATTACCCGAATGTCACTGTTACATTGCATGCTTTCTAACAAGTTCATTGGCGGACTCTCATTTCTGTTCAGGAGTGGTTTATACTTCACCATCAATCTCCTCCCAGTTACTGTTCAATTCAGTCTAATTGTTAAGCTGACAAAATTGTTTAAAAACAAAATAAATGAAAATTTCTCTTGAAGTAATTTCTTCACTACTACTAAAAATCTAACTATATTTTTGTTTTTTTCCCTTCTAGAACAATCCATCATAATTCTGAATAGGCTATTTTAATAGGAATGCCTGTTATTTTCCAAAGCCATATTGACCTTAACCTTCTATATCTTCTGTTCTAACTTAAAGGTTATGTGGATGTGTGGAGCACATTGGGTGGTTCCCCTCAGAACTTATTATTTCTAGTAGCTGATTTCAATCACATTATTGTTTTTGGAGTTATTCCCTGATGTAAAAAAACTAGAATTGCGTGCGAGCAGACCAACTCATCGTTGTTCCCATCCGTCCTTGTAACGTTTGATATAAGTCACGATGAAATGTCCAAACATGTTTTATTCCCCGTTGTGGTGCAATTTAATGTCCAATATATGTTTTGTTTCAAACAATATCACACAGATAGATTGGTGAATATTTCATCCTATTTGGTTTCAGTCGTCGAAAAAAATGTCAAAATAGAATTCCTTGATATATATATGGGGACTGAAGTATTGTTAAGTGCATGCATGCTTGTAATAGTCTTACTAAACTGTAACACAAGGGATTGGCCCTAGTTGGTATACAAGATCTGACTAGGGCAAGAGATGTACATGTACAGTGTATGATAGATAAAGGTCTCTAACAAGCTTTGCAGACAAGTCTTTATTCTGTATAAGTGCATGTTCAAATTGTGACGGATCTGTTTCTCTAACAAGCTTGTCAGACAGCTTTTTGATCCGTTTCCTCTATAAGCTTGGCAGACAGGTTCAAGTGCTGCTCTGCATGTCCTATCACATTTAACCTGAATGAATGTCATCACCAAAACCACAGAAAGCCATTATTATAAATATAGATTCTGAAGCTCCAGCCTTCAGCAATCTTCCCCTTCCACGGAATACTGACATTGATAGAGACTTTAATACAGCTAAAACTTGATAATGCGGTGAGTCTTCAATCCCAACCACCTTTTCAAAAATTTCTTATCCAAGAGATTTGAAAATGCAAAATAAACTATTCCAACCAACATTTTTTAAATTATAAACATTTGTTTTATTTACCGAGTGCATGAGATGTATCATAGTACCTGATTTATTGAAGAATTATCTGTGAAGTCTTTTTAGGCTGAATGACCCAAAGTTTGTGTTCCAGGGCCGATATCTTTCCTGTTAGAGGTTGAATGGCCGCAGGTTTTAAATGGTCAATAATCTCATTGCTACACGATGTTGTCACTGCCAGTAACAGTGAGACTACAATCATGCCACGTTTAATTTGTTACAGCGATCTCTCACTCTATACAGCTATTGGGTCCACACAAATAACGATGAGCTATCAATACTAGCCTATTAACCCCTTAGCGTTTTGTCAATTTCTCCCGCCTGCATCGTGGCATTTCACCAGTGGGTGGGCATCTGTCCAAGGCTTTGTGATGGCTTCTATCTTGTCCTGTAGGTTTTTTGTTGCAAGTGAATTAAGTAAATCCCAACTTCTCTCGTCCCTACGCATTAACATAATGTAGATCTCCAACGTGATCAGGCATGGAAATAGTACAGACGAATAGATGATATCTGCCATACCACTCAACTGGTTGTCGATCAGGGAAACAGTATAAAATTCCAGATAAAAGTTACAGTTTTCAAAAGCACTCATTATTTAATCAATTTTCTGTTATTATTCTTGGTTCATTTAAATGTTTATTAAAGTTTGCTTGTTGCTTCCTTCTATTTGCATTACAATAATACTGAGTGGCTCCCAACACAAAAGTAAGTTACACTTGGGTGTTGATGTGTTCCGGTACACTGTATCAAATAAAAGTTACAGGCCTCTGTCGTTGATGTTGCTGCAGCCTTTTACATACTAATTGTATCCCCAGTGTATTCCCGGGGGACCAAACCTTAATTAGGTACTCCGTAAAACTGCACTCACCTAAACCCTTACCTTAGTCGGCAATCGGAATGAGATCCAAATTGAAAGCTGTTACGTTAAAATGACGTCAAAACAAGCAGAATCTATTTTCTGTGGTTTCAGCTGAATTTTAAAATGTTTTCATAATAAATCCTATTCTCTGATGTGTTATGAATAACCGCTTCATAGTCAACTTTCTGCTGCCTGTTTCTCTTTGTGTTTAGAACGTCACACAGAACATCATGCTTTGTTAGAATCTAGTACAAACTTCCCACTGAAAATATCAATCGATAAAGAATGTAAGAATTTCCGAACTGCCACTCTAGTTTCTATTTTTGTCCCTTTGGTCAAACGGAGATTGTTTGAGAATATGATAGTACCATACAAATCATCACACAGAAGGTACGTAACAGCTTAGACAGCTAGAAACTATTTTACCTTACAGTCAGTGTCACTATATGTCACTAAACCACAATCCTCAATCTAGTTCTGTGGAGGAAGCACTTGGCTGAATGTTTTCTGTTTCCCCCCCGAAGAATGCATCATCAATGGCCATGATGATAAATTATTTAAGATGACAAAATGGAATTCTTCGTCACTATGCCTCTTTTCCCTAGTATTATGGTTTGACATGGAAACAATCAAGTTTTCGATGAAAATATATTGATTCAGAATCGGATTTGCTGATTTTTATCAGACATTATTGAAGTAAACGACTGGCTCTACATCAATGGCAGCAGGTGTTTTCACAACAGATAAAGGTAAATAAGATTATGGCCATATTTCTATCATTGATTGGTAATCAGCAATTATGTTAATCAAAATGTTTCAAGTCCGTGTCAGAACATGGCAACACAGTCAACACTTTTTAAAGCAGTTTATAAAGTCTTTTTCTTTTATCTCAGGAGGGTTAGGGTTTGTCGTTTGATATCACTCTTACTTTCAAAAAGACAAGTTGAATCTGACATTGATTCAGTATGAAAGAAACAAAGCACAGGCCAGTCAGGTTTTACTCCAGTTCGCTTTCCGGATATTAACTACAACCGTCAAAAGCTTGTACTCAGAAAACATATTGCACATATTGCTATTTTTCTCTGTAAAATTTGGCATTTTTTTTAAGTTGACGTGAACAAATTCTGAATTACGGTAAACCTCCGGTCAGTTCGAATCGGCTGATAGTTCGAACACGTTTTTTTTCCAATAAAACAATAATTTTCTAGCTAGTGATAGTTCAAACTCTGATTGACCCTATTTCGGATAGTCCGAACTTGTCAAATGAAGAACGTAAAGTATTTTTTTTTCTCCGGCAAACTCCATTGAAAGCTCGCGGCGATCGGCCCCGGAAAAATGCCAATTCTTTGATCAACAGACACGTTTAGGGTAATGGGTTGTATGTGTGAGCATTGCAGTATAGTTGTGACAGACAAACCATAAATATATGTCACAGGTTTTAGCGTTGATTCATTTTTTACATTGTTTGAAAAATATATCGTGAATGAGACAGTCAATTGCAACTTAGGCCCCGACAATGTATAAATAACATGCGATCAGTATGAACTGATGTCACGCTGTATGGCAAACTAAGAAATTGCCCGTGTATTGTCAAATACAGTGTTAACTAAGCATTTTGATTATTTAATTGCGACCAGACATCCCTTAATTATTGCCTAGCTCACACCAGGTAGGGCAGGACACGCGAGATGTCGCGGTAGGGATCGGCCGCCCAGCCATTGTGAGTGACATGATTAGCATTCATGTCCAAGTCCAAACAATCCACAGGTGTCCCAAGTAGCGATGGGTAATTTTGAAGGTGTCAAATAAGTTTGGTAGGTATTAGGACTATATCACTTATAATTTATAAGCAGACATGTTGATGTTCTTACCTAATTTTACTAACATATAGACCTATATTTACAGTTGCGCTTTGTAAACGCAACAGGTTATGTAGACTATGTTTTCAATTTATTTAACGGACCATTCATTACAAAGTAATATATAAAATAGTTTCTGATTCAAATAAAACCTAACCACACAGAGACTCCATATTTAGGTATCTGATACAAACTAGGTAGTCTAACTTTTGTGTCACAAATAAAACGTGTACTGTTTTGGGGCCTACACAATGGCCTCTGCTTCGCAATAACGATCATAATTATCTCGAAATGAAGAAAGTTTAATGATCAATTAACGTCGAATTAAATAATATACTATCATTTTACCCATTTATAAATGTGCCATTGTTCTATGCCAGGCCGTCGTTGTTACGTATCGACCTTACATTGGATATATGTCGGATATATGTTTGTGACTTGATTAACACTTTGCCGAAATTTTTGCCGATAGTTCAAACTCACGCTTATTTTCTGAAGCATAATTTCGTATAATCTGAACAGGTTCATCAATATTTATTTGATTTTGTTCGAACTGACCGAAGGTTTACCGTATGCAATATTTCCAAAAATAAAAAGAGAGTATTTTATAATGAATAGAAAAGTTATGGCTAAATGATTTGCATCACATTTCTGATAATACAATATAACAGTTGCTAGTTAGTTTTGTCCAAAAAGAAATCTGTTGGTACACCTTTATCTCCTTCTAAGAATTACAGAACTGCTTGTAAAGTTCATGTCACGGAGCGGACATTTAATCGTGAAATAACATATAACGTGTATGGCAAACATAACAGAGGTCTATATCATACCTGTAATATAGGATCATTACAGTACCACCAACATGTAACAGAATTACCATTTCAAGTAAAACAGCCAATGAAACGCAATGGAACATGTTGACATGGCATGCCTACAGGTGTAAGGGGAGACAATCCAGTCTGACAGATGTTGACCTGCATGGTTACCAGTCATCAGTTACAAAAAAAGGAACTTTCTTCATTTTTGAATCCTATTCAATTTTCTTTTGGAAATTCCAGACTTTTTTCGGTTATATTGTTTTGTTAACTTGATCATCATATTCTTGTATGATTGTTTTTCAAGGACTTTATTTGTTTTAACTTTTTTATTCAGTTGCTTCATTAAATTTCATTGGCTATTTTTAATATTGGTACATTATATTGAGTACGGAAACAAGCTTTACATTGAATGCAATTATTGTTTATAGAAAAATACTACAGTTACAGTGACGAGAGACAGTGAAATCAACATAATACAATAATTGAAAGAGAAAATATTAAAAAATCCTAAATTCTTTTAAGATTTGAAGATTACATAAAATGTTGATATCGTATCATGAACACGTACACTGACTTATCAAATCAGTGTATTAATTATAAACACATAATGAAATAATGAAACAAAGATAAAAAAAATATGTCCTGCACAACATGATGACAATACGTAAATATTTGTGGCCTATAGTCAGCAGTTCAGTATAACTCCACGAATCAGTGCCTGTGGTCAGTGTATAGGACCAAGATTACTAACAGCACAGTCAATGGAGGAACCTCACAGTTTCCCAAGTCATAGGTGCATGGACTTTTGTTGTATATTCCAACAATTTGAACGAACGTAACATGAACAGAAAATAGAACGCAGCGATATTACCTTGGACATCAGAGATCATATTTTCTCGCAGCTTAAACAATAAGCATTAAAAAATAAAAAGAGGAAAAAAGTTGTATCAGTGTATAGACATTAGAAATAAAATATCAAACAAAAACGTTGCTACTACGGCAGGATCAGTCCAAACCAACACAACAAGAGGGATCCACAGTTATAGGTCGAAATTAATACTGTAGATGATAATAGCAGATAATAGTAACTAAATTTGAGTATTTCTTTTGGTTAAGTTTTTAGCAGTGGAACCTTAAAATATGACTGGTTTGTAGTCCAAAACTACCGATACACTCCTTGTCTACCTCACAAACCAAAGTAGATTGTCTCCCTTTAATTCGGGTTGATCTTGTGTGGTTTGTTAGAAGTGCCAAGACTTGTATGTAAGTATATAAATTCTTTAAACTCTTAACACACTTAAACTTATTCATTAAATCATTTTACAGTGTTGCTCCAATAAAATTCTTCACATTTATAGACCTTAAAAGCCTTTTAATGGTAAATAAACTTAAATGTAAACGGTATAATTCTGATACTTCAATATTTATTATTTATTTACATTAAAAAGTTTCGTGATATGATGTGTTTAATTTTAAAATTTATTTTGATATCCAACATTAAAATTAATAAAAAAAGTCAATTTCATATAATTAAGAATAAAAAAATGCTGAAGTTGTTAATATAGAGATTACATGGGACGTGGTCCTCTAGGCTGAAGTCAAAAGGTTACCCTCCAGCTTCTTACCTCCTCCGTCATACAAACATAGCCAATATTTACAATCTTAAAGCAGGCTTTTTGATGAACTTATTTTCTAAAAAGGTGCATGCATTACCCCCATCAAACTTGAACCAAATCCTTTCATTGGCTGGCGCCAAGAGATCTGGGTGTCTACATATAACAGAACTCTCTTGTGTAACACACATGTAAACCGCTGACTGGACAGAAATGGTGATGAACGACTTGACAACATCAAAATAGTGAAACACTGACAATGGATCTACACATACCGATCTCGCTTATGTTTTTTGCTCTTCTTTTTCTTCTGTCTTCTCTCAGGGGAACTACTGTCATCCCTGTAACAGACAACAACATAATGACCAAACAGCGTTCACTTGTTTATGTAAGAGGTGTGAAAACAGGTCCAGGCAGGCATGTTCCTTAAGAATCTATAGTTTTCCTGTCATTGCCAAAGGAAGTACACCCAAAGTAGATAATCTGTTTTTAATAATGACAAAATGAACCTTGGGTGACAGGGACGCCAACACTCTCCCCCAAGTGGCACTGTCCAGACACATCCATTCACCGAGTTGTATAAAACAAAGTTCAGTGACATTGACTTGACCTTCACATCTTGATGTGACCTTGTCTTAACATTAACAGACCTCAGAGAGTCACATACTCTTTAGTCATGATTCACGTTGCACCTAAAATTTCATTTAAATGACGTGAAGTAGTAGTGAAATGGCCTCTGTTTATTGGTATGGCCACAAATTCACAGCTTCTTCTTTGACCTTGACCTTGGGCAGAAACATGTAAGTAGTTACCTGACAGCATAGTCAAAATACACAAAAGGAGTTTTATTAAATATTGTTTGATGGTTCACTTTTGAACCCTTATTTATTTCATATGTGACCTTGAACTTTGGAATGTCTATCTGGATTGTTTATTGTTTTTATTTAAACACAATTAATAAAAAAACTAGAAATATGTCAAAATGACATGAAAGTCACCCCATCTCCTGTATGATTATTTCAGTATAATAAATCATTGACCAAGCTACAACTGACATATTTCCACCTGTCAATCAAAATAGTCTAACAATGACCAGGTATGCATACACGCTGTTTAGGTAACCATGCCAACCTACTAGGATATAATAAGAAAGCATGTGGTTGATTTACTTGAAGAAAATGTTCCATGTTTTATGACCATAAAACACAAACACTGCAAATAATTTCATTTTTTTTTAAATTTCTGTGACATTCCCTGGCCTTCTTCATCCCAATTTCAAGGCCTTCCACATTCAAACATGCCAAAGTGCCAGGATAAGATAGTTCATCTGTTAAAATGAAAAAAAAATGATATAAGAGAACTGAACATGCATATTGGAGCAAATCATTTTCACCAAAACTAAAGGCTGATAATTAAGGAATTTCCAATCCCTATCACTAGTTTGTACTGGTATTGTTTTCGTGGTTATTTAACTCCATATTATCAGTTGATACTTCTCAGTAAAAATTATTTGTTTGTAAAACTGTCAATATCGTCTAGTCATTGGTTTCCGCCCGTTATATATTTCCGCGCAGCCATTTTATCAAGCTTTATCTCGTTACTATGTGACCTGCTGGACACAACACAAAGATATTTTAGACATTTGGCCATCGTCTGTAAACTGACACAAAAATTACCGGAACTTCGTCCGAAAAACATGAGAATTAATCAACGATTAAAAAACATGCATAAATATGCAGTTTTGCTTAATACACTTTGTATCTTGCTCAAAATGAGCACAATGTCAATACCATGTTTTGCCGGTACCTCGAGGTCACCACTGCCTCCACACCGCAGAAACGATAACATTAAACGGTGTCGAGCGCTTTTATTATAAATTCTGAATATGGCAATGTTCTACTTACCTTACATGACCCTTCACTCTTCCGGTTTTCCATTTCAAGTTCTGCCGTAACGTGTTATGTTGTAAAGTGACCTAAAGTTGTGAACGTTGTCAGGCGGGATATGAATGTTGATGAAATATTTGTTTGAATAATGGCGCATTTATTTATAACATATCACCATTTGAAATTAAAATGTGACGGCTGAAAATGGTATGTAAATTAAAAAAATAAAACAATTTCCATAAATGTCGTAAACTTTGGACGAACTTGATTCAGGCTTGCCGTTTACCGCTGGGAAGGCGGCACCTTTCTACTGATTACGAATGTCCCTTAAATCCCGCATGTTCGGCACCTGCCGTTCGATTAGAAGTTTCGCCGGACTGCAGAGAAATGCAAAGCGATACAAAATGTTGTTTGTGTCCGCCAAATTGCGCGTATGCTTTAATGTAGTGTGACGGCGGCAAACACAAACCCGCATGTCAATTCAAGTTTGCCCTTTTGCTAGGTGACGTTTTCTTTTGTCATTACGTGAATAGATGATAAAGAAAAAGAGACGTTATTGAGCTTTTCTACGTGAACTTTTTATTCCAAAATTTTATTTGGTTTAAAAAGAAATTTTACCAATATAGTCATTGGTCAGACATAAACATCTCAATCAATCAATAGCAATATATACTATAACAGTCTACCCCTTCAGGAACCTCAAAAGTGACTGATTCATAATCGGAACATCTTTAGTTTGAAATTCGGAACGTCTTTTGGTTGTATGTTAGATCTATTCCTAAAATCGAAAATGGAGTAATCCAAAAGCTTGTAATTAGCGACAGAAGCAAACACACGAAAGCTGAAACAGTGGAGGTCAAAATCTGGGACTGAAACCAAAATTAATAGTCCCCGCTGGGGTTCCCCCAGGGGTGACTAAAAACATTTTGAAGGTTACATATCACATCATAATAATCACTGAATATTATGTTCCAGCAAAGCTGGCTGCATTAAAAATGAGTGATAGACAGAATCAGAGATGGAAGAACAAACTAACAGATGGTTATCCAAACAGCTATAAGTGTGACAAACAAGTGCTCCATTACTCTTAAACACACCACTGTGTCCTTATGAGTTTCCTCAAACTAACTACAGGTATATCGCCCTAGACAAGGTAACACAGCACCTTGAAGCACATAAGTACAAATTACTGGTATTGTTTCTACCGCCATTAAAAACAATGCCCAAGATTAAGTTCTTCAAACTATTTTACTTTCCTATCTCCTCTCCCAAAAGAGCTCCCTGTTTCATATACTTGGATGCCTACACATATCCCCTGCTCTGGTTGACTACAAATATATATAACAGCCTGTACCAATGTCTTTACCATGCCTCCCATGTTAACTTCTTGTCCAATGGTTTGCTTCTAAGTTGAACCTCTTACCTCAGTAATTGCCTATATGTTGTCTCTAAGTTTTGTTTTGTTTTGTTTTAAGTAACCTCTCCTCTAACTGTTTGACTCTAGGTAACCTCTCCTCTAACTGTTTGACTCTAGGTAACCTCTCCTCTAACTGTTTGACTCTAGGTAGCCTCTCCTCTAACTGTTTGACTCTAGGTAGCCTCTCCTCTTACTGTTTGACTCTAGGTAACCTCTCCTCGGACTGTTTGACTCTAGGTAACCTCTCCTCTGACTGTTTGACTCTAGGTAACCTCTCCTCTGACTGTTAGACTCTGGGTTACTTCTCCTCTAACTGTTTGACTCTAGGTTACCTCTCTTCTAACTGTTTGACTCTAGGTAACCACTCCTCTAACTGTTTGACTCTAGGTAACCTCTTTTCTAACTGTTTGACTCTAGGTAACCTCTCCTCGAACTGTTTGACTCTAGGTAACCTCTCCTCTAACTGTTTGACTCTAGGTTACCTCTCCTCTAACTGTTTCACTCTAGGTAACCTCTCCTCTAACTGTTTAACTCTAGGTAACCTCTCCTCTAACTGTTTCACTCTAGGTAACCTCTCCTCTTTTTGACTCTAGGTTACCTCTCCTCTAACTGTTTGACTCTGGGTTACCTCTCCTCTTACTGTTTGACTCTAGGTAACCTCTCTTCTAACTGTTTGACTCTAGGTAACCTCTTTTCTAACGGTTTCACTCTAGGTAACCTCTCCTCTGTTTGACTCTAGGTTACCTCTCCTGTAACTGTTTGACTCTAGGCAACCTCTCCTCTAACTGTTTGACTCTGGGTTACCTCTCCTCTTACTGTTTGACTCTAGGTAACCTCTTCTCTGACTGTTTGACTCTAGGTAACTTCTTTTCTAACTGTTTGACTCTAGGTAACCTCTCCTCTGTTTGACTCTAGGTTACCTCTCCTGTAACTGTTTGACTCTAGGTTACCTCTCCTGTAACTATCTGACTCTAGGCAACCTCTCCTCTAACTGTTTGACTCTAGACAACCTCTCCTCTAACTGTTTGACTCTAGGTAACCTCTTCTCTGACTGTCTGACTTTAGGTAACTTCTCCTCTAACTGTTTGACTCCAGGTAACCTCTCCTCTAACTAATGACTCTAGGTAACCTCTCCTCTAACTGTTTGACTCAAGGTAACCTCTTTGACTATTTGACTCTGGGTACTTCTAACCTCTCCTGTAACTATTTGACTCTAGGTAACCTCTCTTCTAACTGTTTGACTCTAGGTAACCTCTCCTCTAACTGTTAGACTCTGGGTTACCTCTCCTCTAACTGTTAGACTCTGGGTTACCTCTCCTCTAACTGTTTGACTCTAGGTAACCTCTCCTCTAACTGTTTGACTCCAGGTAACCTCTCCTCTAACTGTTTGACTCCAGGTAACCTCTCCTCTAACTGTTTCGCTCCAGGTAACCTCTCCTAACTGTTTGACTCTAGGTAACCTCTCCTCTAACTGTTTGACTCTAGGTTACCTCTCCTGTAACTGTTAGACTCTAGTTAACCTCTCCTTTAATTGTTTGACTCTAGGTAACCTCTCCTTAACCTCTCCTCTAACTGTTTGACTCTAGGTAACCTCTCCTCTAAGCGTTTGGCTCTAGGTTTGACTTTGTTTTGTTCAGAATTTGATGTTTTCACACCAGCCAATGACAAATGAAGGTGACTTGGGAGACACTTTAACAAAGAAAGAATAGGTATAGTGCTGAGAGGATGAAAGCAGATAAACTCTTAAGGGACTCCCATGTAAGTCATCTCGTACAATTACTGCAGTGTGATATAGCAGCTATGTCCTTTCCTGATCTTGCAGGAGGGTTTAGGTAACCACTTTCCCATATGTCTGTCTGGTGGTAGTCCCTAGCCTTAGTGTTGGCCTGTAGGTAACCACTTTCCCATATGTCTGTCTGGTGGTAGTCCCCAGCCTTAGTGCTGGCCTTTAGGTAACCACTTTCCCATTTGTCTGTCTGGTGGTAGTCCCCAGTCTAATTGTTTGCTATAGGTAACCACTTTCCCATATGTCTGTCTGGTGGTATTCCCCAGCCTTAGTGTTGGCCTTTAGGTAATCACTTTCCCATAAGTCTGCCTGGTGGTAGTCCCCAGCCTTAGTGCTTGCCTTTAGGTAACCACTTTCCCATATGTCTGTCTGGTGGTAGTCCCCAGCCTTAGTGTTGGCCTTTAGGTAACCACTTTACCATATGTCTGTCTGGTGGTAGTCACCAGCCTTAGTGTTTGTCTATAGGTAACCACTTTCCCATATGTCTGTCTGGTGGTAGTCCCCAATCTAAGTGTTTGTCTATATGTAACCACTTTCCCATATGTCTGTCTGGTGGTAGTCCCCAGCCTTAGTGTTGGCCTTTAGGTAACCACTTTCCCATTTGTCTGTCTGGTAGTCCCCAGTCTAATTGTTTGCTATAGGTAATCACTTTCCCATATGTCTGTCTGGTGGTAGTCCCCAGCCTTAGTGTTTGTCTATAGGGAACCACTTTCCCATTTGTTTGTCTGGTGATAGTCCCCAGCCTTAGTGTTGGCCTTTAGGTTACCCCTTTCCCATTTGTCTGTCTGGTGGTAGTCCCCAGCCTTAATGTTTGTCTATAGGTAATCACTTTCCCATATGTCTGTCTGGTGGTTGTCCCCAGCCTTAGTGTTTGTCTATAGGTAACCACTTTCCCATTTGTTTGTCTGGTGGTAGTCCCCAGCCTTAGTGTTGGCCTTTAGGTTACCACTTTCCCATTTGTCTGTCTGGTGGTAGTCCCCAGCCTTAGTGCTGGCCTTTAGGTAACCACTTTCCCATTTGTCTGTCTGGTGGTAGTCCCCTGTCTAAGTGTTTGTCTATAGGTAACCACTTTCCCATATGTCTGTCTGGTGGCAGTCCCCAGCCTTAGTGTTTGTCTATAGGTAACCACTTTCCCATATTTCTGTCTGGTGGTAGTCCCCAGCCTTAGTGTTGGCCTTTAGGTAACCACTTTCCCATTTGTTTGTCTGATGGTAGTCCCCAGTCTAATTGTTTGTCTATAGGTAACCACTTTCCCATATGTCTGTCTGGTGGTAGTCCCCAGCCTTAGTGTTTGTCTATAGGTAACCACTTTCCCATATGTCTGTCTGGTGGTAGTCCCCAGCCTTAGTGCTGGCCTTTAGGTAACCACTTTTCCATTTTTGTTGGTGTTTTCCCGTACAAGTTTTCCGAACAAACATTATTCTTATCTGATGTACTAGGTAAAGAGCCCCCTTTAACTCTATGAACAGTGGGATATCAATATCAAGTCATCAAAAACTATTGTGTGCCTGTTTCTGTGGACCCCTACCAACCTGTCAGCCAATGAGATCTACAGTTCTTCAGACAGGGACTAAAACCTGGCCAGTTCAAATCCTGGTGTGTCTTAGATGTATAAAAGAAAATAGTGCCACAGCTGGTATTTCAAAGACAACGTGAACTAGAAAATTCAAGCACAAAAAAATGGTTATAACATACCTTGACTTTGATTTCTTTTTTCGCTTTGGAGGTGGGGAGATGGAACGTTCTGATGAGCTGGAGTCTCGTACTATACTGTAACACATTTAAAAATATTCTTATTAAAACCAGAAACAAAACACTGAAAATGAAAGAATAATTAATATCACTCAGTGGCTTCCTGAAAAAGTTATAATGTGAAAGAGTTTGCTAAAATTGAACTTAACCTTTGTTTTTGTCCATTGTTCATTCCAGCCAACTTAAATTAAAATTGAAAGAATGTAAGCAAGTTTTCTGGTGCAAACCAAAGTGAGGACAGACAGACAAATGGATGGACAGACACACCAACAAATAGATGCTCCCCATTACCTCCCATCAAAAATGTTCATGGGCATAAAACAATGCATTGTCACTCACGAAATAACATACTGATAAAACCTAAATAACACATTGTCAGTTCTTGTCTTAGTGTACCAGCAGTTTTCCTTTTAATGTGGAATAAGTGTTAATAAATTTAATAGTTTTTTAGTCTACAATAAATTTCTTTTCATTTAATGTAAAGCAAACATTTGTCATTTTCTTCCAAACTATTGTCCCCAAAACATGTTGGTCATTTACATTTATCTGAATAATAAATGAAATTGAGAAATAAAAGTTTTGAACTTTTGTTTCAGAATTGAATTGACTTTTATTCTTTTTTGATATATATCTTCACACAAAACTTAGATTAGAACTGTCTAACAATCGGGCTCCGCGGCCTAGCAATAACCTGTTGTCAGACGCTTAAGACAAAGGTACTTGGCAATAAAAATCTAAAACAGACTGAAAAGATCCTCTTCCTGATTTATGTAGACACTATATAGAGAAGAACTATTTAAGTATATAATATAAATCCAGATTTTTCAGAGGGTCAAAGTGCAATAAAAGCTAGTTTAGACAGAAACATTGAGAACAAGGAAACCAAAGAAGACAAAATAATAATTTGTCATACATTGCATGCTGTACTAGAATGAAAACAGACTTAACTAGAAGTAACAGGCATACTACCGGTACTATCCCCTCCAAGCAGAGGCCATAGTGGCCACCTTGAATCCCTAAATTTAACAGTCTTCCTTTTAATAGGGCTATCATAGATCTTAACTCGGGGAGGGGGGGCGTATACAGTAAAACATGAATTTTATTTATTCCAAAGGCCCGTCAGTGCTGCCCAGAAGAGGACACAAGAAAGCTTTTTCTAGTAAGGAGATAATGGGGGGACTCTTCATGGAAAAACTGCATTAATTTTACAGTAGCTTGTAAGCAATTTTGAGAGAATACCTTTAACAGCAAACACCAAAGTTGATGTTTATATGCACTGCTCTAGTACCTGAGATTGGCACTGTTCATGCATGATTTTAGCATGTACTCACCAATTTTCTTTATAGCCATGATCTTGTGACGCAATATAACATTGGCCTTGGAATTATCACCTTTGAATTATTTTATCAATGATTTAAATATTGCATAGCGGGTCCATTGTAAAAGAAACATGCATTTCCACATTGTGAGAGCTTGTTAGACGACCCCTACCACAAGACGTTGAAATAACAAGCATCCCATTTGGAAAACCTCACTCAGAACTCTCAGAACTTTTCTTATCATTACTACAATAAAAGAAGACAGCTAGGAGTTTCCCATCTGTCACACAGAGACAATAACAGGATGAACACAACGATGCATCACAACACTGGTTTTAAGTTCCGAAAAAACCTGTTGTGTTTTATACATAATTCTGGAATTTTAACTTTGGGAAATCATATATGAATAACTGTACGTCAGAATTTAACGACTTTTCAAGGCCATAGATCAGCATTCAAGGTTTTTCAAGGCCTGAAGTGAAATTCAAGGCTTTTCCAGACCACACTCCAAATTCAAGATTTTTTCAAGGCAAGTGCGAACTTTGATCTTGCGTCTAGTATCTAAAAGGAAAATTATCCATCTTTCCAACGGTACCGATCATTTCTTTGTAAGACCACTAGAATTATGATTTTTGATGCGAGAAAGCTATGTGATTTTCCAACATGGAGAGCTTTCCTCCCTCCTCGTATATATACCTTCATCGGGGGTGAGGGGGCATTTTATATCCCTGAATCCTGTAATATTACTCTGAACACCTCGGTGTAAGTCCAAATATAGCTATAACAAATTCTCAGGTCCCTGTGGCCTACACTACTCAGCAACTGCAGCCCAAACTATATATATGGATCAACAGATATTGATAAAATCTGTATAGTGAAAACACAAGTGAAGTTTAAACACTACACATTTTAATCTTTCTTATTCATAATATGTTACATGAAGATGGTATTTAAACATCAGAATATTCATTTTAATTGTTTTGTTATTGATAAATCAATCAGTATTGGACAACAGGTCAGGTGTCTGTTATTACTAGAAAATCAGACGTGGACAGGCTGTACAGTATTTCCAACAATAGGCCAACTCAATACGAAAAACAGCAAATTGGAAAATGAACATTCTAGGACGTTAAAATGCTGCCCAATGCTCTAGAGTCCTGAGGGAAAATGCAATTTAGAAGCTTTCAACTTAAAAGCAAACAAAACACATTTGTTGTTTTGAGATTGGATAGTACACCTTCTTGTATACATCTATTTTGGTGTTTACAACTCAGAGGGATGCAGGCTCAGTTTAGCTGTCTGCATAAGAGGCTAGCTACCTAATGGAGCTAGATTTTGTAAATAAAAAAGTAATTCCAAGTTAATTTTTAATACGGAACATGTTACTTCAATTTATTGAGGAAATTATCAATTTAATATGCACTTTATAATTATATATAATAACTAAGGATGTATCTTCTTGGATACTAAAGTTGTTTACACCTCTTTGTGGTTTTGCTGGGCAACTCATCAATTGTAATGTATGTGTAATTTGAAAGTAAGTGACTTTGTGAAGGCTTACTGTGATTTGAAGTTAAATGTGATCTTGTGTGGGTGTTTTGGTGTTACTTGTATGCTATATGAGTGTTCCTCGTGTGGGTGTTTGGTGTGACCTGTATGTTATGTAACTGTCCGTTGTGTGTGTGTTTGGTGTTACCTGTTTGTTATGTGAGTGTCCTTGTGTGGGTGTTTGATGTTACCTGTATGCTATATGAATGTCCCTTGTGTGGGTGCTTGGTGTTACCTGTATGTGATGTGATCACTTGTATGGGCGTTTGGTGTAACCTGAATGCTATGTAACTGTCCGGTGTGTGGGTGTTTGGTGTGCCCTGTATGCTATGTGACTGTCCGTTGTGTGGGTGGTTGGTGTTACCTGTATGCTTTGTAACTGTCCGTTTTGTGGGTGTTTGGTGTTCCCTGTATGCTATGTAACAACTGTCCGTTGTGTGGGGGTTTGGGGTTACCTGTATGCTATGAGAGTGTCCCTTGTGTGGTGTTTGGTGTTACCTTCATGTTATGTGAGTGCCCCTTGTGTGGGTGTTTTGTGTAACCTGTATGCTATGTGACTGTTTGTTGTGTGGGTGTTTGGAGTTACCTGTATGCTATATGAATGTCCCTTGTGTGGGTGTTTGTTGATTCCTTCATGTTATGTGAGTGTCCTTTGTGTGGGGGTTTGGGGTTACCTGTATGCTATGTAACAACTGTCCGTTGTGTGGGGGTTTTGGTGTTACCTGTATGTGATGTGATCACTTGTATGGGTGTCTGGTGTAACCTGAATGCTATGTAACTGTCGGTGTGTGGTGGTACCTGTATGCTATGTGAGTGTCTGGTGTGTGAGTGTTTTGGTGTTCCCTGTATGCTATGTGAGTGGCCCTTGTGTGGGTGTTTGTTGTGACCTGTATGCTATGTGACTGTCCGTTGTGCGGGTGTTTGGTGTTACCCGTATGCTATGTAACTGTTCTTGTGTGGGTGTGTGGTGTTACCTGTATGCTTTGTAACTGTCCGTTTTGTGGGTGTTTGGTGTTCCCTGTATGCTATGTGATCACGGGTGTGGGTGTTTGGTGTTTCTTGTATGCTATGTACCTCTCCCTTGTGTTGCTCTTTTGTCCTACCTGTATGCTATGTGATCACTTGTATGGGTGTCTGGTGTAACCTGAATGCTACTGTATGCTATGTGAGTTTCCCTTGTGTGGGTGTTTGTTGTGACCTGTATGCTATGTGAGTGTCCGTTGGGTGGGTGTTTGGGGTTACCTGTATGCTATGTCACTGTCCGTGGTGTGGGTGTTTGGTGTGCCCTGTATGCTATGTGATCACTTGTGTGGGTGAAATGTGATCTTGTGTGGGTGTTTTGGTGTTGCCTGTATGCTATGTGATCACTTGTGTGGGTGTTTGGAGTTACCTGTATGCTATGTCACTGTCCGTGGTGTGGGTGTTTGGTGTGACCTGTATGCTATGTGACTGTTTGTTGTGTGGGTGTTTTGGTGGTACTTGTATGCTATATGAGTGTTCCTTGTGTGGGTGTTTGTTGTGACCTGTATGCTATGTGACTGTCCGTTGTGTGGGTGGTTGGTGTTACCTGTATGCTTTGTAACTGTCCGTTGTGTGTGTGTTTGGTGTTGCCTGTATGCTATGTAACTCTCCGTTGTGTGGGTGTTTAGTGTTACCTGTATGCTATGAAACTGTTCTTGTGTGGGTGTGTGGTGTTACCTGTATGCGATGTGAGTGTCTGTTGTGTGAGTGTTTTGGAGTTACCTGTATGCTATGAGAGTGTCCCTTGTGTGGGTGATTGATGTTACCTGTATGCTATATGAATGTCCCTTGTGTGGGTGCTTGGTGTTACCTGTATGTTATGTGAGAGTTCCTCGTGTGGGTGTTTGGTGTTTCCTGTATGTTATGTGAGTGTCCTTGTGTGGGTGTTTGCTGTTACCTGTATGCTATGAGAGTGTCCCTTGTGTGGGTGCTTGGTGTTACCTGTATGTGATGTGATCACTTGTATGGGTGTCTGGTGTAACCTGAATGCTACTGTATGCTATGTGAGTGTCTGGTGTGTGAGTGTTTTGGTGTTCCCTGTATGCTATGTAACGGTCCGTTGTGTGGGTGTTTTGGTGGTACTTGTATGCTATATGATTGTCCCTTGTGTGGGTGCTTGGTGTTACCTGTATGCTGTGTAACTGTCCGTTGTGTGGGGGTTTGGGGTTACCTGTATGCTATGAAACTGTTCTTGTGTGGGTGTGTGGTGTTACCTGTATGCTGTGTAACTGTCCGTTGTGTGGGGGTTTGGGGTTACCTGTATGCTATGTGGGTGTCCCTTTTGTTTGTTGTTGGTGTAACCTGTATGGTATGTTAGTGTCCTTGTGGGGGCGTTTTGGTGTTACCTGTATGGTATGTGAGTGTCCTTTGTGTGGGGGTTTGGGGTTACCTGTATGCTATGGGAGTGTCCCTTGTGTGGGGGTTTGCTGTTACCTGTATGCTATGTGACTGTCCGTTGTGCGGGTGTTTGGTGTTACCTGTTTGTTATGTGAGTGTCCTTTGTGTGGGTGTTTTGGTGTTGCCTGTATGCTATGTAACAACTGTCCGTTGTGTGGGTGGTTGGTGTTTCCTGTATGCTATGTGATCACGGGTGTGGGTGTTTGGTGTTTCTTGTATGCTATGTACCTCTCCCTTGTGTTGCTCTTTTGTCCTACCTGTATGCTATGTGACTGTCCGTTGTGTGGGTGGTTGGTGTTACCTGTATGGTATGTGAGTGTCCTTTGTGTGGGGGTTTGGGGTTACCTGTATGCTATGTGACTGTCCGTTGTGTGGGTGGTTGGTGTTACCTGTATGCTTTGTAACTGTCCGTTGTGTGAGTGTTTTGGAGTTACCTGTATGCTATATGAATGTCCCTTGTGTGGGTGATTGATGTTACCTGTATGCTATGTGATCACTTGTATGGGTGTTTGGTGTAACCTGAATGCTATGTAACTGTCCTTTGTGTGGGTGTTTGGTGTTACCTGTATGCTATGTAACTGTCCTCTGTGTGGGTGTTTGGTGTTACCTGTATGCTCTGTAACTGTCCGTTGTGTGGGTGTTTTGGAGTTATCTGTTGCTGCATTGTAGGTGGCTGTAATTTGCCTTAGCACCACGACTATAACGGCAATTTGGTTATCTGACTGAGGCATGTCTGACATTACAGCATGCTCTGTAACTCTCAGCCAAAGAATGCTCTGATAAGTGGGTGTTTGGTGTTACCTGTATGCTCTGTAACTGTCCGTTGTGTGGGTGTTTTGGGGTTACCTGTATGCTATGTAACTGTCCGTTGTGTGGGCGTTTTGGTGTTATCTGTTGCTGCATTGTAGGTGACTGTAATTTGCCTTAGCACCACGACTATAACGGCAATTTGGTTATCTGACTGAGGCATGTCTGACATTACAGCATGCTCTGTAACTCTCAGCCAAAGACTACTCTGATCAGTGGGTGTTTGGTGTGACCTGTATGCTATGTAACTGTCCGTTGTGTCGGTGTTTGGTGTTACCTGTATGCTATGTAGCTGTCCTTTGTGAGGGTGTTTGGTGTTACCTGTATGCTATGTGAAAGTCCCTCATGTGGGTGTTTGGTGTTACCTGTATGCTTTGTAACTGTTCGTTGTGTGGGTGTTTTGGTGTTACCTGTGTGCTATGTAACTGTCCGTTGTGTGGGTGTTTTGCTGTTACCTGTATGCTATGTAACTGTCCGTCGTGTGGGGGTTACCTGTATGCTATGTAACTGTCCGTCGTGTGGGTGTTACCTGTATGCTATGTAACTGTCCGTCGTGTGGGTGTTACCTGTATGCTATGTAACTGTCCTCTGTGTGGGTGTTTGGTGTTACCTGTATGCTTTGTAACTGTTCGTTGTGTGGGTGTTTTGGTGTTACCTGTGTGCTATGTAACTGTCCGTTGTGTGGGTGTTTTGCTGTTACCTGTATGCTATGTAACTGTCCGTCGTGTGGGGGTTACCTGTATGCTATGTAACTGTCCGTCGTGTGGGGGTTACCTGTATGCTATGTAACTGTCCGTCGTGTGGGGGTTTTGGTGTTACCTATATGCTATGTAACTGTCCGTTGTGTGGGTGTTTTGTGTTACCTGTATGCTATGTAACTGTTCTTGTGTGGGTGTTTGGTGTTACCTGTATGTTATGTGAGTGTCCTTTGTGTGGGTGTTTTGGTGTTACCTGTATGCTCTGTAACTGTCCGTTGTGTGGGTGTTTTGGTGTTACCTGTGTGCTATGTAACTGTCCGTTGTGTGGGTGTTTTGTGTTACCTGTATGCTATGTGAGTGTCTGTTGTCTGAGTGTTTTGGTGTTACCTGTATGCTATGTAACAACTGTCCGTTGTGTGGGTGTTTGGTGTTTCCTGTATGTTATGTAACTGTCCTTTGTGTGGGTGTTTGTGGTGTTACCTGTATGCTATGTAACTGTCCTCTGTGTGGGTGTTTGGTGTTACCTGTATGCTTTGTAACTGTTCGTTGTGTGGGTGTTTTGGTGTTACCTGTTTGCTCTGTAACTGTCCGTCGTGTGGGTGTTTTGGTGTTACCTGTATGCTCTGTAACTGTCCGTTGTGTGGGTGTTTTGGGGTTACCTGTATGCTATGTAACTGTCCGTCGTGTGGGTGTTACCTGTATGCTATGTAACTGGCCGTTGTGTGGGTGTTTTGGTGTTACCTGTGTGCTATGTAACTGTCCGTTGTGTGGGTGTTTTGCTGTTACCTGTATGCTATGTAACTGTCCGTCGTGTGGGGGTTACCTGTATGCTATGTAACTGTCCGTCGTGTGGGTGTTACCTGTATGCTATGTAACTGGCCGTTGTGTGGGTGTTTTGGTGTTACCTGTGTGCTATGTAACTGTCCGTTGTGTGGGTGTTTTGGTGTTATCTGTTGCTGCATTGTAGGTGACTGTAATTTGCCTTAGCACCACGACTATAACTGCAATTTGGTTATCTGACTGAGGCATGTCTGACATTACAGCATGCTCTGTAACTCTCAGCCAAAGAATACTCTGATCATGACGTGATCACACCCTCTAAGGAAATACTTATACTTTTTTTTACTAATCGTTATACATTGCATGACCAAAAAAAAGTTATTGACTATAGTTGGATATAGCAGAGATATTCGAAACGTCGGTAATTAAAAGAGAGGTGTTTAGGACTCCCTCAATACTGATTTATTAGAGGATGAGGAGAATAACATAGAGAAACACTGACATAAGTAAACAGGAACAGCAAAGACAAGTGTGTGCATACCTTCTAACTGAGGTTAACGACACGATCGCTGGGAAGCGAGTGATTTCCCAGGGTAATAGTTTAACATCAACAAAGGGTTGGTGCTGTCAGGAATACCAACATGAAGATCAGGTAAACTTGTTTTGTTGTGTTGTATAACTTTATTATTTAAGAAAGAATGTAAACTTCACCTCATATTTGTTTTACATCGCATCTGAGTAAGCCTTGATCTATATTGATTTTACAATTCACTCCGTCTTAACTTTACAGTGTATTCTGTCTAAACTTTTCAGAACACTCTTGGTAAAGTATACAGTCCATTTTGGGTTAACTTAACAGTACATTCTGGATAAAATTGACAATGCACACTTGATAAACACAACATTGCACACTCAACAAAAGATTCTGGGTAAACTAAACAGTTCACTCTGTAAACTTCACATGAAAATTTGTTATATTCAGCTAGTCTGTCTTATGTACCATTAGTGTGAACAACTGGACCACCTGGATGGAGTAAAAGTTATGCTCAAACAAAAATATAACAGAAATGGGTTAAAATCAACTACATGTCAATCATTTTTCATTTATGTGAGTGTATGACAAGCTTTGTGGCAATCAGATAAAAAATGAATTCTTAAAAGTGACAACTGTGATCTCTATCAGGCCAAATCACTCAATAAGATATCTCTGCCATTAACAGTTCATTGCATAAGTTTTTATCCTGCACATAATTCCTCAGCCATAAACCGGCTGCTGTTCTTTTTTACGTCCTCACAAAGTCATTTCACGACTGCATGTTTATCATGAGGCAGTGAGTTGATGGGTGTTGACATTCCTTGTAAAGGTTTTATCAGATCTGATATTTTGGCGATGTGTAAGATAAGCTCAATGTTCATATGTGTGACATTACACAGTAAAACCTTAACTTTATTCCAACTTGTTACCAGACAGTGGAATGTTCCCAACCTGAGTAACCAACAAGTCATTCCTTTTAAGACAGATTTGTTTCCTCTGAAAGGATTTTCATAGATGACGCAAAAATGAAAGCTAAAGATATTGTGACAAATGACTATTTCAATTGCAGACAGCTACCTCTGAGGCCTGCTCATCTGTTTCACCAGCCCAGATTATTTTTTTTTACATCTGAGGCCTGCTCATCTGTTTAACAAGCCCAGAATTTTTTTTTTACAGACTAAATGTGATGATTTTGTAACAAGGGCAATTGTTAATTGCCTGATCTGGCCTCTGTGACATACACTACTCATCGTTATTAGGTTGGACCTACTCTTAAGCAAGGTTAGCACTGACCCTATTTATCTTTCCCTTATATGAGCTTCTCTCATTACACTGGCAAATGAATAGGGAAATAACTTGATTAGTGTTCACAAATTAACACTTTCTGTCAGATATATCACAAACAGGGCAATGGTTTGACATCAATTGATCATGCTAAATAGCAGTGTTCATTGTCCTGTCACCTTACACTGGGAAAACTCCAGTCCAAAAGGCATAAATAGCCCGTCATCTGCAGCAGCTACATCTTCACAATGGAGATATACCCAAGGAATATTTAACACATATGTTTTACCACCTAAAATCTCTTAATATATGCAGAGATGGGTAACTTTTAAGGATGTGACTTGTCATCAGTTTTTTATGAAGAAACTCTTTACTGGATGTGTATTTTTTTTCAATATAATGATATTGAAAATGCCAGTTATCCATTTGTTTGTATGTACTTTTTCAGTATGTGACAATGTTACAATCTCAGTCTATAATTTTGGAGTACACTGGCTCCATTCCTGATAAATCATAAGTGGCGTTTAACACACGAAATATAAATAAATAAATCTTTTATCGTACACTGTATATTTAAAAATTCCAGATAGAATCCATCAACTGGGCCTATATGGTTCGTAAACACAATCTTGATCATGTGACCTTTGCTGACCTTTGATCATATGACCTTTGCTGACCATTGATCATGTGACCTTTGCTGACCATTGATCATGTGACCTTTGCTGACCATTGATCATGTGACCTTCCACAACAACATAAGTTCATTAGATTCAAGTGATGTGAAAGTGTCAGTAAACACAAACTTAAAACATAAACAACAGACTAACTTATACCTTTTTCCCCGACAGAAAGAGCCAAAATGAAGGGCTGTATGTATTTAACACAGGTCAAACACTCCTGCAAACAGTTCTCAATGTGATGGCAGATGTGCCTTTCATGCTGCACAAGTCTGCATGTATCTGTTTTGGTGGCATCTGTAAAGCATGCTGTGCTTTAATATAGGAGTGTATTTCAGATTTAGTCTCAACCTTCAATTTAGCATTGAAGAGTAGCCATTAATTATGAGTGCATACCATTTAACAATGAATAATTTGTTCAATTCTTGTCGGAAGATTTTGAAATTTTGTATGGGTATTGTTCTACAAATGCTATTGCAGTCCGTGAACGTGCCAAACTATTTTACTGCTCGTTCCTACGGCAGCTGTGTGGTGACAGAACTTATTGAATGACCCTCGTAAAGTAAAGGATGAAAAGTAAAATGGCATACTAAAGTCTTCATGTCAAGATTTTGACAACCACTACTTTGAAATCTCAAAATGATTGACTGTAATATATAATGGCAAAGTGAAAATAACATTTACTCAGAATTTTCAGGAAGAGGACATGCAGACCTGTTTACACTATTATTTGTCAAAGAGGAATTAAAGTGTAGTTTGACATCGTAAAGTGTAGTATCCACATGCTGGCTGCGCATAGCGGCGAGGCAGGGGAGGGTGCGGGAGGGTGCGGGAGGGTTGCCATACTACCACCATGCTTGCAAGAGAAGTCTGACCAGCAGACAGTGCAGTGCTCGAACGTGTCACCCTTCCTGGAGGGCTCCAGGCATTTCCAATTTTTCCATGTAAGATAATCGGTACCGCTGGGTCGCCACCTTTTTATTACTTGGTGGAACATCTTGTTGGCATTTTCGTTTCAGCATCATCTACTTGTCTCAAAATGTCCGTCACTGTTTCCCAATATTTGGAACGCATCGGGAACCTTCATTTACCGTTAGCTAGAGGGATGCATGCATGCCATATCTAACAATTTTGTCGTGAGACTCACGAAAACTGTTTCAAAAAAAATCTTCACGGCGTGAGACACATTTCTCACGAATTTCAATCAGCCCCACGAAAATAAACAAAATTCCATTTATAAACTATAAGATGAATACAGGATCACTTTGGTGTTCGTAATGACCATAAAAGAGTAGCGTCTGAATAACTATGTGGTTTACAGGGTGCGTTTGATGCAGAACACACAACAAAAGACGATGAAAACGCGATGCCATCTTATTGGATTTTGTTTTGTAGAAAGCGTAGATCCTACTCTCCAAAGTGAAGAGCGTAATTTAACTTCAATAATCGTAGAAACCACACTACATTTGTTGTCACAGAAACCAATTCAGGGTAAGTTGTGTTTCTGAAGTACTGTTTGTCAGATAAAGATCTTATATAACTTATGTTTTCCCTCCATCAATGAGGACAGTATCAGGAACCAACTGCATGATCTTTACAAGGCTTGCTGGCAGCTCTGCTAGGGCGGACAAAGCGTGATTCCCCTAGCATTTGATCCTACTTGAGGAGAGAGATTGAGTTGGCAGTCACAAAACTAATGCTAGTCATCCCCTGAAGCATTGAGTATGAACAAATATATCAGTGTGTCAAGGTTAGCGGGGACATATAGACATTCATATAACAGCCTGTTGTCAGTACAGCTCTCGTATAGCATTTTTATTGTTACCCCTAAAGAACCGCTAGTACAACCCCAGGAAATATTTTATGGGGAATTTATATAATTGCGAGCATAGAAAATACATTATTTTCGAAGGAGACAAATCAACTGTTCAAGACTATTCATTTTCTGATTATCATTCAATACAATTGTCACGAGTGAATGTGGGATTTCTGTTTGAAGATATTTTGTTAGTTCAACAATGACAGAATAGAATAATTTGTTAATTCAGCTAAAACTCAGCCAAAGGCTAACTAATACCCCTGATCCCATATAAAGTATAACTGTAAGCCTAAAGTACCTATCTTATATTCATGAATCTGAACACGATTTAACGTTTTTCCTTAAATGGTGTTAGAACGTATGAAGGTCGCGCACTCATTCATGTTCATTTGTGTTAAGTCATGGTTGGTCGCGCACGGTCGTATGGACATCGCAGCTCGGCTTAAATCGTGTTATAAGTTTTTGCATTCGTGTTCAGTCGTACGAAGGTCGTATGATTGTCGTGTTCAATCATATGAAGATCGTGTTCAGTCGTGTTGGGGAGCGTGGGAGGAAACTCATACGACCTTCATACGCTTTAACACGATTCAACAAGACTTTCATATGCCTTTCATATGACTCCCATATGCCTGAACAAGAAAGCTATACGTTTGCAATACGTCCGGAAGAGCCCATCATGTGATTGAGTGAGAACTTGGGAAACCCCCTGAAAATAAAGCTCATTATACAGCCATGCCAAACCTCATGCGACCTCCAAGCAACACCTTTGAAAGGGAAACATCCTTCACCACCAATCATGGATGAACATCCACCCGGTACCCAGGGACAAGATGAGCCAGTTGAAACCTCTGAACCACTACCAAAATCGACAACAACAACAAAAACAACAACTGAAACTGACATCCAGCCATCTCAGCAGCCGTCTGAGCAGGCCGGAGGATAGTCCATTCAACATTCCATCACCATCACCTCCACCTGAAGACATTTCACATCAATCTACCAATGAATCTACCGCTGAGCTAACCGGACCCGTACCAACCAAGAAAAGAAGACCAAATAAGAAGTAAAAAAAACATCAAGTTCAACCATCAATCCCAGTGAAGCTGAGTCTTCCCAACCGAACAAATGACGCACCACTTCGTATATTTTCAGTGACAGCCAGGAAGTGGAATTAGCGGAGTTTTTTTTAACGCAAAAACATACAGAGGTCTCCTCAACAACCATGTTCGAACCAAGAATCTCTTCCTGTTCCTCACTCTGCGACGCCTACGCTGCCTCCTACCCCTCACCATCAAAGCCATAGCTACCAGAAGTACTCCCTCCTCCTCCAAAGCTGCTTCTTTCGGGTCTTGTTCGATGTTGAACATGGTGAAGACTGACACAGAAATGCTGTTGCAATGCAGTTTATATTCTACATGACCCACGTGACCAAAATAAATAAAAATATGTCGTATGAAGTTCTTGCTCAGTCGTATGGAGGTCGTGTTTATTTTTGTAGTGGTATGGACATCGTAATGATTCTTGTTTAATAGTATGGCGGTCGGTTTGATTCCTGTTAAGTCGTATGGGCGTTGTATGACAGTCGTGTTTGGTCGTATTGGGGTCGTGTTAAATGAGGTTAAATTGTGTTATATCGTATGAATATCTTATGACAGTCGTATGAGTGTCATGTTCAGTCGTATGAAGGTGGTATGAGGGTCATTTTTGGTCGTATGATGGTCGTGTTTGGTTAAGAAATTTGCATAAACCACAAGGTCGAGTACGAATCAACACAATTTTTTAACTTTTCTTAAATCGTGTATGTGAGACAGGGGCTTTAGGCTATCTAATACCCCCCTGCTCCCATATAAAGTAAAACTTTAAGCCAAAGGCTAACAATTAGTATTGCAAAGCAATCTATAGTCCCCCACCAGTAATGATTTCTTTATTGACTGAGCTGTACACTTATTTTAGTATATAGGTCACAGTGACATACTTCCTGTACTCCCCAAAGCATACTTGTATACCATATCTGGTTAGTCCAGGGGAATTTGTACTCCCCAAAACATACTTGTATACTATATCTGGTTAGTCCAGGGGAATTTGTTTAAGATATACCCCAAACAAACTTTTTCAAAGGTTTAGGTCAAATGCAAAAGGAATATCTACATGTAAAGTTAAGGAAATGGTTTAGGTTTGTGTCATTTCAAGTTATGACAATGTTATATTGTACAGGGAGAAGGCGAACTTAAAAGTTTTATAACTTGTGTCTGATCCCTTTTGTATTTTTGCAAATAAAATATGTTTAAACTAGAAGTATGTCAAAATGACATGAAAGTCACTCCATCTCCTACATTTGTATAAGATAATTTTCAGTACAATAATTCACAGACCAAGCTACAACGTACATATTTCCACCTGTCAATCAAAATGGTCTAACAATGACACATGTATATACATACACGCTGTTTAAGTAACCATGCCAACACATGGAATTAATAAGAAAGCATGTGGCAAATATCTGTTGTCACCTGGCATGGGCAGAACAGGTAATTGAAATAAAATGATGTTATTTTCAAAACAATAACTTTCAGAAAAGATTCAATCTTATTATATACGCATAAATCTTTCACTTTTTTTTTTTTATAAAATAAACCATTCAAAGTAGTTTTCTGATCGTCTGCAAATCTGACTGAATCGGACAGTGATAGGCCTACGGCAGAGTGTGAACGCTTTGTTAAAGGCAGTCACTCAAACAGGTCCGACGAGGACCGCCAAGAGCCAAATTCACCAGACATGAAAAAACACAAAACAATTGTGATTTCAGCAACTCTTCTTTGAAAAGAAAAGACTGGAATGTATATGGCTGTTTTGAGGCCGTTAATATTTATTTTTCAAACTCTAACTTTTATTATTATTGGTTCAATTCGCATGTATGTGACTTTGTGAGTTCCTGCCGGTAAATAATATCACGCGACCTTGACTGTTTACAATACACAAACTTGCAAACTTCGCCACTATCCCCATGTCGTTTTGACACATTTCTACTGTCAAGATTAAATAGTTCAGCATTTTACCCAAGAACGGCATTTTATACCCCAGAGTGCTTATTACAATGCAATTCTCCGTTGTTTCCCCATACCTGGTATCGTACCTGAAAGTTGGGCCTACTTTACTCGAGGTTTATTTATCCGATTCTATTGTATAATACGACTTGAACTTGCAATTTTATCATAATGGTTAAATAGACAATGCAATCAGGAGTTATGCAACAAAATTTAACAGTTTATTGCTGCGAGCATATTTCAAAACATTTCCGAAAATCCCCGAAAAATTCACGATAAATCAAATGGTCAAGACCAAGGACTGGTTTTGGATTGTTCTGGAGTATCTGCACACCACTTTATTGACACTTTCATTTTTCCTTAAAAGGTGCACACTATACGTGAATATTTATGGTAGTCGATGTTCAGCCATAAAATATCTAAATCAATCAACAGCAATCCATAATATAACAGTCTACCCCTTCGGGAACCTCAAAGGTGCCTGATTCATACTCGGAACATCTTTAGGTTATATGTTATTCCCATGTGAAATTTGGATCGACTTCAGGATGTATGTTATTCCTGTTTGAAAAGGAAATCTATATCTGAGTTATCCAAGAGCTTGTAATTAGCACCCTGGTATATTCCAACAGAAGCAAACACACAAAAGCTCTTCAGAGTGATAGGCAACAGATATCAAAATCTGGGACTGTAGCCGAAATTATTAGTCCCCGCTGGGGTTCCCCAAGGGGTGACTAAAAATATGACAATGTTATGTAAATTTGTTCCACACTCATAAAGCATACAGTGTGATACTGAGACCTTGACCAGATGTATGGTACAAGTGATATATTACCAGTTTTTATATTTGACCTTTCCAGGGTTGCCAACTCTCACGGCATGAGACAAAATCTCACGCATTCGTCACGCAGAGACGACCTTACTCACGCATAATCATGTCTCACGCCACATGAGCCATAAATCTCACGCATTCGAAAATATTCTCCCTCTATCCCACGCGAAGCCATAAATCGGCAATTTTTAGCGTGGGTCGTACAAAGGGTAATAACTCTTATTGCAACGTTGTGCTTTGGAAGTGAGCTGACGCGAGGTGTCGCTTTACATCCGGTGGAAACGAATGTAAATATATCGTAAGGTGAGTTGTTTTCACAATCGTCTGCTGGATAACCTATCAATCAATTAATAAAGTTGTTTTCACTCGTAAACTTAATATTGAACGTACCTATCGCACAGAAAAAGGAAGTTTTACTAATAATATCGTCATGTATTAGGAAAGATTGTTTTTAGGTCGGGCCTTCACAAATATTAAGAGAAAACGATTATTGAATCACGAACAGACAGTCGCTAAAGGCTGATGAAAAGTTTGAAGTTAATTTTTGCAGTAAAGTGGCGTACACGTGAGACTTGTAGTAATAAACAATTTTAATCTGATGCGATGAAAAAATAAAAGTTTCGGGAAGTGCTTTGGCATGTTGGATAGACATAGTACGTAGGTAGTCAAATACATAATCATGCAACAAATCGGATTGCAAACGTGGTATAAATGCTAAGGGTGTAACTGTTATTTGTTGCTTAGGATAGTAGCCAGAAGTTATTGTAAAATATTTTTCCACTGTCAAATTATAATATTTTTTTTTAACTTTCATGTTATGAACTTTTTCATGTTACTATGGTAAAGTTCTTACTTTTGATATGAACTGTTATTTTTTTAACAGGTCATGGAAATACAGAAAAAAAGACTGGTACCTGTTCTAGCCAAGGGTGGAATCGTTACAAGAAAGGCCTTTGATTATATAATGTGTTGCATTTCTGATGTCAGTTTTTTTTTGTGTGATAAATAAAAATCTTTTATATATCTGCAAAAAAATGTTTAGTTTTATATTCCTACAAAGATCTTGAAGTGAAAATATCAACAATGCAGATGTTATAGTAGTCAGAGAAAGGCAGGATTTGTTTGATACATTTGTAAATGTTATGTTAACACCCAAAACGACGTTACGCCGCGGCGCCGTCAATAGTCTCACACATTGTTAAACCCAGTGGAGGGAGATTTCCCACACTGAACTCCTAAGAGGCTGGCAACCCTGCCTTTCTATATACTTTGATGAAAATCTGTTAAGAAACGAAGATGGTAGGGTCATGATAATGAATCCGGACACAAGAGGACAGGAGGGACATAGAAACTAGAACTGGGACTTCAAGGTTTAATAATACCTACCCAATCCAACACAGGACAATATCTCAAAGGGGCAAAACCTTTATAAATATAGCTGATATAAAAATATAATGCAAACACCCAACTACCTAAGGTATAGATTATATGCCCGAGTTTCATCAATACAAGGTCAACAAATTAGGAAACAGTACAAAATGTATGCAAGAAAATCAGAAACGGAATATAACTCAGAACAAAATCAACAATAAATCCCCAATGTTTCACCTTATAAGGCTATAACCATGGATACGAAGAGAAGTTTTCCTACCTGTACTTTTTTTGGGCCATGGCCAGAGCTTTAGCTGCTTCTTCCTTGGTTTTGCGATCAGGATCAAACGAGGACCCATCAACGTACTGGTCACTGATGCCGAACGCCTCTTTGAGACGAGCATTCTTCTGAAGTGTGGCCTCTGCTAACTGGTGACTCTCCTTCGCTCTGTAACAAATAAAATAAGGTAAATACAACAAATTAAACTCAATATCAAGGACAAATACAACAATCTGACTTCTGAATTTTATTCAGATTGTCATTCTTTGAAAGGAAACAAATGAGAAACAGTTTCTGTGTTCGCTGTTCATGTGTTCTTGCAAGCAGACACAATTTCAACTCTGTTCCATGTTTGTTACATAAAACAAGTTACATTTAATTTTTTGTACATGGGTAAGGTCGGGACATACCACCAGAGGGTTTTCTTCAGTATGGTAAAACTCGGCTAGGAGGTTTACCCCTGATCAGAAACCCTGTAGGGCAGATTTCCGTATCCTAGTGCACATTACTCTTTTCTCACATTGTCTTTTTCTCCTACACCATTCTTCTGAATATACCGAGTTGCTCTTCAAACTGACTAACATTCTGAAGCAGGAAGTCATGTTATAGTATCTAACGTCACTCAGTTATTTTTTTCTGTGTAAACACATGACTGCCTATGTAAGGTATAGGGATTTCTTCCACCATCGTGTGGTTATTGTTAGACATAAGATCAACTAAATCTATGAGTCTCCTTTGATGTAGGTTAAAAAGTCTAAACCCAAGGGCAATATTTTCAATCTGTTAACCAAGCCTCTGCTAGACAGATAAACTCCCATCCTACGTGTTGACATTTTCCTATATGCGTTTTACTTTGTGTTGACATTTTCCTGTCAGCATTATATCTTTTATTAAGCATTTTTTTCTCTTATACAAGTGTACTTAAATTTTACTGACAATTTATCTGCTCAAGAAAGCTGCTATATAGTGCCGCTACATTTGATGATGTGATCCTAACGTGACACAGTTCCACCAGCTGCATCAAGTGACAATGTTTGACGATCACACCCTGTTGTTATATGGTCATGCTGTATAAAGCTATGATATTTGACGAACTATCTATCATGAAGTGATATTTTCAGAACAAAACTATGTGTAAGTTGTCTTTCCCTTCATAAAGAAATGTATATTTTTTCCTTTTTGCTACTCTACTTACAACGGTATTAAGCTGTGACGTGTAGAAATTCCTATTTTATACAGGAATTGGAGAACTTCAATATTCTTGATCACAGACGAAATAATCAGGTAACCCTAAATTTAAACCTATAACTGTGTCATCTACAATTAAAAGTGTATGTCAACCTATTGTTGTCCCAGAAACCTTCTTATATTAAAGATAATGTGCTGGGTAGGCGTGTTTTACTGATTTTGTGTCAGTAATGAGGTTTAACTCTTACTGCAGTAGTTCAAATATATATAATCTTTCTCTGTAATTGAGAAGATTTAAGACAGATTGTCGTAGATAGCATTAAATCTGCTCCCTAACTAGGTAACAGGTCAATGGGGCAAAGTCACACAATTGTATTATAAAACAGTGTCAAGAATGCAAATTATTATAACAGGATTGGAAGAAATGACAAATTTATTACTTTTTACTCCATGTTTAATTACCCAATGTACATCCAATTTCAAACTGAATCTCCTATAAGTTTGTCAAAAGATTCACGCCTGCATCACAAAGAGTGACTTCTGACGATAAGTCCGCCATTACTGATGTAACAAGCTGTACAGATGAATGATGAAGTAGACCAGATCAAGGCCTTGTAAAACCAAACAAAAACATCACAAGGCTCTATCACCTGTAATATGTAAACCAGAAAGACATAACCTGGAAAGAAGCTGGAATCTGTGTTTATGGCCAGCTCTTAATGACACAAGAACAGCAACAGAAAACAGTCAGCTTGTATTTGATTTAATATACACAGTAGCAATAACCGTATTTGATGTAAAAGGGCACCTGTTCTAATTTTAAGGGTGCCCCCAGGAATTTTGAAATATTACTCAAATGCTTATTGTAAAAAATCCAGATTTTTTTCACTTCAGACTCTTACAGTTTTTGGAAGTTGTTTTCTAGGCAACTTCCACCATCAAAGCCAATATGAAATTAGGCAATTGTAGGTGAACTAGTGTAAAAGATAATTTCCCAGGCAATGGCAAGTGAAAGAGTTTATGATCATGAGATATATGCTCTGGACATAGTGATGTACAAACAGACTGATAGACAGGAGTGCAAACCTCTAGTCCCCTCATGTTGTACTACTGGAGGAATTTGTCACCCATTTGACCAATCATTTGGAGGCACAGACAACCTAAGCAATTGACCTTTGTATTTAAATTTTGGGAACAACCTAATTTTACCGCCTCTTGTACAAAATTCTACAGAACAAAGTCTAAATTATGAATTGATAGCCTTAATTATGGTTACATTACCTAAATTAGCAAAATAGCATCTAATTTTAAATGACATGCCTTGATTATAGGAACATGGACTAATTTCAGGAACATAGTCAAAATCCCAGCAACTACTGGACAAATACAATCACTTGATGCATGTTGCAATGCATTCTATTGAAGAAGTGATTTGATTTTTTTTTGAACTCATTTGACGACTGTTACCTTCAAAGTCAATCAATATATTTGACCCTTCAACCCTAAAGTAACAGTTAATTGCCACGACTCCATGTATCATTAAGTTTCACAGAAGTTGGTTTAAGTTTTTAACCAATTTTCATTGCTGTAAGAGTCAGTCAAGGTACTTTTTTTCAAATCTTACGGAAAGTCCTTCATTCCAGCAAGGTTCATGTTAACCCTTTCAACACTGCGAACCATAATGAACTCATCCAGATCAATGCATGGTAGAGTTTACTGAAGTTATATAGGGGTAAAAGGGTTAAATGTCATTGCTTTAAAACTTCATGGTTAGAATTTACAGAAGAAGCCAAGGAAGTTTGTAAAACTTCTAACCTCTGGGCCCAGTTGTTCAAAAGGTGATTAGTTTAATCAGTGATTAGGGCAAATCTTAATTTTTGTGTATCTTTAAGACACAACCATTGAGTTTGTTACAAAGTTTCATAACTGGGATTAAGCTAACCACCTTTTGAACAACTCGGCCCTGGTGGAGGTACAGTACTAGTATAAACATATTAGTACAAAACACTGGTACGTGATCTGATGTGTATACAGCCGAGCATCAGTAAGCGTACTTGGACACACCGTGAACTGTCTGTATAATTACTAATGCATGAACCAATGATCAACTGCATATCAATCTTTCTGACCAGTCCACAAGTTCATCACACAAATTGATTTGTCTAATCCCAATAAATCTCATAAAACATCAACAAAAACCTTATCCTACCCCAATGGATAATTCATGACAATAATCACAATATCGCTTGGCATTTGAATTTCTTTAGGAGATATGGCTAATTGTATTATTGTTTAACACTGATAGCCTTTGTCAGGATAGAACTATATCACAGAGTATGTGTAGGCAGTATGCGTGGGTCCCAACAGAATGTCAGTGTTTTTCTGTTTCAATGAGTGTGTTACAAGGCAGCATGCGTGGGTCCAAACATAATGTCAGTGTTTTTCTGTTTCAATGAGTGTGTTACAAGGAAGCATGCGTGGGTCCAAACAGAATGTCAGTGTTTTTCTGTTTCAATGAGTGTGTTACAAGGCAGCATGCGTGGGTCCAAACCAAGAAAACCCTATGCAGGAAGTGTGGGTCCAAAATTCTATGAGTATAGTTATAATAAAATCACTCAGAACTAAAACAACAAGAGCCGAATTTTGAGGAGTAAACAGACAGTAAAGTCACTAAGAACCAAAATGCCAACTAGAGCCGGAATTCAATGAGTATTTGCAATAGAAAAGTCACTCATAAACAAAATGCCAACTAGAGCCAGAAATTTAGTGAGCATCCTGACAATGAAGTCACTAAGAGCCAAAATGCCAACTTGTTGGTCAAAATTCAATGAGCCGAATTTTGATGATTTTAGTGATAAAAGAGTTGTATGTTCTATTGCCAGCAGTGTGATGGCTGCAGGTCTGCAGTGTTAGATGTATTGTCAGCAGCGTGATGGCTGCAGGTCTGCAGTGTTAGATGTATTGTCAGCAGCGTGATGGCTGCAGGTCTGCAGTGTTAGATGTATTGTCAGCAGTGTGATGGCTGCAGGTCTGCAGTGTTAGATGTATTGTCAGCAGTGTGATGGCTGCAGGTCTGCAGTGTTAGATGTATTGTCAGCAGTGTGATGGCTGCAGGTCTGCAGTGTTAGATGTATTGTCAGCAGTGTGATGGCTGCAGGTCTGCAGTGTTAGATGTATTGTCAGCAGTGTGATGGCTGCAGGTCTGCAGTGTTAGATGTATTGTCAGCAGTGTGATGGCTGCAGGTCTGCAGTGTTAGATGTATTGTCAGCAGTGTGATGGCTGCAGGTCTGCAGTGTTAGATGTATTGTCAGCAGTGTGATGGCTGCAGGTCTGCAGTGTTAGATGTATTGTCAGCAGTGTGATGGCTGCAGGTCTGCAGTGTTAGATGTATTGTCAGCAGTGTGATGGCTGCAGGTCTGCAGTGTTAGATGTATTGTCAGCAGTGTGATGGCTGCAGGTCTGCAGTGTTAGATGTATTGTCAGCAGTGTGATGGCTGCAGGTCTGCAGTGTTAGATGTATTGTCAGCAGTGTGATGGCTGCAGGTCTGCAGTGTTAGATGTATTGTCAGCAGTGTGATGGCTGCAGGTCTGCAGTGTTAGATGTATTGTCAGCAGTGTGATGGCTGCAGGTCTGCAGTGTTAGATGTATTGTCAGCAGTGTGATGGCTGCAGGTCTGCAGTGTTAGATGTATTGTCAGCAGTGTGATGGCTGCAGGTCTGCAGTGTTAGATGTATTGTCAGCAGTGTGATGGCTGCAGGTCTGCAGTGTTAGATGTATTGTCAGCAGTGTGATGGCTGCAGGTCTGCAGTGTTAGATGTATTGTCAGCAGTGTGATGGCTGCAGGTCTGCAGTGTTAGATGTATTGTCAGCAGTGTGATGGCTGCAGGTCTGCAGTGTTAGATGTATTGTCAGCAGTGTGATGGCTGCAGGTCTGCAGTGTTAGATGTATTGTCAGCAGTGTGATGGCTGCAGGTCTGCAGTGTTAGATGTATTGTCAGCAGTGTGATGGCTGCAGGTCTGCAGTGTTAGATGTATTGTCAGCAGTGTGATGGCTGCAGGTCTGCAGTGTTAGATGTATTGTCAGCAGTGTGATGGCTGCAGGTCTGCAGTGTTAGATGTATTGTCAGCAGTGTGATGGCTGCAGGTCTGCAGTGTTAGATGTATTGTCAGCAGTGTGATGGCTGCAGGTCTGCAGTGTTAGATGTATTGTCAGCAGTGTGATGGCTGCAGGTCTGCAGTGTTAGATGTATTGTCAGCAGTGTGATGGCTGCAGGTCTGCAGTGTTAGATGTATTGTCAGCAGTGTGATGGCTGCAGGTCTGCAGTGTTAGATGTATTGTCAGCAGTGTGATGGCTGCAGGTCTGCAGTGTTAGATGTATTGTCAGCAGTGTGATGGCTGCAGGTCTGCAGTGTTAGATGTATTGTCAGCAGTGTGATGGCTGCAGGTCTGCAGTGTTAGATGTATTGTCAGCAGTGTGATGGCTGCAGGTCTGCAGTGTTAGATGTATTGTCAGCAGTGTGATGGCTGCAGGTCTGCAGTGTTAGATGTATTGCCAGCAGCGTGATGGCTGCAGGTCTGCAGTGTTAGATGTATTGCCAGCAGTGCGATGGCTGCAGGTCTGCAGTGTTAGATGTACTGTCAGCAGTGTGATGGCTGCAGGTCTGCAGTGTTAGATGTATACTGTCAGCAGCGTGATGGCTGCAGGTCAGTGTTAGATGTATTGTCAGAGTTTGATGTTAGTGAACTTAGTGCCCTTATACATGATACAGAGGGGTATCACTTACATCACCCACGGGAATACTTCTATACAGCTTAGACATACCCGGGCATAAATATTTCTGTCCGTCTGATACAACCAAGTGACATATCTTCACTCCATAATGATGTATGTTATATTGCCCTTGTCATGCACTGTCCAGGGAGAGTTGATGGGAGTCTGGTGGTGGGTACACTTCTCACTACATTTATATGTGCCGTGTTACTCAATAAGCCAAGTAGATCTTGGTGTTAATGTATATCTGAACAGGCCAATATAATAATCCTGTGCTCTATTATAGAAACATTTTGATTTATTCCCATGTAATCTGCAATTTTTGAATTTGGTTTCATTTCTAATGACTACTAATAATGATGATCTAAGACTGAACTGCTGCCTTTTGTATTAGGAATGCCAACTGAATGCAATTCAATAGATATTTTTACCTTTTTAAAAATATTTCACTATCATAGAAAATGAAACTGATTTATTAAAATTCTATCAGCATTTTGTTCAAATAAGTGTGTGCATCATGCATGATTGCTTTATAAATAGAACACTGAGATCTGTTGCTAAGAATTCTATCTGAGTTTGGAAAGATGATATAGCTGCAATGCCAAAGAGTGGTAAATATTTTAAAACAGATTATCAACATCATTACAACAATAAATTGTACCTAAAAACACACACACCAATCAATTATTTTCCATCTCCCTTTTTTTTAATATCAAAGTAATTCCCTGAGAAAACTGTAAAACAATAAACCAATCATATTTTTCTATTATTAAACTTGATAAAAAAAAAATTACATTATGTTTTTGTTGTTTTATATACCATTATACATTATATATTATATTTTTGTATGTGATGCAATAAATAATAATAACAGATTTTAAACAGGTAATCTGATTAAACTGTCATCACATTGTCACAATGACATGCACTGGAACTATTGTAAGCTTACACTTTGGTGGAAAACAAAGCCTAACACAAACTACAAAAGCCAATTTTGTTTCCCTGAGACTAATAGTAAACAGGAAGGTTATCTCCAGGTTCTGAGGATTTATCCATGGTCCATGGACATTGTAATGATTTGATCAGCTAAAGACACAGAAAGAACCTGATATGTACAAATATGTCGTAGATGTTTATATATAAATCCTAGCGACATCCAACCAGTCGCCCAATCACAAGCTCTCATACTGCAAAATATAAATCTCCATCTCACTTATGCCCAATGCTCTTAAACCTGTTTTTTTTAACTGCCATCAGTTTTTATCATTTTCAAGTCATACAAAAATGTAGTAGCTACAATTACGTTTTTGTTTTTCAATTACAACTTGACACAACATAAAGCAAATCTACACCCACACATTACAAGGTGAAAAGCTAATGTAGGAAAGCACCTGATTTTACCAGGGGTTGGCATTAATGAAAATTCAATGTCCGTTGTTCCTGTTACAATCTACAAACGTCATATAACTCAACATTATCTCTTGATATCCGTTCCATTTTTATATCAAATCATAATACAAAAAAAATTGCTATTAATAGTAAGTAGCGGTACAAAAATATATTTTTTCCTACATACCATAACAAAAAGTTCCGCTTTGTCGTAAATGAAAACATGAACACAGATTTTTAGATGAAAACCTACTGAATTTGTGGCATATTGGTTTTTAAATGATTACTTCTTGATGTTTCCCGTCATGGAACAAAGATGTACGGCTGTGAGACCTGATGGAGCAGTCTGACACACGCGATACCAGAGATTTTATACACACACTTGAGGATTGGAGATACCTTACCACATACAACATTACAAGATGGCAGCTCACATCAGCCAATACCTGCTATACCATGTGCCAAATCCTCCTGATCAGACAATACCCTTATCATGCATAGTTTATATTTCTTACAAACGATGGGCAGAGACAGGTTTATTGACCAGGAAATGAAATACTTCCAGCATCATGTAATGCTTTGTAATGCTTTCCTGCTATCCCCAATAAAAATGGAACGTAAACAATATATTTATCTCAATGTTAACCGAACATCACTCACTGTTGCACAATATTTTCCTGAAGTTACAGGTGTATAATTTATTTGTGATTAAGCAAGGTGAATGTCATTCTGAAAAGTATACAGATGAAATGTATTAAGGAACAATTTCCTGATTTCATTATTCAATATTGCTGCTATTGCTACCTGCTATGTACTCATATTGGCGTAGAGTGAGATCTAATCTCACCAACCCCTTAACGACCACATTCCTGAAACAGCACTTTTGTGCACATCATTTATTGAGAAATATTTCTAGAGATCTAATAATATTTACCACAAAAATTTCGTAATATGGTTAGCTAAATTGTCCATCTTGACATCACACAATGTAAGTTGCCCTTATTTAATGAAACTGTGAAAATGATCTAATAAAGTCCAAAAGCACTGACTCCAACTAGACATCAGAGCATCTGTAGGTCGTACAGAAACAACGATATTCTCTGCCTGCAGTAGGACTACTTTCTCTTTCATCATCAACATTTCTACCATATCAGTTTTTCTGAAATAATATTATTTCATGATACGTAAGTTTTAAAATACCAAAAGCAACATAAAGGTTATATATATATTTTGCAAAAGCAGGTGTTGAAACACAGTTTGTAACTAAGGCAATTACTAGCCCCTCCACAAACACCAGTGATTCAACCACGTTTTGATATATGTACCTTATATAAGGTTTGTACCTTAACCCCAGAATTCTTTCCTACAAAGGTTCCACAAAGTCATTTTAGAAGACCGCTAATATTTTTTGACTTTATTCTCACTTGAACTTTATATCATTGCACCTTAAGCAGTACATTACCTCTGAGTTGTTTTTTTCTAAACTCCGGAATTTATTTTGCGGGGAAGTTTGATGTCGCCTTTCTGTACTTTAGATGTACCTAATGACCTTTACACTTGGCATTTTGTTACCAGGGGAAATACCACATTGATTATTCCTGAATCATTTACTAGAAGAAAACTAAGAAAAAATTGTCAGGTTAAATGTGTTCTCTCGAGGAGTAAGAATTAAACTATTCCTCTGGGAATATTCAAAATAAATGCAAAGAAAAATTCCAAAGGTATTGGCATGGAGCTTTAAAAAATACATCAAGAACAGAGGTGAAGGATTTCAACCTAGAAATCATTACTGTGGAAGCTAAAAATGCAAGTTTTCATTAAACAAATTACAACAGGCATTTCACTATGGAATAATTACTAAGAAATCTGTCTTTATACCAGTTAAGGTTTGTCACCTTCTGTACAGCACCAGAACTTAGATAGGCTTCACATAAATACACAAGAAACCCATACACATCTTAGGAAACACAACATCTGCACAATTCAAATGTTGACAATGATAGAATCCCGTCCTTGCTGATACTAATTGAGGTCTTTCAAAAGCTTTTGAACCCAAATACTTATAAATCCTATATAGACTTTATTCATTTCACAACAATTATGAAACAGGTTATTTCAACTTATATTAATCACTCCTGTTGGCCTGGATGTTAGCATGGGGGTCTTAATATAGGAGGAAACCTGACTACCAGGAGAAATCCCAAATGGTCAGGCAGGTGAACTCATACCTTTTCATCCGACTGGGGAAGTGAACCCCGGTTGCCTTGGTGAAAGGCAAGTGCGCTATCCACTAAAACACCTGACTATATTTCTAGACCTTCTCTCAAAATACAAGCAGCAACTGTACCTACTTATTCACTCCAAATATTTTACAAACCTTGAACTTCCTCATTTAGCAGGAACATTGATGATCATATGCAGTTTTCTTGAAAATACTGTGATATGTAATTGGTGGGGTTGTCATGGTGGCCAACTGGAGTGTTGACTGAACCCTCATCGGTACATCAATACAGAGGTAACAGTGTAGAGGAAGAGGATGCCCCCAGTCCAGTGTCATACAAGTTGGGTAATTAGGTGACGTTAAAAGCTTCACAAGGGAGACTTGACCTACATGTAACAGGTCATTCATTAGGTATGCTAATGGACAGGACATGTACCAGTAATTTTGTCTCTTCAATCTCAAGTATATTTTTTTCAAATTCCTTCAGAGTCTCACAGTGCTAGTCAGAAAGATTCATATATTTACTTTTCTTGACCTAAATGCCAACTATGATGAACAACTAAAAAGTCTCATACAAAACCAGCATCAAATGATAAAAGGATACATCCATTTCAGATATAGAATCATACAACCCCCAAAATAATAGCACATGTTCAGGACCATGAGAGATAATATTCAGATAATGTTTTGTAATTAGTCGTGGGGTAGAGGTAAGCTAAAACCCTGGGCTAAAATAAAGAATGTGTTACATTTTATTCAAGTCATACTTAATTCAGAAAGGATGACCTGATGACGAGTAATCATTCTGCGATAGGCTGACAGGTTCAGGCTGTTAAAGGAGATGTAAGGCAATCCTTATCTTTAACTCAATCAGAAGATAGAAACCCCTCAAACCAAATAAGGCTATTAGACAGCCGCGTGCGTGTTTGGTAAGTATAGCGTTACACAACTAGGGCAGTCCTACGATCCAATGAACATGACGTAAGATACCACCGCAAGTCTTCATCAAATTAATATAATATTCTCAGAGATCTTATTACAATCATCAACTCTCTTTTTTATTTTTTCGATTAATATTCGGTATGCTCGAGGTGTCAATAGAATGAACAATATTTATAGGTTATTTCTTTGATTTGAAATTCAGCAGCGTGCCTTGAAGCTACATCTAGTCAACACAAGAGATCTTATTGGCCTGTATCACTCACAGGTTAATCAACACTGTTGGCAAACACATCTCACAACTATGACCTTCAAAGTGGGCCAAGGTCAAATCTATTAAAACAAACTTGATAGCATAAGCAAGCTAACAGTACAGGCTAACTATGTTATTACCCTTCCTTTTACGTATAGCTTTTTGCTGAAAAGTTTAAAGGTGACCTGTTATCCAATGAGCTACAGGACACATTTTACTACTCTAAAATATGATCAAGGGAAAACAAAGAATCATGTTTCCATATCGCAAGGGTAATATATTTTAAAACACTGAAATACAACAACACAACAGTGAAAATGATCAGACTTTCACGCCATCAATATCTTCTACTGCAGTCACCTGGAACTCTAGTGTGCTGCCTCTACTCATTCTTCTGGAGAGGTAAGGAAACTCATGCTCATTCATGAAGAGAATATTCTATTTTCTTGTCATGTGATCTATATAATCCAATCAGACATGCTGTTATATAGATCATGTACAATGTTGTATGGATTTTAAGACGAAAGTGTTTAAGGAAATTGTTGATGGCGGCCAGAAGAGGCGATGCTGCACCATTGCTTTAACTCACAGGCACTTTATGCCTGGTAGGGTGAAAGCTTGCCGACATGTACTTAAAACATTTCAGAACACAAGCACCAAACAATACCAACGACAAACACTTGATATGTTATGAACTATAAATCATGTTTTATGTAATCACATTCTATATTGACTGTACTAGATGCCCTTATTGCACCGTTTTATTTATTGTTTGATTGGAGGAAATTTTGCCATAAACTGCTGAAGGGATGTTGTGACACTTCCGTGTAGTTATATATCTGCCTTATGATGAGATGAGCTGTAAATCCAATACTGGTGTCACATTACACCAAATATCGTAGGAGGATCTGGCTTGGATTTTTTTTTTATCAAAATTACCTAGTTTCCTCAACAAAGGTTTGTCAGACTGCCTTATTGGTCTTTAATTACACACAGGTCTATATACTTTTGCCCAGTCATTATTCATAGGTGACTTTTAGTCTTATATGGTCTTCCAATGCATGTGTGTCTTAAATGTTTACTTATGGTTTGTGTCCCTTAAAAGCAATTCTTGCATACACAGGTTTGAGTCCCTTAAATGAACATGTCCCATACACAGGTTTTTGTCCATACACAGGTTTGTGTCCCTTAATTGAACATTTGCCATGCATAGGTTTTTGTCCATACATAGGTTTGTGTCTGTTAAAAGCAATTCTTACAAACACAGCTTTGTTTGCTGTAGTTTGACTATTTCTCACTGTAACTGGAGCAGAGTCACATTTAAAATGGATGGCATAACAGCCAGTTCACCAAAACAAAATAATCTTTACTTGTTGTAGGTACACTGTTCAGCTTTTTGATATTTCCTCCCACACCAAGGTTTGTATTGGTAAGTTTTCACAGGCATTCAAATTTTATGAAATTTAAAATAACGTTTTTAGTTCAGACAGATCTTCCTCCCTGTGACCTCACTGCATAGAGTAAACCCTACAGAAATATAAACCCTGCATGATCTCACTATCAATTATCGGTCTAACGTAACTTTATCTCACATTTCCCCCTCAAGATTTCATCATTGCAAGCATTGTAGAGAGGCAGAATTTAACTCTTCACAAGGAAAATTATTGAATTTTGGACAAAAATATGTCATTACAATAATTGAGGAATTGAAATAACAGTCAAGATGACATAAATCTTCCTGAGAGTAATGTAAGGTGTTGGGAAATTATAGGGAAGACAATCACCAAGACATCAGTCAACAGGAACACCGTGAGCGGGTGTATGATTCGTCTGTCGGATCTTGCTGAAGTATTTAAAGCAGGGAGTGTTATGTCTGTGAGAAAGATTTGGTTAGAGAGAATGATCTCATATTTTTCTACTGTATTAATTTACAATTCAATAGAAGTAAAAATATAAATATCAAACAAGAACCCAGACAGGTCATCAAGGCTCTCGTCATGTACAACTAGAGTGTTGATGTTTACCCAGTAGGTTCTAACAGTGACGTTGACCTTAATAAGATTTGGAGGCCCTAATTGCACATCTACATATATCACAGTATCACAGTATCACCACGTAACATTTTGAAAAGATAAGTCTGTTTGATTTGGAAATAATATTCTGAAAACGAAAGTGTGGATGGACGGACGGACGGATGGACGGACGGACTTATGGACACTTTGGTTATCAAAGGGCCCTTATTTCTGAAGACCTTTTATACATTTCTCTATCTTGTCAACTTGTCAAATGCTTCTACATGATTTTGAAATAAGTATTTTGATTGGCCAAACATAAAAAAGAGAACACAGTGATTTCTATAACTGTTTGATATTGCTAACCCACACTTTTTGTATCTGATGAGTTTTCATGTCTCTCTATACTTTTATAACATAAATGTCATTTTTCTAAGGTCAAGATAATGTAGCTGCATTATATTCATAGAACACAAAAGACTTAAAATATCTCATCTTTATCAATCTGAATGAATGTTTCTCGATATCAAAAGTTAAGAATTCACGGAAATACTTTTCAAAATCTAAATCAATGGGAATAACTGTAAATAGTAGAACTAATTGTTAAAACTGTCAAAAGTGGAATGAATAGGCATAACTGTCAACATTAGAAATATTGTTATTAAAATTTGTTTCACACATAACACTTTGATAACCTATGTCTCCTGTACTAACTCGAAGAATAATTCTTTGTGTAACAGAAACAACATATTGAAGGATGTAATTACCTCAAGGGGAACAAATTGATGTAATTGTTAAAATTAGAATTTAGGTTTATTAAGTGTAATCCTTACAAGCCATAATCACAAAACAAAATTCCACTGTAAAGCTGTTTATTTCTAGGATATTCTCCCTTGTATGACAGAAGATGACACAGGTCCAAGGTGTTTTACAGCTTCAAGTTACTTCCCTAATTAGCAAAGGATCCACTGTTGACTTTAAGGCATTTTATTGGCTGTGGTTAAGTCAAGATTCTGACCCATGGAATTTATTTAAGTGTTTCTTTAATATAGTATTACTATACTGGTATACATATTTTAACAATTGCAGAAAATGAATTCAACAAATATTTAAGGAATGACCAAGACTTTGTTTTGGTATATAGGGTATATACCAGATTTTTTTTTGATTTTTTTCGGTATAAACCGTATCTTTATAATTTAATTTCAAAAAAGTAGACAAACATGTTGTAACTGCACAGTTAAAGGTTTATTTAATTTTTACGTAAACTAAACAATTGCGCTAAAAAAAAGCTGCGTTGTAATTTTGCATTCTGAAGTGTTAAAAGTAGTTCCGTCATCAGTTGTTTTTTATATTTAGGTATATACGATATATACCAAAAACAATATTATGGGGGAGATAGGCAAAATTAAATTATTTAATAATAGTTTCAATAATAATATCTTTAACTTAATGCTGTGTTTTAACATAAAGAGTATAGCAGTTCATTTCATTCCGATTTCACCAACAGTTAAGTTGCTTTAGTATCAATTTAGTATAGTATGGAACAGCCTTTCTGTTTGCTTCTTTGCTTAGGTATATTTGAGAGGGAAAATAAAATAAAAAGCATACTAGCATTAGTTGTCAATAGCCCTATTCTATCCAACAGAAATGTTGTTACCCACTAGTTAAAAGTGTGGCATAGCTACCACATGTCAAGTAGTAATTTAAAGCAGATTTAAAATGATAATTTTTAGATATGTGTGTCTTTAATATCAAATACGGTAAAGAGTGCTTAAATAGTTTACATTGAATATTGTTCTCGGTATTGGCGAAATCCGAGTATACCGCACACAAGAGTTTCCGGTACTCGAATAGAGCTTCAGATATAACAATATTAAAGTAAGTTGAAGTGAAATCAGGAAGAAAACAGAATATGACAGCTGAAATCATAACAACTGGTGAAGAGGCAGATCTGGATGAGTCTGATACAGAAGATGGGAGTTAAGGTATGGTTTCATGGGAAATGAGAGTAACCAAAAGCAGCTGACAGAAAGGAGAAAATAATACGTACACATACACATCAAAAGATCCGAGTGGGATGACCGCAGCTTGAGGTCCCATTCCACAGCGACACTCCTTGGGGGCACCACGACGTTGGGGTGATGACACCAATGTGTTTGCCGGACACCTCGGAAGAACACCATGTATTTGTTCCCAGAATTCGTCAAATATACTCCTGTGTTTACTATGACACCGAGCCCCACTGTAAAATTCTTTCACATTTGAGAAATTGTCTGTATGACACCCATGGTTGTTCCAGGAGGAGTTTTTCTCCAGAATGAGTACTTTACGGCGTTCTTGGTGTGGACAGAGAGCTATACAGGCGCTACTCTGCTGTGAGGAGTACTGGTAGACTCGAGTACTGAGAGTGCTTACAGAACCCCGGTTCTCCATGTTGGGAGTATTGGTAGCTGTACTACTTACCATAACACACTAGCTTCTAACTCACCGACAGCACGTCTCAATACTAGTCCCTAACTCACTGATTGGTCACCGATCCACACTTACCAGTTGTCTGGTCCCCATTCTCCGTATCCTTACCTATTTTATGAGGTGTCTATGATAAGGCTGTGGTTCTATAGTTTTGGTAATACCTGACCTACGAGCGACTCCAGCCTCTACTTGACTGACACCAGCGGCACACCACACTGTACAAACCCTCAAGCTGTCACTAATACCAGCCACACAGTGGAGAATCAAACTGAATTCCGGTACTGTGCCTGTTCTTCCTCCGTACTGACACCTGGGGCCCCAGGTGTGAATGGTATTGATGGGATAGACCAGTACATCAGCTGGCCATTATGTAACACGCTTAGTGGTGAAATAAATTGACAATTGAACAAAGACGTAGCCTGGCAGTGGAGGAGTACAGCACGTCATTTCCATCCCTCATCATTAATTAACCATATATTTACGCTCTGGGTCGACACTGCTACACCAAATATATGGATTGATATCTCCTACCTTATTTGTCTCTGGAGGCTTATAATAATGTCTGATTACAGAAATAGACCTTGTCCCTCATGGTACGTATTGTCATAAGAATTGTTCAATAAGACTAGCTCTCGCTTCGATACTCCTACTTCTAATGAATTTCTGAACCTGCGGTTAATTACGAGTTGTTTTGAGTAAAGCAAGCTCCTCAAATCATTATATTCAAATCAAACACTTTCCTAGTTAACTCCATTTGTTACCGGTAATTTTGGATCGTGAACAGCAATGGTTATCCTTAGATACTTGCTTAAAACAAATCTGTCATTTATCTTACGAATCGTTCCAAGGTCTAAATGATCTAATTTCCTATCAGAATTTTTTTTTTATGCTCAGATTAAAGAATAGTTTAAATGAGATGTTTCCAAATTTCTGGTACTATTAGATTGAAATTGATTTCTCAACAGAAATTTCCTTTCGAATAATTATGCCTCACATTTCTCAAAATTTGTTAATCTCAAGTGTTTTGGATAATTATCTTTAGGTCTTTTTATTTTTATTTTGCCCAAAACCTCTTGAGTAATGCCAAATTAAACAGAGTTAAAATATCTACAAAAATATCAAACAGATTGTAAAATATGGTGTTTTTGGCTGCTGTTCCAGAGCATCAGTGGTGATGGTGGTATTGCCTAGCGACTGTTTGTACGTAAGAGTTTACTGGTAACACCGATTTGACAAACTTGAGGGTATACTTTAGCAGTTTCCGAATTGTTCAGTCTCCCAGGAGGACAATGTTCTGAGAAGTGCCAGAAGTGACAAACCAACAAAATGAAGTACCTCACAGAGACAACTAAACACAGGTTCAGCCAAGTAGCAAACGAGTCGCTATGTTAGTTACAGCCAGGGTGTCATCCGTCGTAACAACCCAATACATCCTCTTGATTTGTGTGCTTACAATTGTCACACATGCCAAATAACTTTTCGCTTGTCATACACACCAACTTAATGGTTGATTTCTGTTTGAAACATTGTCATATAAAAATTGCATTTCTTTTGAACTCAGGATCAGACTGTGCACACTTGTGTACCAGTGTATATGTCGGTACCGGGCACCGTGAGTGTCGACCTGCTTACCACCGACTCTTAGAGATGACTGTGCATAGCAACGTCCCAGCCAGCACAGTACAACACAATTAGTGGTTACACAATCCCATCAAATTTACAGTCTAACAACTTCACCGATTGGTCCAATGAAAACCACAAAGACTGCATGTGGAAATGTAGGATACAGGGAGACAAATATGGTGTAGTGCAGATTGGCACTGTCAATATAGGAGGGTCTCTCGTGTTGGTGTGTTTGCTGGTATTAGAGGGGGAGGGGCTAAGTTCCACTGCTAGTCACTCTCCATGTAATAACGTTCTATCAAATTTTGGTGTGTTCCTGTAGAATAATTCCTGTTGTAGTAAGTATCTAATAGAATGGCCATGTATCAGCCACACGTGTTTGTCGCGGACACCGGTCCTTATCATCCCATCACCAATCAATACCTTTAACTATGCTTCTCTTTGTCGTAAAAATGACAGTTAAACCATTCACCTAGTACCATCCACATGTTACGACAAGTCGTGTGAAGGTCTCCGACCCATCACAGAGATAGGACAGAGACAAGGAAATGCACACCGTCCTATCTATGTATCTCATCATTATCAAACCTTGAATCTTTTAACCTTGAAAAAAGTCATGAAGTAAAACAAAACCATCTTTCGACAAACCCTCAGTATCCCATCACTAGATTACTGCTCTGTTAATGGAAACACCTGATATTTTAGTTGGATATCAAAAGTTGAAACAATTTACAAATTTCATCGTAAATTTTTCTCATTTTTTCTACCTACAAAAATGACAGACTACAATGCAGTAATGGCTTTTGCTTTGTCTGGCACCAAGATCCATTGGCAGTACAAATGGGTACCTAGAGACTCGGGCCGAGTTTACCAATTCCATCCGAGTGCTTGGTACATGAAATTTTAACATGAGAGTAGATACACCAAGATATCTAGATGTTATACAACTCAGCACATTCCCTAAATGTATTGCCTGTGTTCAGTTACTTCAGCCAAGTACACATGTTGTGGTTATTTCTTATAAATTCTATCTTGCCAACTTTATCATGTGCTTAAAAAACATGGTTTGTTGCTTTCCAGGAAGCTCTCTTGCGACCGTAAGAATGGATCATGCACCGTCTTACATTGATCGAACACCACGATAATGATGTATAAAAAAAATATATTTCTGTGAATTGGAAAGAACATGTATAGGAAATGATGGTATTTGTATGTGAGGAGATGGGACATCCATCATATTGTATAGACTCCCCCTATGATTTAGCCATTATATTGTATGTGTGGCCTTTTTTCTGCCTGCCTAACTGTCAGTACTACTGGCACAAATTGTTCCATTAAATTGTAGAGTCATCATAACTAGTTTCATTAAAGTTAACTGCAAAATCCTGCCACATTTCAGTATTTCAATTCCAGTGTGTCAAACTTCAGAAATAATCATAAATTTTATGTATGACTAATAGTTTTTATGACAACATTAACTTCGTCAGAAAATAATGATCTATTGAAATATGAACCCAAAACAAGTGCTTTGTTATAAATTCTAAAATGTTTTCCATGCTACTACATCAGTTCCAAACAAATTATCATACAAACATTAGTTTTCATGGTAGTTCAGTGCCTTCTGGAACTAAATTACCATGCAAACAGGGGCCGTGGCGGCCAAGTGGTTAAGGCGTCTGCTACCACTAGCCCTCCACCACTGGGTCGCGGGTTTGAGGCCTACTTTGGGCAGTCACCAGGTACTGGCCGTAGTTCGGTGTTTTTTCCTCCTTAAATGACCATAGCTGTCAATAGGCCATAAAACACAAACAAAACAAGAGGCCCAATGGGTTGACTCGCTCACCTGGTATTAATCTCACACTTGTAATCTTAAAAGTGGACTAAAATACAACTACAGGCAGAATATCAGTGTTTGATTCATAAGAACCTATTAAAAGATTTAAACATATGACGCAGAATTGAATAACTAATAACGACATTAGGTTGAACAGAGTTTATAGTCTTCCAACCCAGCATGCTTCTAGCAAAATATCATTACCCTGGAAAATTTGGCTATACAGAACAAATCTTTTGAAGATTTAAACATATATTGACCATTGTGACCTTGAATATATGTCAAGGTCATTCATTTGAACAAACTTGGTAGACCTTCATCCCAGCATGTTACAGGCAAAATTTAAGCACTCTAGGCCTCTCAGTCATTCATAAGAAGTTGTTTAAAAGTTTTGAACATATTTGACCCATAAGTCAAGGTCATTTATTTGAACAAACTTAGTAGCCCTTCATTCCAGCATATTACTGGCCAAATATCATCACCTTAGCTCTCTCGGTTATTCAGAAGAAGTTGTTTAAAAAGTTTTAAACATATTTGACCCCTGTGACCTTGAATATAAATCAAGGTCATTTATTTGAACAAAATTGGTAGCCCTTCATTTCAGCATGTTACTGGCCAAATATCATCACCCTAGGCCTCTCAGTTGTTCAGAAGAATTCATTTAAATGTTTTAAACATATTTGACCCCTGTGACCTTGAATATAAATCAAGGTCATGTATTTGAATAAACTTGGTAGACCTTCATCCCAGCATGTTACTGGCCAAATATCATCACCATAGGCCACTTGGTTATTCAGAAGAAGTTGTTTAAAGATTTTAACATATTTGACCCCTGTGACCTTGAATATAAGTCAAGGTCATTATTTGAACAAAATTGGTAGCCCTTCATCCCACCATGCTTCTGGCCAAATATCATCACTCTAGGCCTTTTGGTTACTGAGAAGAAGTTGTTTAAAGTAAAAAGTTGGACGCCGGACAATCTGACACCTGACGGACGCCGGACGCCACACCATGCCATAAGCTCACTTGGCCCTTTGGGCCAGGTGAACCAACAACCGTACAAACATTGGTTTCCTCGTAATCAGTTCCTACTAGAACTAACATTATCATACAATCATTTGGTTTCCTGGTAATCAGTTCCTGTTAGAACTAACATTACCATACAATCATTGGTTCCCTGGTAATCAGTTCCTGCTAGAACTAACATTACTATACAAACATTGGTTCCCTGATAATCAGTTCCTGCTAGAACTAACATTACCATACATCATTGGTTTCCTGGTAATCAGTTCCTGCTAGAACTAACATTACCATACATAATTGGTGTCCTGGTAATCAGTTCCTGCTAGAACTAACATTACCATACAATCATTGGTTTCCTGGTAATCAGTTCCAGCTAGAACTAACATTACCATACAATCATTGGTTTCCTGGTAATCAGTTCCTGCTAGAACTAACATTACCATACAAACATTGGTTTCCTGGTAATCAGTTCCTGCTAGAACTAACATTACCATACAATCATTGGTTTCCTGGTAATCAGTTCCAGCTAGAACTAACATTACCATACAATCATTGGTTTCCTGGTAATCAGTTCCTGCTAGAACTAACATTACCATACAAACATTGGTTTCCTGGTAATCAGTTCCTGCTAGAACTAACATTACCATACAATCATTGGTTTCCTGGTAATCAGTTCCAGCTAGAACTAACATTACCATACAATCATTGGTTTCCTGGTAATCAGTTCCTGCTAGAACTAACATTACCATACAAACATTGGTTTCCTGGTAATCAGTTCCTGCTAGAACTAACATTACCATACAATCATTGGTTTCCTGGTAATCAGTTCCAGCTAGAACTAACATTACCATACAAACATTGGTTTCCTGGTAATCAGTTCCTGCTAGAACTAACATTACCATACAAACATTGGTTTCCTGGTAATTAGTTCCAGCTAGAACTAACATTACCATACAATCATTGGTTTCCTGGTAATCAGTTCCTGCTAGAACTAACATTACCATACAAACATTGGTTTCCTGGTAATCAGTTCCTGCTAGAACTAACATTACCATACAATCATTGGTTTCCTGGTAATCAGTTCCAGCTAGAACTAACATTACCATACAATCATTGGTTTCCTGGTAATCAGTTCCTGCTAGAACTAACATTACCATACAAACATTGGTTTCCTGGTAATCAGTTCCTGCTAGAACTAACATTACCATACAATCATTGGTTTCCTGGTAATCAGTTCCTGCTAGAACTAACATTACCATACAAACATTGGTTTCCTGGTAATCAGTTCCTGCTAGAACTAACATTACCATACAATCATTGGTTTCCTGGTAATTAGTTCCAGCTAGAACTAACATTACCATACAATCATTGGTTTCCTGGTAATCAGTTCCTGCTAGAACTAACATTACCATACAATCATTGGTTTCCTGGTAATTAGTTCCAGCTAGAACTAACATTACCATACAATCATTGGTTTCCTGGTAATCAGTTCCTGCTAGAACTAACATTACCTTACATCATTGGTGTCCTGGTAATCAGTTCCTGCTAGAACTAACATTACCTTACATCATTGGTGTCCTGGTAATCAGTTCCTGCTAGAACTAACATTACCATACAATCATTGGTTTCCTGGTAATCAGTTCCAGCTAGCACTAACATTACTATACAAACATTGGTTTCCTGGTAATCAGTTCCAGCTAGAACTAACATTACTATACAATCATTGGTTCCCTGGTAATCAGTTCCTGCTAGAACTAACATTACTATACAAACATTGGTTTCCTGGTAATCAGTTCCAGCTTGAACTAACATTACCATACAATCATTGGTTCCCTGGTAATCAGTTCCAGCTAGAACTAACATTACCATACAATCATTGGTTTCCATGGAAATCAGTGACTTTGAGAACTGAAATTGCCATTCGAACACATTGGTTTCTACAGTTTTCAGATCTTTCTAGAACCATTTTGTTTTAATAAACTACCCAAAGAGCGAAGACAAGTTGGCATTTGTGTCAAGGAAACTCGTAGGTTAAAGCACGCCAGACAGGTAGAATTAACAGTTCCCCACCCATTACAACTAATTGTATCCGCCTCTCAGAAACAACAAAAATATTTAAGAAAAACACTCAGGAACATAAAAGACACAGAAAAGAAAATTGACACAAACATCCCCTTAGGCTATTAGTGGCGTGTCTACTGTCAAATTCATATACCAAAATCTAATTTCATCGTACAAAGTTGATGAAATATTCATGTAGTTCCGTTGGCTATGTTTAGCTGTGTAGATGATGCCAGTGAGAGAACGCATCAATCCTGTCATTGTGGGACTGTGATACATGTCACATGAAGTCCAGCTGAGAGAAATATGAAATAATTGTCAAGTGAAATTATTAACAATAAATATTGAGAATTCCCTTAGCGTGATATATCTACCAAGCCCCTCCCCCATGGGGCCAGCCTATCTTACCGCTTCAATGCTTGAGCTAATGACCCCTATTGTGTGTTAATAAGATCAAGTTGTATTAGCCGGAGATGAGAGCCAGGACCAGACTGATGTTCTAGGACCTAGCGTTCTCCAGTCTCTCTAAAACTCTCTCTCATACTTGCTTGCCAGCTGTGTGGTAAGCACTATGCGCTGCAGCAGGTCGGATGAGTCTTACCTCTAAACTGATTGCGGTATGTTGTCTGGTGTTTGTAATTCATTAATAGATGTTCAATAGAATTTCCACCTGACTGATACCAGTGCCGGTTACATTAAACTGTAGGTTGTCAAGTACATAGACAATGTTGTGTCTCACTAAATATTGTATTAGAGAGAGTCTGTCTGATCCCAAGATATTCAAATCCTTTCTCGTATATAAATCTCTCAAATTGACTATCAAGGTATGCCAATATTGGAACAGGGAAATTGTATCAATTGGCTAAGACCTCTAATTAACAAAAGTAATTATAAGTTCAATATTCATGAATGCATAATATGAAGTTGTTGACTTGTAGAAAAATCCATTCTGCAATAATTAATCATTACAGTATTTAATTTGCAGACATTAATTTTAATACAATTTTTAATAGTGGCATATTTTCAAAATAAATTTTTAAATGAAAAGGAATTCTTAGATTTAAATTTGCACAATATTGTAAATGTCTTTCAGAGAAATACATTATCTGAATCTTTTCTCTACCAGTTGAGATTCTCCAGATGTCTTGAAGAATAAAGGATGTTTCTGGTGCATTTTTAGTCGTCAGTTTGTACAACATTTGTCGACAGCTACGCACTTCTCTTAGTCTGATCAAACTATTACACTCACAACTACAATTCCCTAATATGGCTGTTTCTTATCTTAGGTGCAATTTGTAACATACTATCAAATAAAAACTTGATCAGAACCTACAGCTAATTGTCTATACATTGGCGGTGTGTCTCCCAACTCACTTTCTTTTAGTCACTGATTGAAAGCAACTTTAAAACTCCACCTCACTGAGATGTAGAATGTAATGAAATGAAACTGTATCTTTGGGGAAGACCAAGGGACCAGCCGTACAGGAGACAGGCCCCGAACATGGAGTAGGAGGCGTGAAATGTAACCTTGTTATGTAAGTTCCATTCGACAATCTTATTGTGTAGTAATTCAAAGGAAAATAAAAACTGTGAAATTCTATAAGATTCAATATCCATCTATATCACATACCTGAAAGAAAAAATTCACATCTCTGGTTACTGACAATTCTTTGGGAATTCAAGTTACTAATCTATTTCCAAGACAAGAGGCCCAATGGGCCTGCATCGCTCACCTGGTATTAATCTCACACTTGTCATCTTAAAAGTGGACTAAAATACAGCTACAGGCAGAATATCAGTGTTTGATTCACAAGAACCTATTAAAAGATTTAAACATGAAGCCTGTGTCCTTGAATGTCGAACAAGGACATTAGGTTGAAAGTGGGTCAAGGTCATTCATTTGAACAAACTTGGTAGCCCTTCATCCCAGCATGCTACAGGCCCAATATCAGTACCCTTGGCCTTTTGGTTATTGAGAAGAAGTCGTTTGAAGATTTTAAGACATTTGACCCCTGTGACCTTCAAAGTTGGTCAAGGTCATTCATTTGAACAAACTTGGAAGCCCTTCATCACAGCATGCTACAGGCCCAATATCGGTACCCTGGGCCTTTTGGTTATTGAGAAGAAGTTGTTTAAAGATTTTTTAAGACAATTGACCCCTGTGACCTTGAAAATAGATAAAGGTCATTCATTTGAACAAACTTGGTAGCCCTTCATCCCTGCATGCTACTAGCCAAATATCATCATCCTGCGACTTTTGGTCATTCAGAAAAAGTTGTTTAAAGTTTTTAACATATTCGACCCCTGTGACCATGAAAATAGGTGAAGGTCATTTATTTTAACAAACTTGGTAGCCCTTCATCCCAGTTTGCTTCTGGCCAAATATCATCATCCTAGGCCTTTTAGTTATTGAGAAGAAGTTGTTTAAAGTACAAAATTGACGCTGGACGTCCGCTGGACGGCGCACCATGGCATAAGCTCACTTGGCCCTTCGGCCAAATGAAAAAAATAATAATCATTACATGGACTTTGAGGGGAGATAACTGTTTATAGAAAAAACAAAGACACCATGGCCTTAAACTATGTTGTTAAAATAAATTATTTTATCTATTTTACAACAATTATGAAACAAGATATACTTATATTAATCACTCTTGTTAGCCCAGATGTTAGCGCACAGGGGGTCTGATTGTGGGAGGAAACCGGAGTATCCAGAGAAAACCCACGTGGTTGGGCAGGTGAACCCATACCTTTTGATGTCTGATCTGGGAATCGAACCCCGGCCGCCTTGGTGAAAGGCAAGTGTTCTATTCACTGCACCACCTGACCAGCCTAATGTATTGTTTATATAGCAAGCATTGAATATTCAATATTGACCAATATGCATTTTTTTTTATTTAAATAATCCAAAAGAAATTATTCATGCCATTCATAACATTATAGTAGAAAATATGTTTATTTGATACCTTATAATATAAGTAGAATTTTTTTGTTTTAAATTCAAGTGAAATTCTATATTTAATATCTATATTAATTTACTATACAAACACAAAGAAATTACATAACTACAATAATAACATATATTGTTTTCTATTTGATACTGTTATTTCAGACACTACACTGTTCTGACTGCAGATGAACAAAGAACCAGCATGGAGTCAGGGACAACCTTCTGGTGTTCACACTTGTTATTCGACAAGCTGGTTAATTGTGGTCACGTGAATGGCAATCCTTACTCCAGAAACCAATAAACAAGATTTCAAATGCACAAATACTCAATTATATTCTTTGAGATTGTTCAAGGGAGAATTCTACCAAAAATTAAAACAGTAATGCAGATGTTTTTTTGCGAATTAAGGAGAGTATAATCGTTTTATTGGTCACATTCCCAAGGAGCATTGTCATCGTTTTGAAATGTATTGAACTTCTTTCTATCAAAAGTTCAAGGGACCAGACTGTACTAATGCTAAATGTCAAATTCTGAAAGGTTACTCCAATCAGATCAGACTTTTGGCTATAAACTCTGTGTAAAGGTTAAATATCTCTACATGTCAGAGAAATTTATCATAGTTTACAGGCAACCAATTTTCAAATCACAACATCCAACAAAAAGTTTATTTTTTCAATTCAGATGGTAAATCAATTGGAACAGATGTCCAATGGCTTCATAGCTCATGGGGATTATGAAAATCCATATCTTTTTGATGAGCTACAAACATTGACACAGGGGCACATGTATATGGTTCATGGATTTCATCAGGAGTGTATCAGCTCCTTGGACAAATTAATTAGCTTCCCAAGAGTGTCTAGTCTATATTTACTTGTTTTTGTCAGGGCCAACACATTTTTCATGTATACCAGAGGTCAATATGAAGGCTACCAAAGGTCAAAGATCAAATCGATTGGCAATATCATACCAATATGACATAATTTATGATTTGCCCATGTTAGCAAAGTAGATTTATACTAAATTTCAATACATATGTCTAAAAGGTCAGAGGTCAAAGGAATCATTCATTACATGTGACATACATTTCATTTTCATATGTTACACCAAAACAAATTTGATCAAAGGCCAAAATGTAGGTCATCGAACGACATATATAGGTCAATTTAATTATCACAACAAGTTGAGGTGTTATTGTCACTCTGATGCAAAATTAACCAATAATCACTATATAGGTTGTCTAAGGTCATAAGTCACTCAAATTCATATTGATTGATATTGAATATATATTTAATTTGCACATATTTTATCAAAACAAACTTATGAAAAGTTACTTAACAGCTAGGTCATAAATCAATTTGATAATCAATGAGAATCAATATCAAATACCATTCATGTTACTCCAAAGGTCAACATAAAGGTCACCATAAGAAAATAGTGACCTTGTTTAAGATTTATCAGATGTTTACTGTAATCTTGTATCAGATGTTTTTTGAGTGAGACCTTGTATTAGATATTTTAGTGTGACCTAGTATAAGATGTTTAACAGTGTGACCTTGTATAAGATGCTTAACAGTGTGACCTTGTGTAAGATGTTTCCTAGTGTGACCTTGTATAAGATGTTTTACAGTGTGACCTTGTATTAGATATTTAAGTGTGACCTTGCATAAGATGTTTGACAGTGTGACCTTGTGTAAGATGTTTAACATTGTGACCTTGTATAAGATGTTCGAGAGTGTGACCTTGTATAAGATGTTTGACAGTGTGACCTTGTGTAAGATGTTTAACAGTGTGACCTTGTGTAATATGTTTAACAGTGTGACCTTGTATAAGATGTTTAACAGTGTGACCTTGTATTAGATGTTTTACAGTTTGACCTTGTATTAAATGTTTAACAGTGTGACCTTGTATAAGATGTTTGACAGTGTGACCTTGTATAAGATGTTTGACAGTGTGACCTTGTATAAGATGTTTGACAGTGTGACCTTGTGTAAGATGTTTAACAGTTTGACCTTGTATAAGATGTTTAACAGTGTGACCTTGTATTAAATGTTTAACAGTGTGACCTTGTATTAGATGTTTTACAGTGTGACCTTGTATTAGATGTTTTACAGTTTGACCTTGTATAAGATGTTTTACAATGTGACCTTGTATTAGATGTTGTACAGTGTGACCTTGTATAACATGTTCAACAGTGTGACCTTGTATAAGATGTTTTACAATGTGACCTTGTTTTAGATGTTTTGACTCAGTGCAGATATTTGACAGTGACCTGGTATGAGATGTTTTAACTGTTTTACATGTTTTTACTCTTGTAAAGATATTCAATAATGTGACTTTGTTTTTTTTATGTTTTACATCCAGTATAATACATTTGTATGCAGTCTGGTAATCACATTTGCTGGTGTTTGAATTACCATTCCCATAAAACTATTGTAATAAATCTATTGTCTGCACATCAAGTATGTCAATGAAATCCATTTGATCCATTTATAGCTGATTGTATGTGTTTGAAGTCAAGATAATATTATCTAAATCAAACATTTATTTGTATATTTTATATAACTTTCACCCTAATAGTTCACACTTTCATTTTTATATCTGACATAAATAACAGAAAAGAACACAAATAGATTTAATACTAGCCAGTATGATGGTCTACCAAAGAGTAAATGGGATTTAGTGTTAACATAGTGAAGTTTTATTTCATCTGACTAAAAGCTAACAACATGAAATTAATCAAATAACAAGGTCGAAGTAAAATATCAACTAAAACTACACAATACAGTAGCTGTGTCAGTCATTACAACCCACAATACAGTAGCTGTGTCAGCCATTATTACCCACAATATAGAAGCTGTGTCAGCCATTACTACCCACAATACAGTAGTTGTGTCAGTCATTACTACCCACAATACAGTAGCTGTGTCAGCCATTACTACCCACAATACAGTAACTGTGTCAGCCATTACTACCCACAATACAGTAACTGTGTCAGTCATTACTACCCACAATACAGTAGCTGTGTTAGTCATTACTACCCACAATACAGTAGTTGTGTTAGCCATTACTACCCACAATACAGTAGCTGTGTTAGTCATTACTACCCACAATACAGTAGCTGTGTCAGTCATTACAACCCACAATCCAGTAGTTGTGTCAGCCATTACTACCCACAATACAGTAACCGTGTCAGCCATTACTACCCACAATACAGTAACTGTGTCAGTCATTACTACCCACAAAACAGTAGCTGTGTTAGTCATTACTACCCACAATACAGTAGTCGTGTTAGCCATTACTACCCACAATACAGTAGCTGTGTTAGTCATTCCTACCCACAATACAGTAGCTGTGTTAGTCATTACTCCCCACAACACAGTAGCTGTGTCAGTCATTACTACCCAGAATACAGTAGTTGTGTCAGCCATTACTACCCACAATACAGTAGCTTTGTCAGCCATTACTATCCTAAATACAGTAGTTGTGTCAGCCATTACTACCCACAATACAGTAGCTGTGTCAGTCATTACTACCCACAATACCATAGTTGTGTCAGCCATTACTACCCACAATACAGTAGCTGTGTCAGCCATTACTACCCACAATACCATAGTTGTGTCAGCCATTACTACCCACAATACCATAGTTGTGTCAGGCATTACTACCCACAATATAGAAGCCGTGTACTTCATTGTGACAAATATAATATCATGAAAGTGCAAAGAAATTTTTATGAATTCACAGTTTTTTCAAATTTGTTTTCTTAAAAAGCATCCAACATATTTGTTGCTGAATCAGTTCTGTAAAGGAAACAGTGACAGGTCATTTTTCATTATTTTCAATTCACATCAAAACTATGCGAACAATTTAGGCAGACTCCTCAAGGGTATATAAATTACGTTGGCGTGTCGACACCCAGGCTGTTGATGTCATCACATTGTCAGGGCTAGCCCACTTACAACCAATTGATTCCCTTAACAAATTATTGTAAATTGAAATATTTAATTAAAATCTGAAAACTGATACTTATCTGAAAGCTCAAGTACCTCATACAAAACTTCAAATAACTTTACAATTACTATCCACCTATGTCCTTATTGGAATTGTTGATTTTGCAGATTTCTGATCTCAACAAGATGGTGTGTGAATATATAGTTCAAAGCAATTCATGTGACAAAGGAATAGTCATTATAGCAGGGGTGTGTGGTTTCCATTGATTGCATGTTTGATCTTTAAAGGCGATATCTAAAAAACAAATAAAAACACATTTGAAAGTTTGGTTTGAGGTGAGGCTTTACTCAGTGGATCAATGTGTAACTTGCTTCTTCCCTATTTGTGATTTTATGATACCCTGTGACATAGATACTCTGTGTTATACTAACCCGGTGATTCATTGATGGTGTGATACATTGAGGGTGTGATTCATTGATGGTGATACATGGACAGTGTGATACATTGATGCTGTAATACATTGATGGTGATACATTGATGCTGTGATACATTGATGGTGATACATTGACAGTGTGATACATTGACAGTGTGATACATTGATGGTGATACATTGACGGTGTGATACATTGACAGGGTGATACATTGATGCTGTGATACATTGATGCTGTGGTACATTGATGCTGTGATACATTGATGCTGTGGTACATTGATGCTGTGATACATTGATGCTGTGGTACATTGATGCTGTGATACATTGATGCTGTGGTACATTGATGCTGTGATACATTGATGCTGTGATACATTGACGGTGACACATTGATGGTGTGACACATTGACGGTGATACACATTGATTGTTATACATTGACAGTGTGATACATTGATGCTGTGATGCATTGACGGTGTGATACATTGATGGTGTGTCACATTGACGGTGATACACATTGATGGTGATACATTGACACTGTGATACATTGATGGTGTGATACATTGACTGTGTGATACATTGATGCTGTGATACATTGACGGTGGGATACATTGACAGTGTGATACATTGACGGGGTGATACATTGACAGTGTGATACATTGACTGTGTGATACATTGATGCTGTGATACATTGACGGTGACACATTGATGGGGGGACACATTGACGGTGTGATACATTGACGGAGTGATACATTGACGGTGTGATACATTGACGGATTGACAGTGTGATACATTGATGCTGTGATACATTGACGGTGACACCTTGCTGGTGTGACACATTGACAGTGTGATACATTGACGGTGATACATTGATGGGGTGACACATTGATGGTGATACATTGATGGTGTGGCACATTGTTGGTGATACATTGATGGTGTGGCACATTGTTGGTGATACATTGATGGTGTGACACATTGTTGTTGATACATTGATGGTGTGACACATTGACGGTGTGATACATTGATGGTGTGTCACATTGACGGTGATACACATTGATGGTGATACATTGACACTGTGATACATTGATGGTGTGATACATTGATGCTGTGATACATTGACGGTGACACATTGATGGTGTGACACATTGACGCTGTGATACATTGACGGAGTGATACATTGACGGTGTGATACATTGACGGTGTGCTACATTGACAGTGTGATACATTGACGGTGATACATTGATGGTGTGACATATTGATGGTGATACATTGATGGTGTGACACATTGTTGGTGACACATTGATGGTGTGACACATTGACGCTGTGATACATTGACGGAGTGATACATTGACGGTGTGATACATTGACGGATTGACAGTGTGATACATTGATGCTGTGATGCATTGACGGTGTGATACATTGATGGTGTGACACAGTGACGGTGATACACATTGATTGTGATACATTGACAGTGTGATACATCGACGGTGTGATACATTGACAGTGTGATACATTGACAGTGTGATACATTGACGGTGATACATTGATGGTGTGACACATTGATGGTGATACATTGATGGTGTGACACATTGTTGGTGATACATTGATGGTGTGACACATTGACGGTGTGATACATTGACGGTGTGATACATTGACGGGGTGATACATTGACAGTGTGATACATTGATGATGATACATTGACGGTGTGATACATTGATGGTGTGATACATTGATGCTGTGATACATTGATGGTGTGATACATTGACGGGGGGACACATTGACGGTGATACATTGATGGTGTGACCCATTGATGGTGTTACATTGATGGTGTGACACATTGATGGCGATAAATTGATGGTGTGACACATTGTTGGTGATACATTGATGGTGTGACACATTGACGGTGATACATTGATGGTGTGACACATTGATGGTGTTACATTGATGGTGTGACACATTGTTGGTGATACATTGATGGTGTGATGGTGATACATTGACAGTGTGATACATTGACAGTGTGATACATTGACGGTGTGATATATTGATGGTGATGATACATTGATGGTGTGACACATTGACGGTGATACATTGATGCTGTGATACATTGATGGTGATACATTAACAGTGTGATACATTGACTTTGTGATAAATTGACAGTGTGATACATTGACGGTGTGATACATTGACGGTGTGATATATTGATGGTGATACATTGATGGTGATACATTGACAGTGTGATACATTGACGGTGTGACACATTGACGGTGATACATTGACAGTGTGATACATTGACAGTGTGATACATTGACGGTGTGATACATTGACGGTGTGATACATTGACTGTGTGACACATTGACGGTGATACATTGATGGTGTGACACATTGACAGTGTGATACATTGATGCTGTGATACATTGATGGTGTGATACATTGATGGTGTGATACATTGATGGTGTGATATATTGATGGTGTGATACATTGACAGTGTGATACATTGATGGTGTGGCACATTGATGGTGATACATTGATGGTGATACATTGACAGTGTGATACATTGATGGTGATACATTGACGGTGTGATCCATTGACAGTGTGATACATTGATGGTGTGATACATTGACGGTGACACATTGATGGTGTGACACATTGACGGTGTGATACATTGATGGTGTGATACATTGATGGGGTGATACATTGATGGTGTGATATATTGATGGTGTGATACATTGACAGGGTGATACATTGATGGTGTGATACATTGATGGGGTGATATATTGATGGTGTGATACATTGACAGGGTGATACATTGATGGTGTGATACATTGATGGGGTGATATATTGATGGTGTGATACATTGACAGGGTGATACATTGATGGTGTGATACATTGATGCTGTGATACATTGACGGTGACACATTGATGGTGTGACACATTGACGGTGTGATACATTGACGGTGTGATACATTGACAGTGTGATACATTGACAGTCTGATACATTGATGCTGTGATACATTGACGGTGTGATAAATTGACGCTGTGATACATTGACTGTGTGATACATTGATGCTGTGCTACATTTACTCTGTGATACATTGATGCTGTGGTACATTGATGCTGTGGTACATTGATGCTGTGATACATTGATGCTGTGGTACATTGATACGGGGATACATTGATGCTGTGGTACATTGATACGGTGATACATTGATGCTGTGGTACATTGACAAGGTGATACATTGATGCTGTGGTACATTGATACGGTGATACCTTGTTGCTGTGGTACATTGATGCTGTGGTACATTGATGCTGTGATACATTTACTCTGTGATACATTGATGCTGTGGTACATTGATACGGTGATACATTGATGCTGTGGTACATTGATGCTGTGGTACATTGATGCTGTGATACATTGAGGCTGTGATACTTTTAGGCTGTGATACATTGATGCTGTGATACATTGATGCTGTGGTACATTGATGCTGTGATACATTGATGCTGTGATACATTTACTCTGTGATACATTGATGCTGTGATACATTGATGCTGCGGTACATTGATGCTGTGATACATTGATGCTGTGGTACATTGATGCTGTGATACATTGATGCTGTGATACATTTAGGCTGTGATACATTGATGCTGTGATACATTGATGCTGCAGTACATCAACAGTGCGGTACATTTGACACTTCAATACATCAACTCTGGTACAGTGATGATTGACATTGTGATACATTATGTAACTCAACCAATCAGGTTGCAGTTTTTCAATTGTATTAGCCAATCAAGTATAGTGACATTATCTGAACAAATCAGATAACAGTGTCATCACTGTATCAGCCAATCAGCTCCTGCTGATACCATTGTATCAGCCAATCAGGTAGCAGTATTTCTACTGTATCAGCCAATCAGCAGACATCATCACTTATCAGCCAATCAGCTAACAGTGTTTTGCTACATCAGGAAACAATGTCTTAATTATATAAGCCAATCAAGTTGAAGTGTTTCAATTGTATCAGCTAATTAAATAAGAGAGTTATCACTGTATCAGCCAATCAGCTTACAGTGTTTTCACTTTATCAGCTAATCAGGCAACAACATCTCCATTGTATCAGCCAATCAGAATGAGTGTTTCTACTTTATCAGCCAATCAGATACCAAGTAGCATACATTAAATATTGAGTCATGGTATAACCTTAAATTCTTATAAATCAGTTGGGTTTCAGTCAAAGATTAATGATAATATGTTGGAAAATTATGGCATTTTACCAAAGCGTCTGCCACAGAGACTGCTGTCAAAGTTGATATAGCGCAGACTTTGATCTTTTGCCTATCACCTTACAACCTTTAAAAGAGGTTTACTGATAATTAAATTGCTGACCACATTCCTCATCTAGGAGGGCGACATAAAAGTGTTAATGTTCATTGTTGTGACAGTACTCATAACCATATGAATTATTGACATTCAGAAGGTGGCAAAGTATTTTGTATTTCATCATATGTATATCATAATTGAGTTTTACTGAATCATTAATTCATTTTAAAAGTACAACTGATACTTAAGTAAAGAGAAAAATTACATAAAATTTGGTTTAGTATGCTGATTCAATTAGAGCAGGAGACTGCGATACATATATAACCAACATTATCGTCACTTATTGATTTTTTTCACCTTACATCAGCTACATAAGCCTGTTTCCTGACCTTTTAGGCAAAACATATGTACAGTTCTGTAGGGTTCAGATCAGTATCAAAATTGAGCATATCAGGTGGAAATGAAACACTCATAACTGGTCTTTAAAAAGAGTTTTCTAAAATATATACCTTATATACCTAAGAATCATCCTCTCACCAATCTACACGGTGATAGTTGGACACAAGCTCCTCTTAATTACTATATGTTTCCTTCCTAAGCAAACGATAAACTTTATCCTGAAGATTTATCCGACATAAAGTATGCTTATTACACACTCTGTATTAGAAAATGTCCTGGGTCCCATATCTACCAGGGAGTGTGATCCAGCCTATATTCACACACCTTGAACAGGAGGAAACAAACCAACATGATGATACAAACGCTTTTTGACCCATCTTCAGACATACACACTGAACTAGGGAATCAAATTGATACCTTAGGGCAATTGTGATCCCCACCCCACCCATCTGCTGCTTTCCTCAGATCTTTTGCTGTAAGGTTATCACACTGACAGTGACCATGCCCCCACCACATCAGAACTTGTGACGGTCCAGAGATTGAAGGATCCTGGGTTTGCATCACAACTTCGACTGTTGCACTTCTTTCATTCTATTGCACTCAGTCTTATCTATTACTTCACTTTGCCTATAGCAGATTAAACTGGGGCATAGCTAGTCATGTGGACTTTTGTGACATTGATCAGACTGTACAGATTCAGGGTTCCCAGGTATAATTATAGTCTCAATCTGACCGTCCATATACACTATTGAGATATCAATGATGGTATGCATACAGCATCTGTTAACACATCATCAGTGATAGAAACACTATTCTCAATTCAATAACCCATTGAATCTTTTTCGGATAATTAAATCTTCATTTTCTACATGTATTGATCAACAATGAATTCTCCCTATAAATCTGTCTGGAGATAAGACTAATATACCAGGTAATGTCACTAGGCTTCAAGTCGACCATGAGGTCTTGGGTATCAAACAGCATTGATCCAGAGGTGCCGGGTCAATTTTTGACATTATGTAGACAATGTATGGTTAACTCAAACTAAATTTAGGTATGAAATATCCCTGAAAGTTATTTTGGGTATATACTTACAAATATGGAAATTTTTGTCCGTTAAAAATGTGTGTAATTTGGATTCTTCGAACAATTTGCAGCCTGTTATATTTAAGTTGGCAGGGATGCTGAAATTGATGTTTTTAGTGTGCTTAATTTTGCACTGATAAAGTAAAAAAAAGCCAGGCTCCTTTATGTACAACAACTTTAAAATATATTTTCCAGTTTGTTGCAAACTTGACAACACAGTTCCAGAAGCCTTGATCTCAAGAACAGTGCAACTAAAACTCACTGTTCAATAAAAGTTCTTCTGGAGGAAAAAGTTGGATAATTTTGGGTAAAAAAATATTGTACAGATTGTAATTTTTGTGATGGATGTGATTTTTCCATCAATTTGAAGATTCAAGTTCCTTACGAATGTTTTGGCCTTTTGAAGAAAGAAAAGCAACCCAAAGTTAACGTTGCAGATCCTGTTGAATATTGACCTTGAATTATATCTGTTACGTACAATTAATGAAACATAAAAAACATTAACAAGAGGCAGGTTATACCTACATTATGCTGTCAAACACACTGTTTCATAGTGTTTTAGTCTACACAGATTTGCAAAATCGAAAAAGCCCCATGAATAAGGAGCAAATGAAAATTGTATACACAAAAAATTGTTACATTATATACACAGCATAAGAGTAAACAGTTGATGTTTGTAGTCAGCAATTCAATTTCAGTGAGATTAGGGATTGTAATACAACTTTTCTACAATAAGAGGCCCAATGGGCCTGCATCGCTCACCTGGTATAAAACTCACACTTGTAACCTTAAAAGTGATCTAAAATAAAGCTACAGGCAATATATCAGTATTTATGATTAAAATTCGTTCAAAAGACCCTGTTATTTTTTTTAAAATAATTTCACCCCTGTGATTGAAAGTCGAACAAAGTCATTATGTTTAACACATTGTATAGCCTTTCATCTCAGGATGCAACTTGCAAAGTATAAACATCCTGGGACCCATGGTTATTCATAAGAGGTTGTTTAAAGATTTTAAACAAATTTGACCCCTGTGACCTTGAATATAAGTCAAAGTCATTCACTTTAACAAACATAGTAGTCCTTGATCCCAGCATATGCTACTAACTAAATATCAACATCCTGAGCCTTTTAGTTATTCAGAACAAGTTGTTGAAATATTTTAAACATATTTGCTCCTTGTGACCTTGAATATGATTCAAGGTCATACATTTAAACAAACTTGGTAGCCCTTGATCCTAGTATGCTACTGACTAAATATCATCACCCAGGGCATTTTGGTTATTCAGAAGTTGTTTAAAGTTTTTAACATATTTGACCCCTGTGACCTTGAATATGGGTGAAGGTCATTTATTTGAACAAACTTTGTAGCCCTTTATCTCAGCATGCTACAGGCCAAATACCATTACCCTGGGCATTTTGGTTATTGAGAAGAAGTTTATTTAAAGTTTTTAACATATTTGACCCCTGTGACCTTGAATATGGGAGAAGGTCATTCATTTGAACAAACTTTGTAGCCCTTCATCTCAGCTAGCTACTGGCCAAATATCATCACCCTAGGCCTTTCGGTTATTAAGAAGAAGTCGTTTAAAGTAAAATATTGACGCCGGACGGACGCCGGACGCCGCACCACGGCATAAGCTCACTTGGCACTTCGTGCCAGGTGAGCTAAAAATGAATTTCACAATCTGAATAAAGCGATAAGCCGGTGTCCAGGAATTTGACCTGTCTTATATGAAATAAAAAATTACCGGTAATTACTGAATTTTTCTTCCAGCTTACTTCAATTTTCATATAGTTTTGCCCATCATATGTGGAAAATATGGCTGATCCAAACCTATCTATCAAATTCAGAAAGTAAGCCTAACATATGTTTTAAACAGACTACATTAAATAACTTCACAATGGCTACATTGGGGGTCTAGAGTCTGAAATAAGATCCAAGCTTTTTCCCGATTTATCCTTGAAGTCTGAGAAATTTGAAACCTATCCAGATTAAATCTCTGTTTTAGTTCCCTAACCCTAATATACAGTAAAGTTCCCTGAAGCCAACTCTAAAACATAATCTAGCTCAAGACAAACTATTCCCCTAAGGCTCTCCCCTGCCATCTTGTTACAAGTGCTATAAACATAATCAATTATTTGGACCAAATTTCCATGTTTCCCTTAAGATTGAAAGCTAATTATTCTACCAACCCTGGACGAATTTCCATGTAGATTTAAAACTAATAGATCCACAAGTAGAGAACATCCTTAGTATTTCTACGTTGCTGTGTTGGTTTTCTGAGGAAAGGCCAGAAACTCTTTCTGGTTACCCTAGCTCCCTTTTGTTCTAACACCAGAAAATCCCTCTAATTGCAAAACAGGAATATAATATCAGGTAACTAGATAATGTATGATGTGAATTCCTTCACTTATATGGAAATCTTCCTCTTTTTTTTTTACAAATTTCTATAAAAAACAAAGGTGAGCTTGAACTTGACCACAAAATAGAAACTCTTACCAGGTATTAGTATTTTCATACATGACATTTTTATTAAGTTAGGTTAGAATCAGTCGTCCAATGAAACTACTAGAGTGATGTCGCTGATCCTAATTATATAATAGTAACAGATACCCTGACTTTGACCTCTGAACCATCCATTAATTTAAAGTCAACTCTGGTCAAATACTGGTATATAATATATGAATGTTGTTGTTTCCCTCCAATAGTACTGATTGAGGACTGATAAAGTATAGAAATGTTTTATTGAAAAGTGATAAAAACAAATACACATATTAACATGTTCACCATTCAAACTACTGCTTATGCAAGTACATGTGTACATCTAAATACATTCGATTATAGTAAACAGGCTTTGATGTTTAGAGCAACAGATCTAAGAAATTATCACACAAATTAAAACTGAAATATGATTTTCTAGCACGAAAAATTATCCAAAACAAACAATAAGAGTTTCCTCTGAAACACACCAAAAAAGGGAGATAATTATGCGGCAAAGACAAATAATTTATACATGCAACAAGAATTCCAATTTGCTTGGCCTAAGTTGCCTATTATGATTAGCGATATTCTCATTTGATTTCTGAATAGAGATCAGTAAATCACTTAATGTCAGAAATATTGGTTAACAAGCAATTCAATATTCCCAGTGTTTTACGCTACAGACAACACTTTTATTTAACATCGAATCTAATCCTGCATCATTTAACACATAAGTCTATGAAAAGCAAATTAAATTGTAATTACAAGTTGTCTGATGAATACAGGACACAGACAATTTGTCGCCATTTCTTGCGGATTTGATACAATTACGAGGGGAAACCTCTCCGCTGACTGTATTGGTAGGGTAACTTGGATTAGTAAGCATTTACCACTAATATAACCCCGGACTATATTTCTCCTGAATTTCAGATGAAAATTGAGTAAGAAATTAAATGAAGTTTCACAAATAAGGGTATATAAATCTAATACTTTTGTAGTTTAAAACGGTATTTGGAAAACACATATTTTAAAAATCTTAATATTTTTATAAAACAATAGAAAACACTGTAAAAAATACAAGCATAATTGGTGAGTCTAAGACTTAATTTAATTAGTTTGAAGAAATTATATATAGGGAAAGATTAGTAGAATTTGTTATAACTGCTGGGACAAACACTTTACAAGATTAACACAAACTATTGGAAAAACATGCATTCTGTAGGTCTAATTAGACATGTTAAATCCAAAGAAACCATTTGGACTGCATGCATAATTTGTTGTTCTAAGATTTTTAAAGTTCAATAGAAACCATAGGGAAAACACATAATCCAAGTCTTAAAACTTCATAGTTCAATAGAAACCATAGGGAAAACACATAATCCAAGTCTTAAGACTTCATAGTTCAATGAATACCTTGGGGAAATCCAGTATAATTTGCGAATCTTTGACTCTTATAGTTCAATGGAAAGCACTGGAAAAACACTTAATGTTAAAGTTATAAATGTGAGCCAAGTAGCCAAAAACATACATGTATATCATACTTAAATTTCAAATAGGCAAAACACTGTGATTGGGAAACCATGAATTGCTTTATACTATGTATAAGATAATGCCTCTCTTCTCTTCAAATTGGCATGCACATGGTAAAAACAAATAAAACACAATTTGAAATTTAAGAAATTTGATGGCACCAGTCCAAAAGTGCGGAAGATCTGTGGCATGGCTAAGTATTCTCAGGGTCCTAGTATCATTACAAAGCACTGCAGCCACTTGAGCGTGCAACACCAGTCTATTTACAATGGCTGCAAACCAGCAATTCACTGTTGAATTAATTCATACTTTGTCACAAATGTGAACGTTACACTCTGCATGAAATCAAAGCAGTATGCCGAGCAAACAAAATTACATCTTGTTAAATGCATGATAACCAAATTGATTTTTGTTTGACATCTTGCCAGTAAGACACTGTAACAGTATATGGTTTTATAGTATTTGGTTTTTAAACACACAATGACAGTATCTTTGACAATGTTGAAGGTAAAGGCGACAATAAAGATTTCATCTAAATAGTGACGACAATATTTGTTCTGGGTAGACTAACCAAGGACTACTACATTAAATGAAGGGTACCATTACTCATGGATCACGGAAGTCTCCAGTTGGACGTAGGACCATCAAAATGGCTCCCCTACTTTGTAGAAGACACATTAGGTGATAAAAGAATTTCCACATCAGAGTTGTATGACGCGGCAGCAGTCGTAACCTGTGCTGCCACCTTCAGGACGAGGATCGTCTTCTCTTACATCAGCTTAATTAGCTGTATATCGTTCAATATTAACTGCCTCACGGTGTTTGTAAATCACGTGAAAACTTACAGCACGATTTAATGGTGTCAACAGTAACAACTACCGAACTGTCTGTTCAAGGGTCTTCTGTGGAAGATGGCTTAACTACAGCAAGATGTCTTTTAGACAAGTGTAATCTTCAATAGGACCTGATTTAGGCATATAACCTTGTTTTGGACATGCATAGCATTTTCAACAGAATACCAAAAGAAAGAACATAAGTTAAAAAATTCAAAAACATGTAGCAAATGAGAGGCACATTGGGCCTGTATCTTTCGCATGTTTCTTTTGTTTTCTGAAATAGGCAAGAAACTTCAATTTTCCCATTGACTTATGATCATGCTGACTGCATGTATCTGATTAGCTGTTACTAAATGAACAACATTTAGTGTATCTGATTAGCTGTTACTAAAACAACAACATTTAGTGTATCTGATTAGCTGTTACTAAATGAACAACATTTAGTGTATCTGATTAGCTGTTACTAAAACAACAACATGAAGTGAGGACATTGACGGGAAGATTTGTCACATCTGATTAAAAACTGATCTCGTGGAATTAAAAATTGGTGAAAAAATGTTTGAGTCATTGAGTAAACATTAAGTCCCCTTGGTCAGGTAATGCTTCAAACCAAATACGGTTAAAATTCCTTCATACATGCTGAAGGGGTAGTCTAAGATTAGGAGAGATTCCCTAAAGGAACAGCCTATACAAATTTTGTGTTCGGTTTGGTATAAGGACGCTGTTTAGATTCAAAACTATATGTTGTGGCCACAACATTTCACGTGAAGTTGACAGCTAATAAAGGAAGTCCCTAACCTGTCAGTCAGTGTAGGTGAGGGAATGTGGCTTTAACCCAATACAGTGCTAGTGAAGGAACGTGGGGAAGTGGTTTAACCTAATGAACAAGACATATATAGTTTGACTTTTCCGAGACTGCCATTGATGGCTGAATCAAGAAAGGTCATTTTAATAGATTTTTCCTCTGAGCTTAATTAACATTTGGTGTTGACAAAATTATACTGGACATAATCATTACATTTGGTATAAGATGAACAGAAAACTGATATATTTATAAGGATGTGAAAGGTTGATGTACCACAAAAACATCTCCACAGTATCTAAAGGACAGGCATCCATGTCCATCAAGCCTAGAACTCGGGGACCACTTTATTGAATGTGTGTGAATAATTTATGTACTTTAAGCACTCTTACACAGGTTAACGAGAGTTCACCGAATAGATTGGTGCTATCACCCTAGTACAGATGGCCCAAGGTCCACCTCGCCTTGGATCAAACTTCACATCTATCTGTGTGGTTTGTTAACCATATCAAACTAGATCAGCCAATCAGGATTAAGGACTTGAAATTACACTTTTTGTGCTTGTAAAAAAAACACAAAACTATGCAAAACTTAACAAGAGTACCGCAGGGCGGAACAAAATATGCCCGTCGAATGCCATATAGTATTATATGCTTTCTTACATTGAAATAAGATCTGCACCATTCTAAGAGTGGTTAGCTGATATGCCATGAAAAAATGTAGGAGAAAATCTTCAGACAAAAAAATCAAATACTGAAATGAACAAAAGGCAATTCATTTTGCAAAAATCGTCGAATCAAAATTCTTTTATAGGAGACACAATTTCATATCATGATTATAATGTATACCAAGTTTCAAAGAGATCGGTCGAAAAATGTAGGAGAAGATTGCTGGACAAAAATCAAATACTGAAATGAACAAAGGGCAATAACTTTTGGAAAAATTGTCGAATCAAAAGTCTTCTAAGGGAGACACAACTTCATATCATGATTATAATGTATACCAAATTTGAAATAGATCAGTCGAAAAATGTAGGAGGAGATTGCCAGACAAATAAAGTTTACGCCGGCCACCCAGTCGGCCGGCCAGACAACGCCATACCATAATACTACAGTCAAATTTGACGGTCGTATAAAAATGATAACACGAATGTTCCTAATCTCATGTAAATTAGTGCCATTGTTTGACAAAATTCTAAAATAGTTAAAGTGACCTTGACCTTGACGAGAGAGAAGCCTGAACGAACTCAACCGAAGTACTATCATACTTGACTTTGTATTAAACAGATCAAAATCCATTTAGAAATGAAGTGAAATGGTGGGGGGCATAAAACCCCTTTATTCACTGTTTAATTAGTGGGGTAACTGTTAGAGACTTTATAATTGCAACTTATCACAACTTTAACCGAGCGTCTTTCGACCTTTGAAAAGTAACAAATATAAGATAAACATGACAATCAACCATCATGAGTTTGGGGAATTTTTCTCCCACAACATCATGTGTTATAACTAAAAAACTATATGTTTCTCTTCAGAATACATTGTTCCTGTTTCTGATCGGGAAACCATTACCATGAACTATGATGTCACAATGGAAGATGACATCACAAAGCATTATTACTTGACATCATATCATAAGAAGAAGAACCAATGACATAACATTGAGGGTGTTACCCACTACTGGGTAACCAAAAATGTTTACCAACTCTTCGCAGGTTTATCCAATCTGTTCGGAGTGAGGAAGCCTATAGTGGTTTGTTTGTTTGTACATGTTTTGTCTTTTACCTCCTTTTAACCCTTAGGCTGCTATATTGATTTTTATGTAAAGGGACACCACTGCTGAACTAATTATTGAAGTTGAAATTAATTTACTTGATTTTTCAAATGAGCATAACTTGAAATATATTTGTTATGTGTGAAAAAAAGTTATAGGAAAAATGTTTGTTATTGTCTCTAGTTTATATTAACATTTTCAATTCTAAAGTTGCTGTACAGGTGGTAATAAAGGTAAGAAAAGGTGAAACTTTTAATTAATCGGATTTAATCACCAGAAAGATCATTTTCAAATTATTTTTGTCAGCAAATGTGATTGGCAAATGAGAACAGAGATTATAAACTTCATTTATTACATAAGACGCTGTACATTTACACGGAGATTCTCAGGTAAAAAGGTCAGGTATTTCATCAAGAATTGCATGCGATTTGCTACAGGTTTCAGGTCGTCATTCAATATATTTACTGTCACAGTCGGCATATAGATACATATTAGCTACAGTCTAGTTTATGATTAAATCATCGATAAATAGTTTGAAGAAATCAATCGGCTCAAAACGTATCAATGTCAATGTTCAATTCGGCCTCACCTGCAGACAACATGTGCGCCTCGGTCCGCCGATATTTTCATGTTTGCGTAGGCCACAAAGTCGTTCATTAGAAAGTTACACATTATGTTACACCGAAGTATTTCCACATCAACCATGTCAAACCCTTCAAAACCTTTATTATCATCGTAGGTGAAGCTGGGGAATAAATGTTTACCATCACTTCAATCTACACGTCCGCCATTTTTATGAAGTTTTTTTCCGATTTGAAATTCTCTCACACACCTTTGGTTATTACTAGGGTACATTGCCGGGAATATCGAAAGTAATGACAAAACAACCAATCAGAAGCCTTCTACTATACGCTTTCGGGTTTGGTATAGCAACAATCCATTTTCACACTTCCTGTTTACTGATCAAAAACCTACAGACAGAGAGCCACAATTGCCGTGCACAGCACTGACGGCCTGACTTATCGAAACCGCTATTGTGGCGCTTAGCAGCCTAAGGGTTAACAGCTATGATCATGACAGGACGTGCCAGGTTTTGATGTTGAAAAAAAGTCAGAGAACCGGTGGAAAAAAACCAACCTGCGGCCAGTACCTTGCGACTGCCCTACATAGGCCTCAAACCTGCGACCAAATGATGAAAGGCTAACGATTGTAGACAATCAGACACCTTAGCCTCTTGGCCACTGAAGCCGGTTGTAGTAGAAGAAGAAATCTCAAACCAGAGAGGTTCAAATCTTAAGTAACCAATACAAGGCTTCCTGGGGGGTGGGGTATTGACTCAAAGTTTGGGGAAGGGAAGAGTGGCAAATATTAGAAGGCACATGTGGGAAACACAGTGAAGGTAGACAGCGAGGGGACAGTGAAGGTAGACAGCGCACGAAAGTGACAAAACAATTGAGCAGGACGGATCTGAGAAAGGTGTATGTTACAAGGTGCGTGGGAAGAATTAAAGGAATTCTTAACAGAAAGCAAGATGACATCATGACAACCTTATCATCTTTGTGACATGTCAAATGACAACAGACAGTAAATCTCAGGACAATGATTTAGATATAAAAGATCACAGGGCAACCTTTATATGATTTTATAAGGTGTGATATGAGAAGGAAGTTTGACAGGTTTAATAATATTGTGGTCTTCAAATGACAACCCACATAACTGAGAGACACATATATAGTAGTCATTAAGGCAGTTGTCTTTGGGAACCAAATGTCACCCGAATTAAGCCTTAATTCCTGTAACAGGGACTGCTGTCTGGCATTTCGCTGCAGTGAGAAAGGGCCCTAGGGAGCCATAAACATGTGGCATTCAAATTATAGCCAGAGCTGTTGTCACGGGATACTATGGGCCTTACCGTTTCCCATCTGTATATCTGGATTTCCTCTTCTTATGCGCAGAAATATGCGCAGAAATATCCGCAAAAAGAAAATATATTACGGTTACTTTTCTATTGTTTTAAATATGATTACATTATGCCATTTTATTGGTAGAAAGAGATCAACAAACAGACAAATATAAAGATGCCGAACATTTCCTTTTCCTGATCATCATCTGTGGACAATGCCCAGGTCTGTTGTTTTATATAGTTTATATTTATTTACCTACTCTCTTATGATATTTGAACTTCAGATTGATTTACCTTGTATAAACTATAACACTGACAGGTCTGCAAGGGCTCTGCCTGTGCTGTTTGTACTCTTCCCCTGTTCTATTTTAACTATCTCACTGGCAAAAACGTATAATGTAGGACAAATTAAGTGAATGCTTTGAGTGTGTGGTAAAAATGACACACTATCTCATATAAATATATGTTTTGCAAGGGTTTTATGTGACAATAATGTAACATAGAACTCAAGTGTCACATTCAGGATCACAGTAACCAACAAGAGGCCCACAGGGCCTGTATCACTCACCTGTTTCTTTTGTTACATGCAACTGACATATAGGTAACTTAAGACCAAATTTGGTAACTAGAACACAAGACATTTTAACATCTCTTAAACGGTTCTGAAGACATTGTTGTTTGAAACTTGAAATTTTAATGTTAAAGCTTTTAACTCATTTTGACCTTTGACTCTCGACTTGCACTTAAAGTTGACCTTTGACCTCATTACTGTAATCAAGAAAACAATTCACACAGCTGGTCTACATAACATACCCAAGTATCATGACTCTAGTCCAAATGGTTCTTAGGATATTGTTATTTGAAGTTTTTAACATAATTGACACCAGTGACCTTGGAAGTAGGTCAAGGTCATTTTAATGAGGAAAATGTATAACACTTCATCCCAGGTACCTACTGGCCAAATATCATAACCCTGAGCCTTATGGAAATTGAAAAGAAGATTGTTAAAGCCTTTGACTCATGTTGACCTTTGACCCCAACTTGCACTTAAAGTTGACCTTTGACCTCATAACTCTAACTGAAAAAAAATATTCGCACTGCTGGTCTACATAACATACCCAAGTATCATGACTCTAGTTCAAATGGTTCTTAGGATATTGTTGTTTGAAAATTTTCACATATTTGACCGCTGTGACCTTGAAAGTAGGTCAAGGTCATTTTAATAAGGAAAGTTTATAGCACTCCATCCCAGGTACCTACTGGCCAAATATCATGACCCTGGGCCTTATGGAACTTGAGAAGAAGATTGTTAAAGATTTTAACCAAAGTTGACATTTGAACCCCCCACTAGCATTTAAAGTTGACCTTTGACCTCATAACTATGACTGAGAAAAATATTTGCACTGCTGGTCTACATAACATACCCAAGTATCATGACTCTAGTTCAAATGGTTCTTAGAAAATTGTTGTTTGAAAATTTTCACATATTTGACCGCTGTGACCTTGAAAGTAGGTCAAGGTCAATTCAATGAGTTCTTTATAGCACTCCATCCCAGGTACCTACTGGCCAAATATCATGACCCTAGGTCCTACAGTTCTTCAGAAGAAGTCGTTCAAAAGATAAAGTTGACGGCAGGATGCCGGACGCCGCAGTACGGCATAAGCTCACATGGCCCTTTGGGCCAGGTGAGCTAAATATCAGTAATATCAAGGAAAATAAACACTGTACAGGCAATCTGATTAAACTTCCCTTATGTTTTTTGAAACGGGAATAAAATAATTTATCAGTCTTCAATGAGTCATAAATAGATACTGAGGACATTCCTTTACAATTGTACTCTAAGCAGAACGCACAAAAAATGAGTTTTGTTATATTTATTTTCACCTAAAATAATAATATGGGATCATGCCGAGTTCAAGACACAAAATAATTATTGAAACAAAGGATCGACTTGAACAGATATTTGCTCTATATCTTTTTTATATCTTTTTTTACGTTTGTTGATGTGGTGTGAACTTCCTGGTTAAGGATGGTGTTACTGCAGCCTTTACTGTCTGGCAGTTAGACAAACAAGCACAATAACCCTGCCAATATTGAAATTCCCAACTCAATAAATCATTATCCCTGGTTTTTATTTCCTCTGGCAGTCCCCCTAGTCATGAGCAATGAAAAACTGTCTTGTATTATCCTACACATCAAGATCATATTTAATTTTAAAAGGTCTAACACAAATATATTAACATGTTACTGTTGCAAATTTTGGCCATAAAGTATATTTTTCAGGATGTTGGGGCCAGAACGAGGCCTTAAGTTCTTGGTTAATGTCCATATAAAGCCTGAGCTGACATCCAAATTCTAACTTATTTCTATTCAATACCATTAACACTCTTCCTCAAAGCATCCAAAACCTTGTGAGTATCCAGTCAACCAAGTGATGTATATAGGATGTCCTGATTGGGTGAAGTACTAAAGGCGCTGATTGGCTGAAAAGGGGCTTGACCCTAAAACATCTCAGCTCATACACATTAATCTTTGCCACCTGTACTTGACCAGAGGCAGCCTTTGTTATTTGGAACGGTCAGAAGTGTCATGTTAGAGAAATGAGATCTCCATCGAATGCTGGTATCGATAATTTCTGTGATCTTTTTCTCACCCAATAAAAAGAATTTTATTGCATTGGGGCCATATACTCTACATGTGAGTTACTCATTTCAGCTTAATTTACTTTTGTGAAGCCAAGCTTTGTACACTGCCTATACTGTGGACCTCCAACTCCAATGCAGGTCTGGGATTGGGGGCACTACAGCCCATACCAGCGGTAGACCTCCAATACATGCCCAACCAATGCTAACTAATACTTATACATTGCTCTCATTTAGGAATTGGGGTAAGATTAGAACAGTGTAAATTGTGTTTATGTATTATTAAGTCAGGTTTTTTTCAGGGGCCATTTTGGGACTTATTTTCATCCCCATTCCCAAAGAAAAATATTGTTATAATTTCCAAAATCTCTTTAAAAATTCCAATCTTGAATTATCTCCCTTCTACAACTAGATAATAAGCATTTTCTAATAAATCAGATGTACCTAATGCACTCATTTTTGTATAAGTTTCAAACATATTTTCAACTTAAATCAACCATTACTCAAAATATTCCATTATTGAAAATATTTCATTAAATTTTTCTTAATTTGAAACTCTTTTGGAAGTACAGGTATATTTCACAGTAAGGAAGCAATAATTACATTTTGAAGTTACTGACACTATTGTATTATTTTACAAGGTCAGAGTTAAGTAGTATACACTCTTAAAGTGTCATCACTATAGTATAACCTTATATGGTCAGAGTAAGGTAGCATACACCTTTAAGGTATATACATATGGTCAGTGAAGGTAGCATACACCCCTAACTCTTTCTTTGCGGGAAACGAGAAAACTCGTCCAGGACATTTTGCTTCGAGACACGGGAAACGAGATTACTCGTTTTGGAAAACCCCTTTGTTCCACGTCATCGTATTAAATATAGCTATCAACCGTGAACCAATCAAATCACTTGTCAGGGGGATTCTATGTACACGTCATATCATTTCTGTGCGTTGATTAGTCAGTTACAAGGCTAGCAAAGGTCATATTAAAGGCTATTCATAAAACGAAAGTATTTCATCAGAAAATGGCGGACCAACAATTGTTTTTTTAACAAATGCTTACCTTGTCTTACCTTGGCATTTATAAGCTGTGTATGAGCAGGTAATGTCATAGTTATTAAGTATGATATCAGAATAAGAGTTACTTGTCATCAAATGTCAACGTGTACTGCATTTTAATGAAAATTAAAGGGAATAACAAAGATAGTCTATTAATTATCAAATACTTTACCTGTCCCTCACCTGTACAGGTAATTATAGGAACTTTTCAAAAAATGTCTAAGGTTAATTAGATATATAAGGTTCCTAAAACATATAGGTTTTGAATAGGTATGAGCTACAGAAATGCCAATAAAGTAGGTTTTAAAATTGAAATAATTTTAATTAAATATCTTCAAATTAATTTGACTATTTTTTTTGGTTATTTTCATAGGTAAAGGTCGAAGTCGAGCGCAATTTATGAATGAGGATTTCTACAAACAAATATGGATTCTAGCGATGACTGTGGCTCGGAATTTGAAGGTTTTACAGCAAATGATTTAGAAATAGCACTGGATATACTTGATTAGTTATTAGAGAAAGCTTCGGACATTAAATTTGAGTGATTTTGAAGACGATCTAGACGACAGGGTTGACGATATACCGCTAGCGACTTTGTTTTGAATTCGTCAAAACAATGCCGATAATGGCGGCAGCGCTGATGAAGTTGAGGATCGGGATGAAGATATGTGGACAGATCAGGTCACTGCTCTACTGTCGACTATTTTGTTGGGATTCCTGGACCTGTTACAATTCTTGACAAAAACAAGAATGAAATGGAATTTTTCTATTTGATTTTTGACGAGACATTGTATCAAAACTTTGCCGACGAAATCAACAGGTATGTCAGTGGGACAAGAAAAAAATGGCCAGGACAAGAAATGGTATGATACTAACTCTGCAGAAATACATAGCCTTCCATATCATCATGGGGGTCGTTGTAGCTCCAAATCAGGACATGTCATTTACAAAAGACAATTTATCCAGTTTGGGCTCCAATAGCAAAAGGTTTTAACTAAAAACTGAATTGAAACAAAACTGTAAATTATATATTTATTTATGTGATAAACTCGAAAACAAACATTTTAATTGTGATTGTATTGTGACAGATATTTATGTGAACAGGGATCAATATGTTTGGAACAAGTTTTGAAAAATTTGGTGAGTAAATAATCAGTATTTTAGAAAGTTACACCAGTTTATGTATTTGTTGGTCATTTAAAATCTTCACTCCAGCCTCAGCAGCCATGTTGTCTTAGGGCACCAGGGCTCAGTGAGGGTAGCAATCTAAGATAGCTGCTCAAGGGAGTAAAGAGCTAAGATATCATCATTGCAGTATAACTTTATATGGTAAGAATAATGTAGCATACACCCCTAAAGTTACTAATACTATAGTATAACGTAATATTGTCAGAGGATGAAAACAGTCCCATGAAGTATGATCATTTATTGGTGGCAACCTGGTGATTTGTTGGGTTTATTCACGGCCTGTGGTGACCATGTGTACCCTCTACGATCATCCATTACAAACCGCTAGGCATTAATTACGTCCAAACTCAGGTCACATGTGACAGACACAACTCCATTTATTCTGCGACGAGTACGATGGGTACCTAGTTTCCCCTGATATTGGCATTCATTCATCACCTCCATCATACAATATTTAATTGTAATCGGAAAAGAAATGGTGTGATAATAAAATCTCCCAAGAAATACCCATGCCATACCTGTTACAAATAGGATTTGGTTGTGGTGGTCCGCAGCGTTTCTGATACAAACAAGCCAGCCTAATTCAATAACATACCAGACATGTATCCTACCTAGTATTAAGTTTTCCATCTAAAAAGTCCGCTCTTCTCATCCAATTCAGTGTCTGCTTTACCTTCCCCTACATTGCTCACATACGCTGTGTTAGGGCCTTATCGCCTTATATTGTTCATGTAGCCTGTGTTAAGGCCCAATTTCCTTAGATTGTTCAGCTAGGTCTTATCATCTTACATTGTTCTCAGCAGTCTGTGTTAGGGCCCGCTGGCCTTACATTGTACACATAGCATGTATTAGGGCCTGCTGGCCTTACGTTGTTCAGTTAGGGCCTGCTGGCCTTACATTGTTCACATAGCCTGAATTAGGGCCTGCTGACCTTACAATGTTCAGTTAGGGCCTGTTCACCTTACATTGTTCTGTTAGGGCCTGTTCGCCTTACATTGTTCAGTAAGGGCCTGTTCGCCTTACATTGTACACATAGCATGTATTAGGGCCTGCTGGCCTTACGTTGTTCAGTTAGGGCCTGCTGGCCTTACATTATTCACATAGCCTGAATTAGGGCCTGCTGACCTTACAATGTTCAGTTAGGGCCTGTTCGCCTTACATTGTTCTGTTAGGGCCTGTTCGCCTTACATTGTTCAGTAAGGGCCTGTTCGCCTTACATTGAACACATAGCATGTATTAGGGCCTGCTGGCCTTACATTGTTCACATAGCCTGTATTAGGGCCCGCTGACCTTACATTGTTCAGTTAGGGCCTGTTCGCCTAACATTGTTCAGTTAGGGCCTGTTCGCCTTACATTGTTCACATAGCCTGAATTAGTGCCTGCTGGCCTTACATTGTTCAGTTAGGGCCTGTTCACCTTACATTGTTCACATAGCCTGAATTAGGGCCTGCTGGCCTTACATTGTTCAGTTAGGGTCTGTTCGCCTTACATTGTTCAGTAAGGGCCTGTTCCCCTTACATTGTTCACATAGCCTGAATTAGGGCCTGCTGGCCTTACAATGTTCAGTTAGGGCCTGTTCGCCTTACATTGTTCGCATAGCCTGTATTAGGGCCTGCTGGCCTTACAATGTTCAGTTAAGGCCTGTTCGCCTTACATTGTTGACGTAGCCTGTAATTAGGGCCTGCTCGCCTTACAATGTTCAGTTAGGGCCTGTTCGCCTTCCATTGTTCACATAGCCTGAATTAGGGCCTGTTCGCCTTACATTGTTTAGTTAGGGCATGTTCGCCTTACATTGTTCACATAGCCTGTATTAGGGCCTGTTGTCCTTACCATGTTAAGTTAGGGCCTGTTCGCCTTACATTGTTGGCGTTGGCTGTAATTAGGGCCTGCTGGCCTTACAATGTTCAGTTGGGGCCGGTTCGGCTTACATTGTTCACATAGCCTGTATTAGGGCCTGTTGGCCTTACCATGTTAAGTTAGGGCCTGTTCGCCTTACATTGCTCACATAGCCTGAATTAGGGCCTGTTCGCCTTACATTGTTCGCATAGCCTGTATTAGGGCCTGCTGGCCTTACCATTTTCAGTTAGGGCCTGTTCGCCTTACATTGTTCACATAGCCTGAATTAGGGCCTGCTGGCCTTACATTGTTCAGTTAGGGCCTGTTCGCCTTACATTGTTCAGTTAGGGCCTGTTCGCCTTACATTGTTCACATAGCCTGAATTAGGGCCTGCTGGCCTTACATTGTTCAGTTAGGGCCTGTTCGGCTTACATTGTTCTGTTAGGGCCTGTTCGCCTTACATTGTTCACATAGCCTGAATTAGGGCCTGCTGACCTTACAATGTTCAGTTAGGGCCTGCTGACCTTACATTGTTCAGGAAGGGCCTGTTCACCTTACATTGTTCAGTTAGGGCCTGTTCGCCTTCCATTGTTCACATAGCCTGAATTAGGACCTGTTCGCCTTACATTGTTTAGTTAGGGCATGTTCGCCTTACATTGTTCACATAGCCTGTATTAGGGCCTGTTGTCCTTACATTGTTCAGTTAGGGCCTGTTCGCCTTACATTGTTGGCGTTGGCTGTAATTAGGGCCTGCTGGCCTTACAATGTTCAGTTAGGGCCTGTTCGCCTTACATTGTTGACGTAGCCTGTAATTAGGGCCTGCTGGCCTTACAATACACATAGCATGTATTAGGGCCTGCTGGCCTTACATTGTTCACATAGCCTGTATTAGGGCCTGCTGGCCTTACCATGTTCAGCTAGGGGCTGTTCGCCTTACACTGTTCACATAGCCTGTAATTAGGGCCTGCTGGCCTTACCATGTTAAGTTAGGGCCTGTTCGCTTTACATTATTCACATAGCCTGTATTAGGGCCTGCTGGCCTTACCATGTTCAGTTAGGGGCTGTTCGAATTACATTGTTCACATAGCCTGTATTAGGGCCTGCTGGCCTTACAATGTTCAGTTAGGGCCGGTTCGCTTTACATTGTTCACATAGCCTGTATTAGAGCCTGCTGGCCTTACCATGTTCAGTTAGGGGCTGTTCGCCTATCATTGTTCACATAGCCTGTAATTAGGGCCTGCTGGCCTTACCATGTTAAGTTAGGGCCTGTTCGCTTTACATTATTCACATAGCCTGTATTAGGGCCTGCTGGCCTTACCATGTTCAGTTAGGGGCTGTTCGCCTAACATTGTTCACATAGCCTGTAATTAGGGCCGGCTGGCCTTACCATGTTAAGTTAGGGCCTGTTCGCTTTACATTATTCACATAGCCTGTATTAGGGCCTGCTGGCCTTACCATGTTCAGCCTGCTGACCTTACAATGTTCAGTTAGGGCCTGCTGACCTTACATTGTTCAGGAAGGGCCTGTTCACCTTACATTGTTCAGTTAGGGCCTGTTCGCCTTACATTGTTCACATAGCCTGAATTAGTGCCTGCTGGCCTTACATTGTTCAGTTAGGGCCTGTTCGGCTTACATTGTTCTGTTAGGGCCTGTTCGCCTTACATTGTTCACATAGCCTGAATTAGGGCCTGCTGGCCTTACATTGTTCAGTTAGGGCCTGTTCGGCTTACATTGTTCTGTTAGGGCCTGTTCGCCTTACATTGTTCACATAGCCTGAATTAGGGCCTGCTGGCCTTACATTGTTCAGTTAGGGGCTGTTCGCCTTACATTGTTGACGTAGCCTGTAATTAGGGCCTGCTGGCCTTACCATGTTAAGTTAGGGCCTGTTCGCTTTACATTATTCACATAGCCTGTATTAGGGCCTGCTGGCCTTACAATGTTCAGTTAGGGCCGGTTCGCCTTACATTGTTGACGTAGCCTGTAATTAGGGCCTGCTGGCCTTACCATGTTAAGTTAGGGCCTGTTCGCTTTACATTGTTCACATAGCCTGTATTAGAGCCTGCTGGCCTTACCATGTTCAGTTAGGGGCTGTTCGCCTAACATTGTTCACATAGCCTGTAATTAGGGCCGGCTGGCCTTACCATGTTAAGTTAGGGCCTGTTCGCTTTACATTATTCACATAGCCTGTATTAGGGCCTGCTGGCCTTACCATGTTCAGTTAGGGGCTGTTCGCCTAACATTGTTCACATAGCCTGTAATTAGGGCCGGCTGGCCTTACCATGTTAAGTTAGGGCCTGTTCGCTTTACATTATTCACATAGCCTGTATTAGGGCCTGCTGGCCTTACCATGTTCAGTTAGGGGCTGTTCGCCTAACATTGTTCACATAGCCTGTAATTAGGGCCTGCTGGCCTTACCATGTTCAGTTAGGGCCTGTTCGCCTTACTTTCTTGGCGTAGCCTGTAATTAGGGCCTGCTGGTCTTACAATGTTCCGTTACGGCCTGTAGACGTTACCAAATAAATAAAACGCAACTCATCTAAGCTTGTTACCCTATCCTCAATTGCCCGGCATACCTGGTGGTATTTAAGCAAGGGGTACCAGAACCAACCAAACCTAAGTAAGAGAATCGGCGTTGACTCTATCCCTGGAACAAAGTTTTTGGCAGCGGTACAGGGAACCTTAAAAGAAAAGGTGATGACCGACCCAGACGGTGTTTGAGGATAAATGAGGCAAGGAGATAAAACAATCAAACATAAACTGTATAGATTTAACACAATATCATCCAGACTGTCATACCAGGACCACGTTATTGCTCTTCACCTGACTAGAACAAACCAATTATTGCAGAAAGAATTTTAAGTCTTCGGTACTATCATAGCCACCATTGTTTTAACCTACATGAATAAATAAAATTGAAAAAACATTATGAATACTTCAGAGTGAGCAGTACATATTTTAGATACAGGTATAGCAATGTAATGCCTCTTGTTAATATTGTTCACCTTAGATCAGTATATACCAGGTATTCCATCTAAGGGGTAAAGGTTTGTAATGAATATATATTGGAAAGTAGAAATCCGTTCAAAAATCACTCTCAGAGAAAGACAAGATTGTATCTATTTTCATCTGTTGTTAGTACAATTTTACTATAATAAATTATATCACTGATAAAAAATGCTACCTGTTTCGGTGTGTAACTTAGGAACACAATTTGAAAATTGAAAAATGATGAACAATAATTAGTGTAAAAAAAAAAAGTCATGATGGATGGATGCCTTCGTGCCAGATGAGCTAAATTTTGGAATGTCTTTTTTCATAATTATTGATTTTTTTATTTACTAGTTATAAATTTGGCATTGAAAATTCCTATGTAAGGATAACTCATAAATAATTGATTATTTTCCTTTCAATATATATATTTCTTTCAGGTCGATCTTTCTCACAGAATCTATATATATATATGAAATACAACATCAATCATTTATTTACCTTTTACAGTAAATGTATATATATAGGATCTACATAATTCTCATTATCTCATAAATCATATGCAAATCTAGAGATTGGAGACCATCATAACATACATAAAGCTTACCGGATGTGCATGTAAAGTAATAAAATTACCATTCCGCTGTAAGTACGGACTGAGGGGAATGTGACACCAAGACAAACTTCAGTCTCTCGTCATCTCAAGTTGATGTTTCCTTAGAGGTTTTTTTCATTGTTCACAATCAATACTTCAATGGTGCTATTGTCTTTTGCCAAATAAAGGTGAGATAGTGTTTCAGGGTAAATGACAGGCCAGACTTGAGAAAGCTACATGAGGAGACTGTTAAAATTATGCACCCCTGGTCCATGTCAACATTTCAGAAAAATAAGTAAGGTTGACATCATCAGACAGGCGCAGAATACCACCTCCTGATGCGACTCTCAATTGTTTTCCTTGTTTTCCAGACAAAACAGTTTATCTGAATCTGTATAGCTCTACTAGACATCTGTCTATGACAACACCTGTCACTGGACCAAACAGACCACAGGGGAAATCTCCGCAGCCACTGACCAACAGGGAGAAACTACTAGGCAGCTACACAACTAGGCATATTACGAAACCTATTTGTAACCAACTCTTGTGTCACAACACGATGTCACCAGCACTGTCCCCTGCCCCTGTGTCCCACCACAACTGTAAAATATACTGTCTGTGATTTGTATTTTTACAGATTTGTCTGTTACATCACAAATTAGTCTCAACGCCTAGAGCTATACTTAGGGAGGCTCGGCCACATCAGGAGACAAAACAATGATCTCCATCAGTCAACAATGATTAAGTCCCATCAACCTAACTCTAGATCGTTTCTATCAAGTTATTCCACAATAAGCACTAAGATTATGTCTAGTCATTTTCTTCTCGGATAACCTAACTTTGGTGTGAACCATCAAAAGCAGGAATCAAAATATTTACAACAAATTTTTAATATCTTTGGTATCAGTTCTGATCTTTGTTGGTTTAGACAGAGACAAATGTGTCTGTTGCGCATGTGAACGCCATACAAATACTCTGAACTCCACAACAATACCCTTACATCAATCTTTCCATTGCCTTTATCACATACAAGCCTTACAGTATTAAGATACATTTTTCAGATCAGACTGATTTACATCTCTCCAGACTCGGCTCATTGTAAAGCCATGTACTTTCCTATAGTGCAAGGAAACTGTTGCAGTAGTTCTCCCCCTTGTTTAAAGCCATTTGTATTTGTGATGACAGTGAACATTTCAGCAGTAAAATATGAAACACAATTTCAAGAAAAAGATAAAAAAAAACTAGCAATTGTCAAAACATTTTTCTCAAATCTTTTTGAAAGACTATATGGGATATACACTGATTCCATAGACGTGCTTGAACAGTCAAACGTTACTGGCTTGATGTCTTTTCCTGTACAACAAACTTCTAATTTGTGTTAAACGGAATGATTTTCTAATCTTTATCCTTAATCCTTTGATGTTGAAGACATCATTGGATAATTATATTGATTATATAACCTACTAAACCTCATAGGGAGGTCTATTATTGTTCTTCTTATTCTATAACCTTGAATATCAGTCTAATAAGATTCTTATTGGGAAATAAATCATTTTATTTGAGAAACAAAATAAAATAGAAATAACCAAGAGAAACATTAATCTACCATGTTGTTAACCTCAACTTTGTTTTTAGACATATAACACTGTTCCCGCGGATACTAAACAAAGATGGAAATGCCATTGGCCTAATAACTGATTGTAATGGGTGCCTCAGGAATGTCCCTTGTAGCAGCATCACACATATAAAAGTCTCCTAACTCCTTACAAAGCCACAGTCTTCCCCACAAATCATCCCAATCTGACTTAAAACAAAGAACTATCCTGTATTTATCCTCAGATTATTCCGTGATCTGCATCCATATGATCGTCAAGGTCGTTTCCATCACGATGTTGTGTCATTTGTGTGTAGGGATCAGCAGTGTTTGTTCTTGTGTAAGTATATGGTAATACCAGGCCCAGTCTGGTCAGGACCATTGGCCCCAGCTTTATATGGAATTATCTGACAGGGGGCCATCCTATCCCAATTCATGTCAAAATAAACAACATCTAATGTATTAATAATCCTAAGGTGAATCATACATGATATCCAACTGTTTTACTTGTATTTGTAATACTGTAACAATGTAGTCACTTTCAGATTGTGGAACCATAATGTATTACTCAACAGCAACATCATCATCTGTAGCTGATGAACAGTCACCTCCACAACAACAATGGAAATGACATCACTAAGTGATGCAAGGTCTAAGTAATGAGATCTTGTAAATTGGAAATTTTAACGATCTGTATTCTGTTCCTCCGAGTTACTAGGTTGTGAAGTTTTATAAGTTACCCACTGATGACTGGCGTTTTTTTGGGTTTTTTTGGTGTCTCATGGGCGTCTGTGTTTTATTGAAGGTATCTCATTGTTGGTGTTCTATGGCTGAAGCCTCAAGATTAATTCTCATGATTGGTGTTTCATGGCTAGTTCCCCATGGCAAAATTTCATTGTTGGTGTTCCATTGTTACATTAGTGCCTCATGCTAAAGTTCATTGTTGGTGTTCCATTGTTACATTAGTGCCTCATTCTAAAATTCGTTGTTGGTGTTCCATCGTTACATTAGTGCCTCATGCTGAAATTCCATTGTTGGTGTTCCATTGTTACATTAGTCCCTCATGCTAAAATTCATTGTTGGTGTTCCATTGTCCCATTAGTGCATCATGCTGAAATTCCATTGTTGGTGTTCTATTGTTACATTAGTGCCTCATGCTAAAATTCCATTGTTGGGGTTCCATTGTTACATTAGTGCCTCATGCTAAAGTTCATTGTTGGTGTTCCATTGTTCCATTAGTGCATCATGCTGAAATTCCATTGTTGGTGTTCTATTGTTACATTAGTGCCTCATGCTAAAATTCATTGTTGGTGTTCCATTGTCCCATTAGTGCATCATGCTGAAATTCCATTGTTGGTGTTCCATTGTTACATTAGTGCCTCATGCTAAAATTCCATTGTTGGTGTTCCATTGTTACATTAGTGCCTCATGCTAAAATTCATTGTTGGTGTTCCATTGTTACATTAGTGCCTCATGCTAAAATTCCTTGTTGGTGTTCCATTGTTACATTAGTGCCTCATGCTAAAATTCCATTGTTGGTGTTCCATTGTTACATTAGTGCCTCATACTAAAATTCTTTGTTGGTGTTCCATTGTTACATTAGTGCCTCATACTAAAATTCTTTGTTGGTGTTCCATCGTTACATTAGTGCCTCATACTAAAATTCTTTGTTGGTGTTCCATCGTTACATTAGTGGCTCATACTAAAATTCTTTGTTGGTGTTCCATCGTTACATTAGTGTCTCATGGTTTGTGTCTAATGTTGAAGTCTCATGATTAGTCTGTCTCAAGGTTGGTTACTCCAGACTGGTAACTCAGGACTAGCATCTAAAGATCTGAGCCTCACTGTTGGTTTCTCATAGATATTGCTTTAATTGTGTTTAATTGTCTGTCTGTACAGCATCATTTAAGTTTCATGGCCGACACCTAATTGTTGGATTTTCATGGTATCTCAAAGTTGGTGCTTGATTTGTGTTTCATAGTTGGTTGGCGCCTCATGGTTGAAGTTTCAGTGTCGGTTTCTCAGTTGATGGTTCGTTGTTGGGCGTCTCATGGTTGGTGGTTCATTGTTGGGTTCTCATGGTTGGTACCTCATGGTAAGTGGTGTATTGTTGGGCGTCTCATGGTTGGTGGTGTATTGTTGGGCGTCTCATGGTTGGTGGTGTATTGTTGGGCGTCTCATGGTTGGATGTTCATTGTTGGGTGTCTCATGGTTGGTGGTTCACTGTTGGGTTCTCATGGTTGGTGCCTTATGGTAAGTGGTGTATTGTTGGGCATCTCATGGTTGGAGGTTCATTGTTGGGTGTATCATGGTTGGTTGTTCACTGTTGGGTTCTCATGGTTGGTACCTCATGGTAAGTGGTGTATTGTTGGACATCTCATGGTTGGAGGTTCATTGTTGGGTGTATCATGGTTGGTGTTCACTGTTGGGTTCTCATGGTTGGTGGTTCACTGTTGGGTTCTCATGGTTGGTGCCTCATGGTAAGTGGTGTATTGTTGGGCATCTCATGGTTGGAGGTTCATTGTTGGGTTCTCATGGTTGGAGGTTCATTGTTGGGTGTATCATGGTTGGTGGTTCATTGTTGGGCGTCTCATGGTTGGAGGTTCATTGTTGGGTGTATCATGGTTGGTGGTTCACTGTTGGGTTCTCATGGTTGGTGGTGTATTGTTGGGCATCTCATGGTTGGAGGTTCATTGTTGGGTGTCTCATGGTTGGTGGTTCACTGTTGGGTTCTCATGGTTGGTGCCTCATGGTAAGTGGTGTATTGTTGGGTTCTCATGGTAAGTGGTGTATTGTTGGTCATCTCATGGTTGATGGTTCATTGCTGGGTTCTCATGGTTGGTGCCTCATGGTTGTTATCTCACAGTTGATGATTTAAGATTTGTGTCTCATGGTTGACATCCGGTAGCTGGTGCTTATGATTGGTATTTCATTGTCGATTAGTATTTCATTGTTGGTTCAAGTTCCCCATTATAAGTGGGTATTTAATTGTTGGTTGATCTTGCATGATTGATTGTGTTTCAAGGCTGATAAGTGTTTCACAGTTGATTGGCTAATGTTCAATATCGGTTTGATTAAAATTTTACGAGCACTTATCGAACATTAGGTGGGATATATTTTGGAATGTGTATTTTTCATAATTCCTGGGTTTTGTCACTCCAAAGACATTATAAACAAGAGCTGTTTGAGAACAGCATAGCTCGTCTATGTATGTTATTATAATACTGCAACTATCAATAGAAACACATGTATAGTAAAATGTTGATATAGTGCCTGTCGTTTTATTTGCCACCTCATTTATCACTAGGATATTTCAAGGACTGTTAAATGTGTAGAAACATCTATGTGAAGTGATTGTTAAGAAATGAACAAAGTCCAATAAAGCTGTTTTTGGAAGCTAAAAAATGAAAATATGGTTCAACACACTGCTTACACTCAATACAAATACTTCAACCTTATAATAGACAACAGCCTATTGATGGTGGTGGTCCAACACTACTCAACAAAACTTGCCCAAAATCTTTAACCTCAAGCTTACCCCAAAACATTAATCAAGTCCAATGAAGCTGTTTTTAGGCCATAAAATATGAAAATATGGTCCAGCACATTGCTTACACTCGATATGAATGACCTTAACTCATAATAGACAACTGTGTATTGAGTGTGATGATCCAACACTGTCTGGAAAAAAAATTGCCCAAAAACTTTAACTTCAAATTTAACTAAGTCCAATAAAGCTGTTTTTGGGCCATAAAAAATGAAAATATGACCCAGAACATGTCTAACACTCCATATAAATGCTTCATCCTTATAATAGACAACAGCCTATTGATGGTGGTTGTCCAACACTTCACAAAAAAACTTGCCCAAAAACTTTAACCTCATTTAACTAAGTCCATTTAAGCTGTTTTTGGGCCATAAAATATGAAAATATGGTCAAGCACATTGCTTACACTCGATATAAATGACTTAAACTCATAATAGACAACTGTGTATTGAGTGTGATGATCCAACACTGCCTGGAAAAAACGCCGACGCCGAGGTGACTACATTAGCCCCCCTTTTCTTCGAATAGGCGAGCTCAAAAATTCTTGAATGAATGTTTCTGAAACATTATTGAAAATTTAAAACAGTCTTATAATCAGCATACAGCATTGTCCACTATGACACCCAATAACACATTAGGAGACAAGATAAGTTTATGCAAAAGTGAAAATAAGAATATCTGAACTGACAGTTCTTTAAATAATTTATAACTTAAATGTTTCGTAAGCATGCAAACCAGTTTAAACAACAGAAATGTTGTTAGAGGTGCTAAAATATCTCTGTGTTGTTAAAATCCCTCAGGGGTTATCTTATCTTTGTAGTTGGGGACTTGGATGGAACATAAAATCATTAGCGAAATTGTCAAATATGAGAACAGTAGAATTTTATGTCGATTTCTCTAAGTTATGCAACATTTTAAAAAAATGTTTAAATGTCATTGCCACAAGTGCTTCAAATCAAATTAGGTTTAGATTTCAATGATGTACTTTAAAATTATGCACTGCAGAGATAAATTTAAATGCACAAAATCTCATTGAAAGGATTCAGAATGGAGGATAGTAAATGCTACAATAAACGTCCTACTAAACAGCCCTTTAAAAATCCCTAAGATAATACAATAAATATATTTCTACAGAGCCATTTTAATATCCCTGAGGTTCTATATTAGATATCCTACTAAATAGCCTTTTAAATATACATGGGATTCTACAAGATGTATTTTACTAAACATCCCTTCAACTATCCCTAATATGTTACAATAAATATCCTTTTAATCACCCTTTAAATATCTAAGGAATGCTACAACAAATACCTCACTAAACATCCCTTCAACTATCCCTAATACGCTTCAATAAATATTCTTTTTAATCACCCTTTAAATATCTAAGGAATGCTACAACAAATACCTCACTAAACATCCCTTCAACTATCCCTAATACGTTACAATAAATATCCTTTTAAACTAGAACACTGACAGGTCAGTAAGGGCCCCGTCTTGTGGCAATATATCCCCCATAATCATCAAGAAGCAATCTGTCCATATAGCTGAACTTGACGTTTGATATGTGGACTTCAAAAAGAATTGCAAGGAAGCAAAATATACATTTTACATGTACTATGATGTGGGTCTGGTTTCCTTCCACCTCCATATTTGCTGGGCTAACAGAAATGTAAATACCAGTGCAATACTCATTTGTTAGCTTTGATTTGTTTCATTTAACCTTATATACCTCCTCCATCAAGAGCCAGGGTCAAAGTCAGAGATCCACTTTGTCTTTGACCTTTGGACCCAAACGACCTTGACCATTAACCCAGTGACCCTGATCTTTGGTCAGTTGACTTATTCTTTAATTCCGACCAATTTGCTTCTTAATATCATAACAAAATGTTCATCAGTAAAAATACAAAACTTGACCTTGACCCTTTAAAACCCGTAACCTGGACCTAAGGTCAGTTGACTCTATGTTAAGTTCTGAATAACATTGCTTCATAATGTCATCACAAAATGTTCACCAGTGAAAAGATACAAAATTTAACCTTGACCTTTGACCCAATGACCTTGACCTTTGGTCAGTTGACCCCTTGTTTAATTCGTATCAACTTTGCTTCATCATGTCATAGCAAAATTTTCATCAGTGAAAAGGTGCATAATTTGACCTTGACCCCTGACCCGATGACCTTGACCTTTGGTCAGTTGACTCCTTGTTTAATTCTGATCAACTTTGCTCCATAATGTCATAACAAAATGTTCATCAGTGAAAAGATGTAAAATTTGACCTTGACCTTTGAACCTAATGACCTTGACCTTTGATCTTGACTATTTACCTCAGTGTGTCTCTTTGTTTAATTTTGAACAACTTTGCTCCATAATGCTTGTGAACTTAACATCTTGACCAAGTTTCATGTACATCGGTCAATAAATACCAAAGTTATCAGCCAGGAACAAAGTTTTTGGACGGTCAGACAGACAGACAGACAGACAGACAGAGTGATTACTATAGGGCACCCGTATCTCCGATACGGGGCCCTAATTACCCTTTAAATACCTATGGGATGCTACAACAAATACCTCACTAAACAGCCCTTTAGTTATCCCTGGAATGTTAAAATAAATGTCCAACTAAATATCACTTTAAATATCCTTAAGATGCTACAATAAATATTCTACTAAATAGGCTGTAAAATGTCCAAGAGGGACTGAGCATACACATTCAAACAGCTTATTGCTATTGGTAACTATATCACGTGCGTTTCTAAAGCAAAAGCCCAACAGTTCTATGTAACCCTTCGTTAGCAGGGTAATAATCGTGCACGCCACCTCATTCACAGTGAAAGGAAGCAAACACTTGTTCCCCTTTGCATTTGGTTTAATATTCCTTGATTTCACTTTAAAAGTTGTTTTCTCCCCAATGACTTTATATATTTCTTATTTTTGTGGTTTCAGTGTAAATGATTGCCTGAGGAAGAACAGTTTTACTGTTACAGAAATAAAGCTTTTCATAATTAGAAGCAGACATGTTTTCCTTTGTGCCAGAAATTATTATCATACCTGTCAAACATTAATGTAACGGAGAAACTCTGGTTATTTAACAAAGCATTATCATATACATGTACACTAAAAAAGACGAGTCATAAACCGTCTTTGAAAACAGAAAATAGGATCTGATACAAGCTGTAAAAGGAAAATTACAAAATGTCACTCCTGATAGTTAACAGTACACACAAACAAATGTCAAAACCGACTTCATTTCTGTCAAACATGACAACAGAAATATTAAAACAAATATGGAACTTTTGTTTTTGATTGGCAGAATACATTAGGACTAAATTTTTTTTTTTTGTGACATTCAATCCAGACAACAAAATGTGTTAAAACCATCAGGACGATCCTGAACAGGTGTCAGTCATACATCTATTTCTTTTCTCTACGTCACAAACACTTACTGTCTGTATGAACCACCTAGTTTGTTGTACAGATATGAAGAAACTTACATTGGTCGCCCAAACTCGTCCTTCTCCACCGTCGACTCGGACACTCCCTCTTTGTTGATCAGCATGGTCCTAAACATGGACACCTTGCTCTCAATCTCCTCAGCTGGGTACCTACAAAAGTTCAAGCATTGTTACATATAGATACATTGTGATTTCTGTGCCAGATACCAGTGTATCTACAGTAACAAGGGGCCCATGGGCCTTAACGGTCACCCGAGTTCCGATATATTTATACAGAGTTGAGGGGTAGAGCATTCTTGGGGGTAGAGCTAGCTCAAAATGTTCAAAGTATCAAACTGTCAACTCAGGGTTATAATTCCAATCAAGTTATCAACATGTAATATTCAAAGTATCATTTGCCATAATAAATGTTTACTGATAATGCTAACCCAAATTGAGTTACTTCCAATTGAAATTAAACAAATGTTGGTCCAAAATGTGATTTCCCTATATAAACTATAGTAAAGCTTACCCCCTCCCCAGGGGTAAACATGAGACCTTAGGGTCATAAAATTCACAATTTTGGTAGAGCACCTTAAAACCCTTCCATCTATGAACAGTATTTGATTCTACCATAACTTGGTATTGAGAATAGATTTTGAAATTTCAGTCAATGACGGACAAAAGGCGATCGCAATAGGTCACTTGAGACTTTGTCTCAGGTGACCTAACAAGAGATCCCAGAGGGATCTTGGCGCCCACCTTTGTACCATCTTCATTAGTTCTTTGTCAGTTCGATCTTTTCTCTTCTTTCCTCTAATCTGTTTGATCGAGTCATGTTAACAGTAAATGCACCTTGAGGTAACTTTTGATCTAAACTTAATACTGATGTGTATGAAAGCCAACCTTCAAAGTGAGTTTGTCATTTCACATATTTACTAGTACAGTACTTAATGTGAAAGAAATAGAATCGATCATTGCAATATGAGAAAGATCTGTTTAGTTCTTCTTTTAATCCATTTTGTTTTTATGATCAGTCTCAAAATATAACATACACAACGAGGGATCAAGGGGAACCTACATTTAAAATTTGAGAAAGATCCCTCCCGTACTTCCTGAGAAATAGCGATAACAAACTTTCACTATCAAAATCAAAGATGGCTGCCTGTCGGCCATGTTGTTTATCCGATCAGTCTCAAAAATATGCCCTGCACAGCTAAGGACCAAGCGGAACCTACATATAAAATTTGAGAAAGATTCCTCTAGTACTTCTGGAGAAAAAGCGATAAAAAACTTTCAATATCAAAATCCAAGATGGCTGCCTGTTGGCCATGTTGTTTATCCGATCAGTCTCAAAAGTTGCCCTGCACAGGTAAGGACCAAGGGGAACCTGCATATAAAATTTGAGAAAGATCCCTATGGTACTTCTTGAGAAATACCGATAACAAGAATTGTTTACGGACGGACGATGGACGGACGACGGACCATGGACGCAGGGTGATTTGAATAGCCCACCATCAGATGATGGTGGGCTAAAAATGTGTTATATCTTGTGGTTTCTGAGCCAGGTACCAACAGATAGACACAAACAAGGTTTTCTGGAAGGTCACACACACATAGCACACATCAATTTAATGCATCTCCTTTTCCTGATTTCAGTAAAGTATTGTGTACGCAGCCCCAAGGTGTTTAGAATATGACTTATCCTTTTTCAATGGAGTCAAATGCTTCATTTTCCCACCATCATGTTAAATCAAAGTAAAATTCTATGAGTGCTGAATAAGCTGTTACAAAACGTGATGATGACCATATATAACTAGGCTCTTCTAAGAACTCAAATCAGAAGAACAACCAAGATTTCCAGAAAAAAAACTTTTATCAAAAGTCACATGAAAAATGAATATAGTTGGCGTAAGTTATGTGCAAAGTGTAAAAATTATGCCGAAGTCATAATGATTGACAGAAGGCCTCTGAATTAATACTAACCACGTGCACTAACTGCTTACAATCTTGAAAATTAAGATTTCTGGAATTTAAAGTACATGTATTACTCTTAGGATATTCATATAATTGAATGTTCACCGTGTGTAGATACATTTAATTACTGAAAGCAATCGAAGCAGACATGAAATAATGCCCCAGTCAATGTACTCCTTGTTAAGGAAGCAGATGCCAGGATCAGAAAAACATGATCAAAATTTGATTTACAACATACATGACCTGAATAAAAAAATCCTACTTAGAAACAAAAGAAATCCAATTGTCTATGATTGAAGTGCCCGTGTAGACCATTCCAAAACTAAAATGGTGCCAGGTCTTTCCTGAACAGCTTTGTAAACCAGTTACAAATTATTTTTGTAAGATTGCTCTATAGTAAATTTAGTTTAGAAAACCAAAATTAAGTGAGTCATGCAATGATCATGATATTTCCTGTACCAAACATTTATAGGTAACTAGTGTACTGTACAACATGCCCAGACATTTACAGTTTAATAATGAACCGATATACAACTTGCCCTCAGCTGGTATTTATCTATGTACTTAACCTGTCTAGATTTATTTTTACACATTGATAATGTATTGTATTCTGGATGCTCAAATATAAACTACAGCTGGACATACATGTGCACAGAAGAATTTTTTTACAGTGAAATGACACATTTCTGACACCGTCATTGTATATTATAAAATTATTTTGCAATGATTATCTGCACAACAAACAGATCAGTATCCGGCTATGGCATTCTATACAATTTATACAGGTCTATGATTAAATCCTTTATTAGCGAACTCTCATATCTCAATATCACTTCAGCGCTCCGGAACCGATAAAAAATAAAATCATATTGACACACTATTGGTGTCATATTCTATATTCAGACTATATCATGACAGAAACACTTCCGAAAGTGGTAGAAAATGCAAAGAATGTGGCAGAGGCTTAATGACTGGCCAGACAGCCAATGGATGAGGACAGCTAATAGAATCAGGGGACGGATTACAATTGTTTATACAATGATGTAAGTGATAGTGTCACTGAATCTGACTGACAAAGCACTACTACGGCCATACATGGGCTTGTTCTTGAAGTCTTGTTAGCATCGAGTGATATCAGAATTATCTAGCAAAGCATTTTACTCAAATTTTCTATAATGAACAAAGCTGTGTTGTTGTTTTCTAAATGGATAACAAATGAAAAAGCTAATGTAAAGCTATATACTATGCATTAATCCTAAATTGTGTTGAGATCTTTTGTTTTGCAAAAGGTATGTAGAGCTAACTAATGTCATGGCTAAGGTCTGGGAGGGAGTTCCTCCTGCTCTCTATAGTAACTCCACTTGCCCTTATATCATGATCACTACCCAGACAGCCTAGAGTGTCACAACCTATTGCCTTTGTGCATACTTAATTGGGCTTTAAACTACGTCAATTTCAATAGTGTGGATATTTCCTGTAGGCTGACATCTATAACTACAGTGACGTGAGATTATCGCTGCTACATCAGACACAGGATCTCATGATCAACATACAAACCTAATTATCTCCCTTATTTGATGATCAGCAGTGACAAACATTGTAATAACTAAGACTTACAGGCCTTATAAAGGGGAGACAACTTTACAAACATGAGCAATGTTAAGGGAGTTAGTGCCCTTAGGGAACGAATAACTGACCTATCAAGATGAATCCCTACAATTTTACAGAAACAAGATGGATAAGATATGAAGAATTTCTTATCTGTGTGCATCTTTTGCAATGAATTCTTTTTCAATTACTATTTTGTAACATCATAAAAACATCAATTCTTTGAAATTCACTTTCTGTTTCCTAGAGGGCAGAAGAACATTCACATAACCAAATAATAGGAATTAGAAGAGAATTTAATATGGCTGATTGATGTTTAACAATTGAATATTAAGAAGTACCGTAAATATTCGTGTATTGTAGGCACCAGCGTAAAGTGTGCAGGATCTTTTTGTGAAAAAAATGAATAAAAAAAAAGTTTGATTTTTTTTTTCTTCTTAACCCTTAGGCTGCTACATTGATTTCTATGTAAAGGGACACCACTGCTGAATTAATTATTGAAATTGAAATTAATTTACTTGATTTTTCGCATAACTTGAAAAATATTTGTTACATGTGAATTAAAGTTATAGGAAAATTGTTTGTTATTGTCTCTAGTTTATATTAACGTTTTCGATTCTAAAGTTGCTTCAGTATTTACCTTTACAGGTGGTAATAAAGGTAAGAAAAGGTGAAACTTTTAATTAATCGGATCTAAGCACCAGAAAGATCATTTTAAAATTGTTTTTGTAAGCAAATGTGATTGGAAAATGATAACAGATATTATAAACTTAATTTATGACATAAGACGTTGTACATTTACACAGAGATTCTCAGGTAAAAAGGTCAGGTATTTCATCAAAAATTGCATGCAATTTACTACAGGTTTCAGGTCTTCATTCAATATATTTATTGTCACAGTCGGCATATAGATATATCTTAGCTACGGTCTAGTTTATGATTAAATCGGCTGTAAACGTATCGATGTCAATGTTCAATTTGGCCTCACCTACAGACAACATGTGCGCCTCAGTCTGCCGATATTTTCATGTTTGCGTAGGGCACAAAGTCGTCCATTGGAAAGTTACATATTATATTACACTTAAGTATTTCCGCATCAACCATGTCAAACCCTTTAAAACCTTTATTATCATCGTAGGTGACGCTGGAGAATAAATGTTTACCATCATATTCATCACTTCAATCTACACGTCCGCCATTTATATGACTTTTTTTCCGATTTGAAATTATCTCGCACACTTTGATTATTACTAGGGTACATTGCTGGGAATATCGAAAGTAATGACAAAACAACCAATCAGAAGCTAAGATATATATATATGCCGACTGTGACAGTACAGTAAATGTATTGAATGGCGACCTGAAACCTGTAGCAAATCACATGCAATTCTTGACGAAATACCTGACCTTTTTACCTGATAATCTCTGTGTAAATATACAGCGTCTTATGTCAAAAATGAAGTTTATAATCTCTGTTATGATTTGCCAATCACATTTGCGGACGAAAATAATTTGAAAATGATCTTCCTTTTGCTTAAATCCGATTAATTAATAGTTTCACCTTTTCTTACCTTTATTACCACCTGTACAGGTAAATACTGAAGCAACTTTAGAATTGAAAACCTTAATATAAACTAGAGACAACAACGAACAATTTTCATACAACTTTTTTTGACATATAGCAAATATTTTCCAAGTTATGCACATTTGAAAAATCAAGTAAATTAATTTAAATTTCAATAATTAATTCAGCAGTGGTGTCCCTTTACATAGAAATCAATGTAGCAGCCCAAGGGTTAAATATTGAGATTTTTTTCCCGAAAAAATGTCAAGCTGGACTGATAGCACCAACCAGGAAAGTCACTCGAAGGATTGCCATAAGTTCAGCAAATAAAGAGCTGTGGTTAACTAAATAAACACATTCAGCCAAGTAATTATTTTGTTGGGATAACATAACACACAAAGCCTAATCGTAATAAGGCCTAGTTGATTGCACCTCGAGTACGGGGAGATCTGTTGATACCTTGCAAGGGCAGAACAGGTAATTGGAATACATTATAACGATGTTGTTTTCACAACAATACCTTTCAGAAAAGATTCAATCTTATACACTGATACACGATTCCAAGTAGTTTTCTGAGCGTCTGCAAATCCGACTGAATCGGACATTGATATCGGTAGAGTGTGCATACTTAAAGGCGGTCACCAAAACAGGTCCAACAAGGACTGCCAAGAACCAATTCGCGAGACATAAAAAATACCAAACATTTGTGATTTCAGCATTCCTTCTTTGAAAAGAAAATACTGATATGTATTTGTCTGTTTTGAGCCTGTTCATATTTATTTTTCAAACTCTAACTTTTATCATTATCGGTTCAACTCACATGTACATTTGTATGTGACCCTGTGAGTTCCTGCCATTGAATAGTATCATGCAACTTTGACTCTTTGCAGCACACAAAACTGGCGAACTTCGCCACTTTCCCCATGTAGTTTTGAAACATTCATACTGTCAAGACTGAATGTTTCAGCATGTTTTTACCCCAAAACGCCATTTCTAACCCCAGAGTGCTAATAATGATCCAATTCTTTGGTATTTTCCCCCATACGGGGTATTAATCAAATCACAACGTAACATCAATTAGACCTGAAACTTAGGCCTTACTTAACTCGAGTTTATTTATCTGATTCTATCGTATAATATGACTTTAACATGCGGCTTTTCGTGATAGTAAAATAGACAATACAATCAGGAGTTATTAAACAATTTTTCAGCAGTTTATTCCTGCCAGTATATTTCAAAACATTTCCGAAAAATTCCTGAAAAACTTACAAAAAGCGGTTGTGACCAAGGACTGGTTTTGGATTGTTCCTGTGTATAGTGCACATCCAAGCTTCCTTGACACTTTAGTGTTTCCTTAAAAAGTGTGCACTATACACGAATATTTGTCAGCACAATCTCTACAGGAGGAAAATCAAATTCATCATGAATATTTAACAGATACAGTTTGTATTTATATGTTAACTTGGGTTGTATATTGGGTATAATAACTACCAGGAAGAGAACTGGAATCAGATAGACAGAAATGGACTTGTTATATAACAGGAAGATATGGACTTGCTATATATATATAACAGACAGATATGGATTTGTTATATAACAGACAGATATGGACTTGTTATATATATATAACAGACAGATATCGATTTGTTGTATAACAGACAGATATGGACTTGTTATATATATACCAGACATATATGGACTTGTTATACAACAGACAGATATGGACTTGTTATACAACAGACAGATATGGACTTGTTATATAACAGACAGATATGGACTTGTTATATAACAGACAGATATGGACTTGTTATATAACAGACAGATATGGACTTGTTATATAACAGACAGATATGGACTTGTTATATAACAGACAGATATGGACTTGTTATATAACAGACAGATATGGACTTGTTATATAACAGACAGATATGGACTTGTTATATAACAGACAGATATGGACTTGTTATATAACAGACAGATATGGACTTGTTATATAACAGACAGATATGGACTTGTTATATAACAGACAGATATGGACTTGTTATATAACAGACAGATATGGACTTGTTATATAACAGACAGATATGGACTTGTTATATAACAGACAGATATGGACTTGTTATATAACAGACAGATATGGACTTGTTATATAACAGACAGATATGGACTTGTTATATAACAGACAGATATGGACTTGTTATATAACAGACAGATATGGACTTGTTATATAACAGACAGATATGGACTTGTTATATAACAGACAGATATGGACTTGTTATATAACAGACAGATATGGACTTGTTATATAACAGACAGATATGGACTTGTTATATAACAGACAGATATGGACTTGTTATATAACAGACAGATAAGGACTTGTTATATAACAGACAGATAAGGACTTGTTATATAACAGACAGATATGGACTTGTTATATAACAGACAGATATGGACTTGTTATATAACAGACAGATATGGACTTGTTATATAACAGACAGATATGGACTTGTTATATAACAGACAGATATGGACTTGTTATATAACAGACAGATATGGACTTGTTATATAACAGACAGATATGGACTTGTTATATAACAGACAGATATGGACTTGTTATATAACAGACAGATAAGGACTTGTTATATAACAGACAGATAAGGACTTGTTATATAACAGACAGATAAGGACTTGTTATATAACAGACAGATAAGGACTTGTTATATAACAGACAGATAAGGACTTGTTATATAACAGACAGATAAGGACTTGTTATATAACAGACAGATAAGGACTTGTTATATAACAGACAGATATGGACTTGTTATATAACAGACAGATATGGACTTGTTATATAACAGACAGATATGGACTTGTTATATAACAGACAGATAAGGACTTGTTATATAACAGACAGATAAGGACTTGTTATATAACAGACAGATAAGGACTTGTTATATAACAGACAGATATGGACTTGTTATATAACAGACAGATATGGACTTGTTATATAACAGACAGATATGGACTTGTTATATAACAGACAGATATGGACTTGTTATATAACAGACAGATATGGACTTGTTATATAACAGACAGATATGGACTTGTTATATAACAGACAGATATGGACTTGTTATATAACAGACAGATATGGACTTGTTATATAACAGACAGATAAGGACTTGTTATATAACTTAATCAATTGTTAAAAAATATCCACCAAGAAGCAGTTGAGTTGAACGACATCTTGATTCAATCTTGCTTTAAACCAAGACATAGATTTCCTGGAAAAACACCCGAGAGCTTTGTACCTTTACCCTGCAGGTAAAGTGATATCAGTGTAATAGTCTGTGACACCAGATCGCCATTAATCCTGGATATGACCAGAGGTTATAGTACCTCCGGGACCTAGATTTAAACGTATTATCAGTTCCTGCTCAATAACATCTTCATGCCATCCAATGCACTATTTAGTTAAGAAAAAACAGTCATCAAAATACTCACCGCAATCTCCACCAACAATCAATAGTTTTTTAGACAATACCAGAAAAAATGAAGAATTGCTGCTTCTCTCTACGATGAATCAATTCTTCTGGTTGACATTTCAATTCTACTTAAAACTTTTATTTATTGTTAATTTTCAGAAATATTCTGAACGTAGAACAGAAACAAACTGCCTAGTATCCTCGTGTGAGTTTTAATGCCATATTGACATTTCGACGTTAGTTTGGTTAATGCCACCTTAACGGGGAAGAAAAGTACTAACACTTCTCATAAGGATCTTAATAGCTAACACATCTTCACACAAACTAGCTTTTAATTGATCATAATCAAAATATTTCTGACTTCTTATATTCCAAATAAACTTATATACACAAGAAATTCAAGTAATGAGTAACACTATATTATATACTAGCAGAAAAAAGAAACTGTGCATGCCTAAAATGTGTTATAAAAATAATTGTGTATGATGTAGAACAACAAGGTTTTCAGGGACAATTTATTTGTTATTTATTAACAGTTGCATTCCATTTTCCACGTTATGGAATCAATAAGTTCCGCTCAGGAGTGACGTAAACAGAGCAGGGGTCAATACTGAGTTCACAAAGTTAATACCTTGTATGTCCACTGTTTGCCTGAATGCAAGCCTGGCAACGTCTACCCATGGAGCCTATCAGACGGTTCAAAAATGCTTGTGGGATGGCATTCCAGATCTGTACCAACCCTGCAGCCAAATCAGCCAACGTCACCAGTTGATTAGGTAAGGCCCGTAATCTGCGCTTCATTTCATCCCAGACGTGTTCAATGGGTGACAGATCAGGGGATACAGCAGCAGGCCATGGCAACACGTCAACATTCTGCTGGGCCAGAAAGTCAATAGCGACACGAGCTGTGGGTGGCCTGGCGTTGTCCTGCTATAGCGTAATTTGACGTTGCTGCCCTTGCATGAATGGAACTACATGAGTCCGAAGGATCCCGTCACTGTAACGTAAGCGCGTTCAAATTCCCGTTAACAACCACCAGAGGCGTTCTCCCGTTGGCTGTGATGACGCCCCAAACCATAACGCTGCCTCCGCTGAAAGAACATCGTTGTACTACACACGCATCATGGAAACGTTCTCCAACGCGACGATACACTCTGGAACGGCCTTCACTATCCTAGTGGAAGCACGACTTGTCCGTAGCAAAATGCCTGCCCAATCCCGTCGAATAAGTCGCAGATGCCTTCTGCACCAGTACTAGTCCAGACGTACTACACGATGACGTGGCAGAAGAACTGGAGGATTGCAGGACTTCGCGGACGGATAGCTCGTTCACGCAATCGGTTCCGTACAGTTCTCGGGCTTATTGGTAGCAACCCAGTGATTGTCTGTGCAGTCAAACATGCCGTTTGGAAGCGATTTCTGAAATGGACAAGCTGAATATGGTTGTCCTGTTGACGTGACGTCACACGTGGACGTCCCGTACGAGGTCGATCGCCGAAATGGCCAAACTGTTGATGTCGTCTCCACAAATCCTGGATTGTGTTTCGATGGACATGAAAACGTGTAGATACAACGAATTGGCCCATATATACCAGCTTGAATCATATCAATAATCTGGAGGCGGTTATTTTCATTGAGCCTCGGCATATCATTAATCACAAATTAAAACGTTATAATGCTGTTTTTACTGTTCACTGGTCTCAACAGAGCGACCCAGCAGTTGAAAAATACACTTTCATTGTCGAATTGGATGGCTGGACGAGAAAAACATGCAAACCCTCATGAAAAAAAAATGCTGATTTTTACTGAATTTTGCTAAGGATTTGCTGAACATTTGCTGAAAATTTGCTGAATCTAAAATCGGATACTGAACCATTGCTTACACAGGTTCTACAGATGCTGAATTTTGCTGAACTTAACTGAAAAATGCTGAAAACTGCTGAACTGTTCAGGATAATGCTTAAAAGATGCTTAACTGTTCAGGATAATGCTTAAAAGATGCTTAACTGTTCAGGATAATGCTTAAAAGATGCTTAACTGTTCAGGATAATGCTGAAAAATGCTGAAGTGTTCTGTTAAATTTTTGTTTTCGATAATAAAAGATATGAGAATTTAATGCTCATGAAACTAATTTTTATGATCATTAAATTAATTTTCTTTTTTTTAATGATCATCAATTAACTGAAACAAGTGTAGTTAGAAGAAAGTTGGTGGTCAATAACTATAGCATCAGTTTCCATGATCAAGCCTTCGAATCTAATATACTAAGTGAATAAAGTCCGAGGGATCCTAGTAAATACTATGTAGATGACTCCCGAGTGTTACCGAAAAGATAAACAAATATGGCTGCCGTAGAAGACGAACCACTATGTCCGAGACAAACTTTCGACTCTAATGGACTATAAAAGTTCAAACAGTATGATTTAATGGAATGCACATGACAGGTATGATGTTATATCGACACGCTGAGCAATGGTTTTGAGTATAAACGTGTGCTTCCCGTAAAAATTTAGATTACACCTAGCGGTGGACATGTCGTCTGCTCATACACATTGATTGGTTCAATATATATGTAGTCTCACCTCGCATTTTAACACTTATATCGTTAATTTACAGACTAATAACATAATACTATGATCTTGTTTGGATGGAATACTTGTATCATGTTACAATTTGATGAAATACAACAATATGAGATCATTTACACCTGAATTCACGTGACAATAAGAGTACAGATGGTCGGTGTTCATATTGGACTATGTAAGCTTTCAGCATACGAATCTAGGTAATAACACACTTCAACATCTCACATTATGGTTTTAAACAGCATACGTATAGGATGAAACAATCTTAAATATAACAATCTCAAAGTATTCAATGTGAAATTCGTTTACAATAATGTAACAATAATACTGTCACTTTCAAACTACATGTACAAGACATGATCACACAAATATAGATATACTTCATTCACTGACCATAGGTAACTAGTGATCATAGGTTTGTGTAATTCTTGCCTTCTTAAGTTTTATATACTTTAAATCATAATCTAGATCTGGATCAATAATGGGGACATTGTAATAAACTGCATCATGACAACACACACAACTATTTGTATCTAAATGTGATGATTGACAAGTTTCCTAATTACTAAAATAGAAAGCTTTTGTGATGGCCAGAAGGCAGGAGGCATTCATGTCGTTCTAACTTCTAAATTTATTTTTATTATTTGAAGATGATATATAAAACAAAATCACTTATAAGAAGGCTTAAATGGACTACCCCTCACTACAGTCAGTAATTGCCCTAAATTTATCTAACAATAATTTGAGAAACAAGACATTTTTTTTTTTTTAGGTCTTAGTTTTGAAGTGTAAGTTGTATTGTTTAACATACAGTGATTAAGAAGCATTGTTGAAATGTGCCGGAACTTGCTTATTATATAAATGCTGTTTTGCTAGAAATCACAGTGATAAGTACTGATGATATAATTACCGTATACTAGCCTTTAAATTACTCAGTGATTTGCTAAGGTTATATACATAGCAGTTGGCTTTGCTGAAACATTTCTGAATTATTCCTGAAATTTGCTGAAACATTTCTGAAATTTGCTGAATTTGCTGGTATAGTTCCTGAAATTTGCTGAAACATTCCTGTAATTTGCTGGTATAGTTCCTGAACTTTGCTGAAACATTCCTGATATTTGCTGAAACATTCCTGAAATTTGCTGAAACATTCCAGTAATTTGCTGGTATAGTTCCTGAACTTTGCTGAATCATAATATTTGCTGAAACATTCCTGTATTTTGCTGGTATAGTTCCTGAACTTTGCTGAAACATTCCTGATATTTGCTGAAACATTCCTGTAATTTGCTTGTATAGTTTCTGAACTTTGCTGAATTTTGCTGAATTTTGTTGAAAAATGCCTGGATTTGGGCCAAATTCAGGTATATTTCAGCAATTGCCCTATGTGGGTTTTCAGCATTCGTTCAGCAAAGTGTTCATCAAAAATTCAGATCTTTTTTCATGGGGGAACTGGTCAACGCCTATAGAGAGCAAACTGCATGGGAAAAACTGTCAATGACACATGGATAATGTATATGTGTCATACTCGGTCATGTGTGTGAATTTTCATGTATATACAATTGGTAATACATGTTCTATAACAATTCTCCGCATGCACAGTTTCTTTTTTCCGCTAGTATATATAGAGGTTACACGAGTGGTTGTGGAATATGGTATTTATTTCACTCAAGTTAGTTAATTTTCAAAAGTTACAAAATAGTCACGAGCTTTAGCGAGTGTCTTTCTGTAACTTTTGAAAAATTAACTAACGAGAGTGAAATAAATACAACACTCCACAACCATGAGTCATGTGATCTGTTTCTACCACAATATCATGATCAGTCGGAAATAACATACACACATGTGTTTGTTGACAAGGCCAGCATAGTGATATGACCCATATGTAAAAAGTCACTCATTAATATTCAAAAATGGCTTTTTCTTTTACAAATCTAATAATTGTAAAAATTAATGTTTCGGCAACGACTTCATGAAAAAATATAATAGATGAACGACTTTAAATGTTGGGAGTAGCAGTAATGCATTAATTTATATAAATTCACCACGGACTATATGCGCGTAAGCATATCGTACGAAGTCTGCCTCCCGCCAAGTGACGAAGACGAACTTATCGCTGTCAATGTCCAAAACCATAGGCCTACGTTTCTTAGTGACGGTTCTATGGTTGACGTTTATAGTGACAGTTCAGCCATAGTCAGACCGTCCAAATAGCGATAACGGGACGTTCGGAGAACGAAATATTTTCCGACACTGTGACAGATCTTGTTTTGGTTTCACAACCTGGACACGTGACGGTGTGACGTCGAAACGATATTGAGCGTCTGTAGCAATTTTGCCTGAAACTAGCGATCAAATCTTTAAGTATCATCTTCTTTTTATATTGCCTTCATAACCCCCTTTCCCGCATAACCTCACAAAGTCACCAACATTTGTCGAATGTTGACAGCAGACGACGTAAACAAAACAGAGTGTGGCAAAAAGCATGTGGAAAAAGTCGTCCCGGTCAAAGTTCATCTTCTCGACCAATCAAAACTTTTGTAGGTCATATACCACGTGTGGTATATATCTCATATTTATCTAACAGTCTGCATGTTTATACAATCATCTGAGAGTGGAATAACACTGCGTATTGTGGTAGAAATATATAATATTTGGCTGGGGGAAATAAAATATTTGAAAAAAAAAAGAGTAATAAGCTGTATAATTTTACAGAATGAATCTTAAACTGTGCTTAAACTTGCCAAAGATCACTGTCAGTTACTATGCCAACAGAAATATCAACAATGTCTCTTTAAGATGTGGCATTTGACAGAGAATCCTTTGACTGTGTAACCTTTTTCTCGAGTTTCTAAAGGACAATTTTTAAATTTTTAAAACAATGAGAATTGATTCTATGAAACACAAGCAGAGGACTGTATTGGTCCTCTGACTATATTTTGGACTCTGTTTCTGGGTTCAGATGTACCCAAAAAACATCAAACTTACTTTAGATAACATCTAATTCTCTGGTCGACTGCGAGGATGCTTCATAGCAAATTTAACATTTGGTTGAAAATCTAATAAAAAGTTTAGGAGGATGTATCTCAACTGTTTCCATGTTATGACTATGGGACTATTAAGTCCTAAGTGACAGGGCTAGACTTCAGGGGTAGAAACTAGGGATCAATCTTGGTAGCATGAATTGTTTCTTCAGTTGGTTTTATAATTATGGTTATTGGATAGGGATCATTCGAGTGTTCATGGCCACAGTGTGTGTTGGTTGATATAATAGGAATCTCCTGTCATTTTTAAACAAGCAAATTCGTGGAATTTATATTCCCCGCTTTCAGGACATGTTGTAGGTAAACATTATTGAGGTTAGGTTTAAACATGTGAGTATCATGCTCTTGAGACATAATGTATAGCTTGAAACTCGAAGAAAAAAAAGCCTTATCAATATTTGCTAGAATTATAAAGCGGAAACTGCAGATAATGACTCTGTCAAATGTAGTCTGATTAAAGTGGTTGTCAAACTTGGCCAAGCCCTTAATGCGTTGAACCCTGTTACTAAGTTTGAAAACATTCGGATAATATTTGCGAGAGTTAATGAACAGAAACGGCAGATAATGACGTTTTTCGTTATTGAAGGGGCCATAAATCTGCCAAATAAAGTCTGCTGAAAGTGTTCATCGAACTGGGCCAAGCCCTTAAGACGTTTAACCCTGGTATCAAGCTTGAAGAAAATTGGTTTACATTTGTTGCAGTTATTGGACAGAAACGGCAGATAATGCCGGTTTTTGTAATTCTAGGGGTCATAACTCTGCCAAATAAAGTCCACTGAAAGTGGTCATTGAACTTGGCCGAGCCCTACGACATTTAGCCCTGTTACCAAGTTTGAAAAAAATCGGTTAACATTTGTTGTAGATAATGGGCAGAAACGAAACGCAGCAGATAATGACGTTTTCATTATTCAAGGGGCCGTAACTCCCCCAAATAAAGTCTGCTGAAAGTGATCATTGAACTTGGCCGAGCCCTATGACATTTAGCCCTGTTACCAAGTTTGAAAAAAATCGGTTAACATTTGTTGTAGATAATGGGCAGAAACGAAACGCAGCAGATAATGACGTTTTCATTATTCAAGGGGCCATAACTCCCCCAAATGGAGTCCACTGAAAGTGGTCATCGAACTTGGCCGAGCCCTTAAGGCATTTAACCCTGTGACCAAGTTTGAAGAAATAGGTTAACATTTGTTGTAGTAATTGCAATGAAACGAAGTGTGACAGACAGACGGACAAACCCAAATGAATATCCCCCGTTTCGGTGAAAGGGGGATAATAATACAATTGTTCACCCTTGGTTCCTCTTTTGGGCTCCATCCACCAGCCAAGGAGTCATACCAACGTTATTTATGAAATGAATCACATTGTTTTCTCATGATATTTCATGCATGATATTTCATGCATGATATTTCTATTAAAGAGGAGTAAGTTTTGAAGCAAAAATACCCTAAATCCCCACTTTAGGCTCCAAACCTCTAGTCCCACGGGGGCCACACCGTTTGTTTATACAACAATGAGTTCCCTTGCTTCAGAATAAATTTGGCTAACATCCCTTTACCTATGCTAATTTATTTATTTTTTATTGGCCCCCACCTCATTAATCTTTTGAAGAGTTTATAAAAGTCTAATCCCCTAGCCCCTAGGTCATGGCCCAATGATGCTTCAGATCAAATTTGGTTAAAATCCCTTTCAAATGTCCTTATTATTTTTAAAGATTTATCCCCGACTCTCACAAAGGCCAACCTCTGCCCCTTAAGTGGGAACCAAACCCTTCATTTATATATATAAACTCTCAAGGCTCTTCTTTTCAGGAGAGCTTAAAACTGTTCTTATACCAAGACCAGAAAACCTCACATTTTACCCATAATGCCATTGTTAGATTTTGGATTTCCCCTAAGTTATTTTCTTTGCCAGACAGAGTTACTGACTAATTTCATCTTTGGCAGACATGACACATATCTGTATGTATCACTTAAATCCACAATGTACTTGAGTGTTCTCTGAACACCAGACATAATTACTTAAATGTTGCCTGGTCATCATAGAAGTGACCAGGCATCACTAGTCTACACAAGTACATGAGTAGAAAGCACTTCACTACCCAAACTTATTAAACCTACATAAAGAGGATGGACCTTTGTGTACTGATGTTCATGTACCTATAAGTGATCTGAAGGGAACACTGCATATTTAAGTATGATGTAGCTGATCAACTATATTGGTTTTTATCAGTGACATTTCATAAAATGGGGTGAAATATCCTTTTTTTTTTATATAAATGCAAAACATTAGTGAAATATCAAAGGAATCACACAAATGGAAACAAAGTCAAAAGGGGGACACTTAATCTTCTTCAAAAAGCCTAGCTGTTTAAATCAACTTCCTGTTTACTAGCTAGGCGATTAATTTTGTTGTACAAACCAGATGATGTCCCAGTGTTGGGAGGGACTTCCTATTTACCAACAAATGTCTCCCTGTAGGGACAGATGTTAACTAAGGAATGTTTCCCTGTAGGGACAGACTTCCAGTTTACCAAGGAATGTTTCCCTGTAGGGACAGACTTCCAGTTTACCAAGGAATGTTTTCCTGTAGGGACAGACTTCCAGTTCACCAAGGAATGTTTCCCTGTAGGGACAGACTTCCAGTTTACCAAGGAATGTTTCCCTGTAGGGACAGACTTCTAATTTACCAAGGAATATTTCCCTGAAGGGACAGACTTCCTGTTTACCAAGGAATGTTTCCCTATAGGGACAGACTTCCTATTTACCAAGGAAAGTTCTCTGTAGGGACAAATTTCCTGTTTACCAGGGGAAGATACCTTTTAGTGAAAGCTCATTGATGCTTCTAATTAGCTTGCATTATTGATCTTTAAGTTAGTTACTTCTGATAAGAGATAAGCTTTTGTGAAAAGCTTTGTTTAGAAAGTTTGGTGTGTTTAATTTGAAAGACAATAACATACAGACATAAAGAGTACAAATACTTAATATATCGAGTTAACGTTGCAGTCACATACAATGTAAACAGACCTCCCCACATCCAAAATCCTGGGTACTTGCCTTAACTCATTCACCCCTGAAATTTCATAATGAACTATTCCAACCTTTGAATTGGAAGAGTTCAAATGTGTCTTTAGGAGTGAATGAGTTAAACTTCCATCATGAGAGCCTAACTTGGGTAATCCTAGTGGACCTGTAAAAGAGAATAAAACACTTGTCTTTCTGTGGCGCAGTACACAGAGACCTCATTACATGGGGTAAAGGCAGTACAGCTTCTTCACTAACGACAGAAGGCAATGCAACAAGACAATCAAGCTTAAACGACCAACTGTCGGTACGTATCAATTTGATAAAATATGGAATAGGAATGGTGTACTTAGGAAAAAGACAAATCAATTAAGTTTAATCTCCTGGCACCTATTAAGTCTGTGAATGTACCAACCAAAAGAATGGTGCAGGAAAACTGGTCATACGATACCCTCAATAAGACTTGTCTTCACATTCACTAAATTAGGGTTGCACTGATATGGGTAACTTCGCCTTGATGGCGTATTTAATCTACATAATGGGGCCACAAAGCTCTCAATGAAATACATGTATGACTATGTTTCAAACTAACTTACAAAATACTCTGAAGAGTTATGTGACTGTACATGTGGCTTTTAATTAACTACCCAGAGGCTCAATTGTGATTTATAAACACAAGCACTTGTTTGGTAATGGTAAGAAGCAGGATCAACATCTGTCGTTAAAATGATGCCTTACTTAGTATGACAAAGAAACGTCTTGAGCTATTTAATGCATATGATGGATATTTTGGTATTATCGAAGGAATAATAATATGTAAATATTCAAACCAAACTGGGTATTTTAATCTATTGTTATTAGATAGTGTCATTTAAAAAAAGTGTTTCTGTTAATTTCATCTATTGATATACTTTGTTTTATATCACACTTTCCCTCTGACAGAAGACACGTGACAATATTAGGAATTTTTACAATACATGTACTTCAAATATTTCCATAAAGGTCAAATTTAATCAATTCCGAGAGTTCATATCATGAACCACTTGTAACATCTAAGCATCCATCACAAACGAATGTCCATAATATGACTTCAAAGGCGAAATTCTTCTAACCAGCTTTGTTCCATTATTGAGGATTTTGACCAATCAGAGTGAAGGAAGGTGCTTATCAACCTGTTGCTTACCTAACACGATCAACAGCAGCATTGACAAGAGAAACAACCCATTCATGGTAAACAAAGGGCCACAATTCTCTGTGTATAGAAAGCCACTAGCCCAGACTTTAGTACACAACACTTGACACCTCTAGAGGAACTTGCATGCAAAATTTGATAATTGTAGATGACAGAGTATTTGAGATACACCCTAGAAATTTAAACCTGCACCCAACAAACTGATGCAAGGACTGACCAAGAGATCGAGTGAAATGTATATATTCCTGTTGTATCGGTGGGGGACTAGTTAACTGTTGATGCAATAGAAAGATATGTATAGATCACATTTGGGTAGTTCAGAATAATAACATAATACCTATTGAATTTTTAAAGGGGAATAACTCCATCACAAATCGTGTATACTGTATTTATTATTGGGGTGCAGGTTGTGGGTAAATGACCATATATTTTGACTTCCTTCCGAGGTGGAGACATGGAGGTCTGATCATCTCACTCCTAGATTAAATTCCCTATTTACAAAGCTGTATATCAATTTGAAAGGCCGCATTGGTCATTCAGTATCAACAGATAATGTTCCTCAACTCTTTCTTTTTGTTCAATATGAACAGATACAGTGGCATTTCGATGGCAAAAATTGTATAACAAACAATGGAATTCACAATAAGAAGTCAAGTTTTATTTTGTTTACATCTGACTCGGCATCAGATATGGTATTATATATTTACATGGCTACTTTCCCTGTCCGTGGCCACTGATACAGTCACCCTTCCTCCTCAAGGAAATAGCTTCTACTCCACAAAACACTCATTGTTCCATTCGCTGGGGAAGTGAAATGGATAAATTACATTAAAACCATAAAAGATAGCAGGAAATGCCATCTTCATCAGTCTGTGCAACATGGTAATTAAATCTAATACTCATGACCAGTTGTTGAGTAGTTTATGTTATTACCTTACCAAAGTCCTGTGGGTGCATTAAGGGGAAACCTACACATTTAAACCACCTGACCTTTTCGTTTGGCCCTGACATTTGTCTATAATTAGGTTATCTAATATACCTCAAAGCGACAAACTCCAAGGTCTCACATTATATACTGTATGTTGGGATTTTTTTTCACAGAAATATATTTTTTTGCCTTTTTTTGCCCTCAAAAATATTGAAAAATTCATGCACAGTTATAACATGTGAAGGGCAAAACTAATGCTGCATAATCATAGATTTTACCAGTGAAAGGCAAAATTAACAATGGGCAAATAAGGCTTTTACCAGTGAAAGGCAAAATTAACAATGGGCAAATAAGGTTTTTACCAGTGAAGGGCAAAATTAATGCTGGGCAAATATGGCTTTTACAAGTGAAGGGCAAAATTAACACTGGGCAAATATGGCTTTTACCAGTGAAGGGCAAAATTAACACTGGGCAAATATGTCTTTTATCAGTGAAGGGCAAAACTAACATTGGGCAAATATGGCTTTTAAAACTAGGCAAATATGGCCTTTACCAATGGCAGGGAAAAAACCAATGCTGAATATAATGGATTTTACCAGTGAAAGGCAAAATTAACACTCAGGGCAAATATGGATTTTACCAGTGAATGGCAAAACTAACACTGGGCAAATATGGCTTTTACCAGTGAAGGCCAAAATTAACACTGGGCAGATATGGATTTTAAAACTAGGCAAATATGGCCTTTACCAATGGCAGGGCAAAAACCAATGCTGAATATAATGGATTTCACCAGTGAAAGGCAAATTTAACACTCAGGGCAAATATGGATTTTACCAGTGAAGGGCAAATTTAACACTGGGCAAATATGGATTTTACCAATGCAGGGCAAAACTAAGGCTGAATATTATGGATTTTACGAGTGAAAGGCAAAATTAACACTGGGCAAATATGGATTTTACCAGTGAAAGGCAAAATTAACACTTGCCAAACGTGGCTTTTACCAGTGAAGGGCAAAATTAACACTCAGGGCAAATATGGCTTTTACCAGTGAAAGGCAAAATTAACACTCAGGGCAAATATGGCTTTTACCAGTGAAGGGCAAATTTAACACTGGGCAAATATGGATTTTACCAGTGAAGGCCAAAATTAACACTGGGCAGATATGGATTTTAAAACTAGGAAATATGGCCTTTACCAATGGCAGGGCAAAAACCAATGCTGAATATATAATGGATTTCACCAGTGAAAGGCAAAATTAACACTCAGGGCAAATATGGCTTTTACCAGTGAATGCAAAATTAACACTCAGGGCAAATATGGATTTTACCAGTGAAGGGCAAATTTAACACTGGGCAAATATGGATTTTACCAATGCAGGGCAAAACTAAGGCTGAATATTATGGATTTTACAAGTGAATGGCAAAATCAACACTGGGCAAATATGGATTTTACCAGTGAAAGGCAAAATTAACACTTGCCAAATGTGGCTTTTACCAGTAAAGGGCAAAACCAATGTTGGACAAATATGGATTTTACCAGAATAGTACAAAATTAATGCTGGGTAATTTTTGTGTGAGAATTGGTACAATTAAGATCTCTACTATTAGGCCTAATCTAAATGTGAAACTTCTGCACATGTATGTACTATCAGATCTAAGCTGTGAGTATTCTGCTCTGTTAAATTTAACATCATGATCAGCCCTATAGGCTATCTATGAGAACTCAGCACCGCAAACTTCATTGACACCTTATATAATTAGTAGAGTTTTGGCGGAGGAGGATTTATATTGTGGAAAAAGATCTTCAATCACAATGTTTCCCATTTGTGGAAACTGCTAGCCTTGGCAAACCAAATACAAATCGTGTTTCTTTTCCAATTAATGAATCTTTTGAACGATAATCAGAAATCTATTATTCTTAAACAGATAAAACTGGCATATCAAGAAAAAAAGCATTGCATGTAAATGAAACAAGACTTTAAAATTTAATTTTCTCTGCGGCGGTCACTGTAGATGGATGTGAACGCTAATGCCTAACACTTCGTGTTGACGTCATACTGAACACTACGCGACATACAGCACTTTCCTCTCTCAACATAACACTGTAAACGAGAGGATTTATCAGCTAATATTGGACTCAAATTAAACCAATTTTATGCAAAAGCCAGACTCATCTATCTAAGCATCTATATTGAAGTGGAAAGAGCAGCTTCCTGGCATCAAAACAAACTTTCAATCTAGAATTTCTTTATTATAAACCTGTAAATGATTTGTAATTTTTGAAATGCCTCTTGGCTATTGTTTCCCACAGTACACATTAACAGATGTGGTAGTATAATACATTTATCAGATCTGGAGGTGCTAGAGAGATGATCCAACTCCTTGCTGGACTAGTGTTAAGATGACCTGGTCGATATACAAGTCTTATGAAACATTACGATGCTAAGATGGTGTTAGATTGAAGATTCCACTATATGTAACTATTAATCCAATACAAGCCGCGGCTCGCATGTATCTTACTGTTGCATCATCAGGCAACACGGCAGATTACTTAAGTTTACACCATTAAATTCCAGATTAATAAATTAGATTTCCTTGTTCCCTTTACCTGTCCTAGCCTGAACCGACACTATAAGTAGAGCAAACCCAACAGATCAAACGACAAATTCACATCAACAAGGGAGATAACAAACAGTAATAATTCATAAAACATTTTTCAGGTTGTGAATGTGTTATCAAAATGCATTGAAACAAAGCGGAATTCAGATTACAGTGATATAAAACCTGTCATCATGCTTCCTCAAACAAAAAACCAGTAATGCTTTAAAGTTTCTTGGTTTTATAAAGAAAGATCCACATGAAATGCAAGTGTTGGTTAGGTTTGTTTTTGTTCTTTTGTAATTTGTATGCTCTGTATAGGATTCTAAAAAGTAGCAACTTAATAAGGTAAGTTAAAACCCCCAACACAGTAACAGCTGATCAGATGTAAGTCTGTGCAAAACTGTCATAAGACATTCCATTATTTATGACATAACATGGAAATCATTGATGCCAGTTATCATTTAGGATGTCTCACAGAAGGGAGGGTTGAGACACAACGTCCTAGATAAGTGATGTACCTTCAATTTCTTCAGGATTATATCTTGAATACCAAGAAGGTATAAAGAGTTCACACTGGTGTAAGTAAAAATCCAGGAAAAGTAAGAACAACAAGGCAAATCTCTTCCAAACGCGGGAATTTATTGGAGCAACATATCATTTCTTCGTCGATTATGCCGATTATACCAAATAAATCCGATGTTTGGCAGAGAATTATTCTCTGCTGTGTTGTTTGCACTATTCCTGGATTTAGGATGTCTGTTACTTCCTTAAACATTAGCAGATTACATCAATAACACCAACATTACACCCACATCAAACCCCAGATTATACCCAGGTTATACGTATACCCAGGCTTTACCCAGATTATACCCATATTATATAAATATTTAACTTCACTTGAACCATTCTATAACGGTCCTGTTCAAGAGTTGTATGTGTTAGGCAGTGAGATAGGTGGAGACAACATGTTACCATTAGGAGGCCGGACTGAAACAAGACGATGCCACAAATGATCCGCAGAATAATAACAACTATTTATCTATTTCTAGAAACAGAGACTTAACCTTGAGCATAACACCCTGAAACAGCAACTTGTTACAGATGTTGCTATAAGTGACATTTTATAAGTTTCATTATCTGTTTTAAGATAAAATTGATAGAGCAATAAAAATATGTTTGAATAACACATGTATGAAGTTTATTTTATTGACAATCATCATCAGGTTGAATTGTTAAATCAACTTTGTTTTTTTTTCTAAAAATATTAACATACATCTTGACCTTTAGCAAGAAAATATTGAAATGTGAATTTGTTCAAGGCTACTGTCATACCTTATACTTGTAATGAAGTTTTACGATGATTCTTGCAGAAAAACAGAAAAACAGTTGGTAGATTGATAAAGGAGGAGTGAACGTACATGGATATGTACAGATGTAGGGCAAAAGCTTTGGTACTTTTAGTATTTTTTGTTGCAAGGGGAAACTAAGTGGAAGGGGAGACAACCACTTACCCTTGTTCCTCCATGAGCTCTTGCATTTCCATACATTTAAGCTCCACCTTGCGCTTTCTCTCATGGTCCAGGATTTCTTTATTTGGGGGTTTCTGGAGGGCCTGGTCTAGCTTCTTGAGTTCCTCTTCAGACTTGTAGTCCACTCGATCCTTGTGTTTGCGAACAAAGGACAGATTGCGCTGGACATAACCGTTAGTGCCACTGCCTCTGGCCGTGTCTAGGCCTATACCGTTATACATGGTGTGTCAGGGTCTGTGGTCTGCGTTAATTCTAAAAGTAGAAACCAAACCTTACATTTAAGTACATCTTCAAACAATGACATCAAAGACAAGTTTGACATACCTTCAGGAGGTAAAAGACGAAGGTATGTAGGTAAAAGACAAAGGTATGTAGGTAAAAGACAAAGGTATGTAGGTAAAAGACGAAGGTATTTCTACAAGACGAAACCAAACCTTATACATTAGTACATCTTGAAACAATGACATCAAAACCAAGGTGATATAGTTTGACATACCTTCAGTAGGTAAAAGACGCAGATCAGTATGGTACCATGAATTGCATCCAGTACATATCATCTCATTTTGACATTTTAATGAAGTCAGCTTATAAGTTTTAAGGTGTCCCAACATTCTGAGCAAATCAACCCTCAGAGCATGAAATTTAGTGTTAAGTATAAGCATTATAACTTATCCAGGGCGACCCTACATGGAATTTGTTTCATGATTATGTTATTAGAATAAATTGTCCGAATACACGGTCAACTGTGACCTAAAAAACAATGCATCTTTATATGTATCCTGCATTCTTTGGGACTTCTTACTTGGATTTTTAAAGGGGAGGAATCCAAAAGGGATACAAATACATAAGTAACTGTCACCCCAGTAGAAATACCAGCTGCTTTCTACCAACTCCGCTAGCAGGGAGACTTTCTCTTTAGCTCATTCTGTAAAGCAAAAGACAACTAAACCAGAGGTCCTGGGTTTGACTCCTAGTGGAGGCATTCAAAACAATATGAAAATACATAACTATACTTTCATGGTTTAATACAATCTTTACTTTTGTTGGACTCATATATATTATATTTTACTGTTCAAAAATCAACATGCATCAGCAAAAATATCTACTATGTATCAGGTAATGTACCCCTGACATGTACCTCCCGTACATCAGATATGGGTGTATCAGTTAATGTCTCCTTACCCCTGACATGTACCTCCCGTACATCAGATATGGCAGTATCAGTTAATGTCTCCTTACCCCTGACATGTACCTCCCGTACATCAGATATGGGTGTATCAGTTAATGTCTCCTTACCCCTGACATGTACCTCCTGTACATCCGATATGGGTGTATCAGGTAATGTCTCCTTACCCCTGACATGTACCTACCGTACATCAGACATGGCAGTATCAGGTAATGTCTCCTTACCCCTGACATGTACCTCCTGTACATCAGATATGGGTGTATCAGGTAATGTCTCCTTACCCCTGACATGTACCTCTCGTACATCAGATATGGGTGTATCAGTTAATGTCTCCTTCCCCCTGACATGTACGGGAGGTACATGTCAGGGGGAAGGAGCCATTACCTGATACACCCATATCTGATGTACGAGAGGTACATGTCAGGGGTAAGGAGACATAACCTGATACACCCATATCTGATGTACGGCAGGTACATGTCAGGGGTAAGGAGACATAACCTGATACCCCCATATCTGATGTACAGGAGCTACATGTCAGGGGTAAGGAGACATTACCTGATACACCGATATCTGATGTACGGGAGGTACATGTCCGTGGTAAGGAGACATTACCTGATACACCGATATCTGATGTACGGGAGGTACATGTCAGGGTTAAGGAGACATTACCTGGTACACCCATATCTGATGTACGGGAGGAACATGTCAGGGGTAAGGAGACATTACCTGATTCTGCCATGTCTGATGTACGGTAGGTACATGTCAGGGGTAAGGAGACATTCCCTGATGCTGCCATGTCTGATGTACGGTAGGTACATGTCAGGGGTAAGGATATATTACCTGATACACCCATATCTGATGTACAGGGGGTACATGTCAGGGGTAAGGAGACATAACCTGATACACCCATATCTGATGTACGGCAGGTACATGTCAGGGGTAAGGAGACATAACCTGATACCCCCATATCTGATGTACAGGAGCTACATGTCAGGGGTAAGGAGACATTCCCTGATGCTGCCATGTCTGATGTACGGTAGGTACATGTCTCCTTACCCCTGACATGTACCTCCAGTACATCAGATATGGGTGTATCAGGTAATGTCTCCTTACCACTGACATGTACCTCCCGTACATCAGATATGGGTGTACCAGGTAATGTCTCCTTACCATTGACTTGTACCTCCCGTAAATCAGATATGGGATATTTTGTAATAGGTTGAAGAAATTGCTTCCTCTTTTCTTACTAGGAAACAATCAAACCAATCTGTTACTATCCAAACTCAATCAGATTTATTTCTTAAAGTTCTTATCTTACAACTACACATTACATACAAATGCAGTGTGAGCTCTTAAAACATTACGACCCTAGATAAAACATCCCTTTATCCACGCCATAAAAACCAATCCACAGCTTCTAGACAAATTCTAGAAATTTATTGTGGTCAACATGCCAGAAAGCATGGTTTATAGTTATCTTAAAACCTGCAGCAAATTGCAATGAATGTATCAACAGACCACATAAAGTACATTTTAGGGTACCTTAAGTTACATCATGAGTTGTGCTCCATAGAAATACTTCACAGCCATGTATTGTAAGGCTCATGGCTATACCTAAATAACATCAGTGCCATGGTCCAAAGCCAGATATTGCAAGGTGATGGGCTACCCAATGGACACCTATATTGTGGTCCACAGCCATGCTTGGTGAAGACAAGGTAAGGCAGGCCATCCAAAAATAGGACACCATTATACACACAAATGGTCTAAAGCCAGGAATTGTACAGACCAAGCCACTTCTCAGATTCCTTACCACTAGTGCCCATCAAACTCCCATAATGTTTTATTGTACTTTTGCCTTGTTGAGGAGATTAAACCTACTGCTCTTATATATCAACACTAACATAAAATCATATGGAAGATGTTCAACTAGAATGAAATGTGACTCTCCAGACTCACCCTGGACCAAACAAATCAGTAGACAAAAAAGTTGCCAAGTGTGAATTCCAGTAGCCAATGTTTTGTTTCACTTTGATTACAGACCCCAAGTAGTAAGAGCCACAGGTTTTGTATCTCCTTATAAGGAAAAGGATTGCTATTTTTAAACCTCTTTCACTTTGAAATAATATTAAGTTAAGTTTAATGACTGTTTATTACATGAAGGTAAATACATAATAAAGATTCCTGTCTCCTTTTTTTAATATTCTTTATAACATGACTCAAAGAAATATCCAAATACTTGATTGGGACTCAATGTGAGCAAACATTTTCATAATGTATTAAAGTAGACTAACTGCTGCCACAACAGGTCCCTGCGTTAGTTGTCAATGACTTCCTGATTCTCCATAGATGAGATTAGACCACGGACAGGTCATCAAGGGCCCTGCCATGTGCCTAACACCTGTGGTCTATTTTCAGTAACAGTGACCTTGACCTTACAAACTTTTTACTCTATCTAAATATCACAGTGCATTACTATGTCAAATTTCAAAAAGATTCATCTTTAGGAGTCGGAGACAAGGACTATAACCCATGTGGGCTATTTTTAGAAACAGTGACCTTGACCTTAAAAACTTTTTAACCTCTATCTAAATATCACAGTGTGTTACTATGTCAAATTTCAAAAAGATTCATCTTTAGGAGTCGGAGACAAGGACTATAACCCATGTGGACTATTTTTAGAAACAGTGACCTTGACCGTACAAATTTTTTAACCTCTATCTAAATATCACAGTGTATTAGTATGTCAAGTTCAAAAAAGATTAATCTTTAGGATTTAGAGACCAGGGCCTGTATTCATGAAACTGTTCTCATGCTCAAGTAAGGAATTTATACTCAAGCCAAATTTCTTGTTTTAGTAATACATTCATAAACAAATATTGTTTTTTCAATGATTTGGGAAAACACTACAGAAACTTAAAGCCAAAAACTGTTTTCAATGTTTTCGTTTGACATTTCATTTGACATTTTGATCGTTTGACAAGATTTAACTGAGTTACAAGAAAGTAGGTTTGAGCACAGAATCCATGCTTGAGAATGAGAATGGTTTCATGAATATGGGCCCAGGATTATAACCCATGTGGGCTATTTTTAGAAATAGTGACCTTGCCCTTACACATTTTTTAACCTCTATCTAAATATCACAGTAAATTTCTATGTCAAATTTCAAAAAGATTCATCTTTAGGAGTTGGAGACAAGGACTATAACCAATGTGTGCTGTTTTTAGAAACAGTGACCTTGACTGTTAGAAAATTGTTACACTCCTATTGCACATCTACATATATATCAGGTAGTGTATCAACATGTCAGATATCAAACAGAACAGTCTTTTGGATTCCTAGATAACAACTGTTGTCTTTTTCTAGTAAGTGACCTCAACCATCACCTAAGAAACTGTTAACACCCCTATTGCACACCTATATGTCATATATATATATTGTGTATCACCATGTCAAATTTCAAAAAGACCATACCCCACATGGTATATTTTCAGTAACATTGACTTTGACCTTAGAAACTTTTAAAACCCCTACGGCATATGTGATCACGATGTATCACCTTATTTGTCGAATTTCTGAAACATTAGTCTTTGGATTCTGCAATAATGTGTGGAAACCAAAGTGTGGAGGAACAGATGGACAGACAGACACATTGATTACAATAGACTATCTCCATCTCTGATACAGAGCCCTAATAATGGTACATGGTAAGTTTGAAATCTATAAATCACTACCCGGAATGCCTCCCCTCACCATAAAGTTGTGGAGGACAGTAATAAGTTTATATTCAGACAGGATGTAATGAAGGGCAGTAATTAGTATTTTCAGACAGGAAGTTTTGGAGGATGGTAGTTAATGAGATTCAGACAGGAAGTTGTGGAGGATGGTAGTTAATTGAGATTCACACAGGAAGTTGTGGAGGATGGTAGCTAATTGAGATTCAGACAGGAAGTTGTGGAGGATGGTAGTTAATTGAGATTCAGACAGGAAGTTGTGGAGGATGGTAGTTAATTGAGATTCAGACAGGAAGTTGTGGAAGACAGTCATTAGTTTATATGCAGAAAGGAAGTTATGGACAGCAATTTGTGCTACATTCAGACAGTGTTGTGGAGTACAGTAATTAATTTATATTCAGACAGGAAGTTGTGGGGGATAATAATTAGTTTATATTCAGACAGGAAGTTTTGGAGGACAATAATTAGTTTATATTCAGACAGGAAGTTGTATTTGACAGCTAACTGATACAAAGACACAAGTTTGGGAATAGTTTATATTCAGACAGGATGTTGTGGAGGACGATAAAAATTCAAAATTCAGTGAGGGAGCTTTAGATATATTGATTTCTCAAAACACCAATAAAAAAAAAATATATATAAAAAAATATGTTTCATTTAAAACATTTATTATCAGGTGTATCCATTATAACTTAGATTCTGCAAAAAGGTAAATGTAATTCATCTGGATCTGCTACAACACAAGAACTAGCTATTGGGAGTAATTTGCAAAAGATATATATCATTACAGTAAAAAAAAATTGGATGGTGTTTATCTGATCCGAAACAATTTGCTGTTGTTGATACAAGTCTCTCCAACATGGACGTCAGGTGTTAGACCTGTTTGTGATGTGGCCATGTCAGATCTATTGGAACACCTCTCAGCTCGCCTCAAGGTGACACAATCAATATGTGCCCAATAAGGGGAGGCAGCCTACACGCAGGTTGCCAGACGTCAGGATCAGATTCATGATAGTGCTCGACAGGTACAGGAGAAAGTTGACAAAAGCAGACTTATGATGCAATGTTATACAGACAGGTGATTCCACTCCGTTTTGACCCTTGGAATCGTGTAATGCCACTAGAGACTGCTCGTATAGACAGGGGAAAAGGCTATTATCTAAACTTGACTGTAGAACTAATTTCCCAGTTCTATCAAATTCCAGGAATGTAGAGTGGTTATCAAGTAATATTCTGAACTGTTTTATCTAAACTTGACTGTAGAACTAATTTCCCAGTTCTATCAAATTCCAGGAATGGAGAATGGTTATCAATTAATATTCTGAACTGTCTTATCTAAACTTGACTGTAGAACTAATTTCCCAGTTCTATCAAATTCCAGGAATGTAGAGTGGTTATCAAGTAATATTCTGAACTGTTTTATCTAAACTTGACTGTAGAACTAATTTACTTGTTCTATCAAATTCCAGGACTGTAGAACGGTTATCATTTAATATTCTGAACTGTTTTATCTAAACTTGACTGTAGAACAATTCTACCAGTTCTGTCTAACTGGACTGTAGAACAGTCATGCTTAATAATCTGACCTATCTTATCTAACTGGACTGTATAATTAATTATAACTTGACCTATTCCTTCTAATATAACCTAACTTTACAGCTGTTATTAATAATGCAATGATCTGCTCTATCTGAACTGATCAGACTACTCTGTGATTCCTATCGTGATAAGATGTGGGTGTTTAGTACATATTTCTGTGTGTGGGAGGACTTTCTAGAAACAATACAAATTTGTAACTATTGTTACAACTGTTCATGTTGAAATCCAATAATGTTTCTAAAAATACCACTACTATGACCTGAACAAGCTATATCTGGAAGGTAATTACTGACAAGTAGACCAAATATAGTGAGACAGGGCTACTTATGTCATACGCTCTACATCGTAAAAAGTAACCAAAATATCGACTGACGCAATCGGTTTACATCGTAAAAAGTAACCAAAATATCGACTGACGCAATCGGTTATCTATAAGGGAACAATAACAGTATTCATTATCACTGCCACAGACTTCATTGTCCTGGGGGAGATTGTAAAGGCTTCTTTTACAACTCCGTCAAAACATCATTCTGTAAGTCTTATACTCGTATGTACAACTCCATCAAAACATCATTCTGTAAGTCGTATACTCCTATGTACAACTCCATCAAAACATCATTCTGTAAGTCGTATACTCGTATGTACAACTCCGTCAAAACATCATTCTGTAAGTCTTCTATTCGTATGTACAACTCCGTCAAAACATCATTCTGTAAGTCTTATACTCGTATGTCTTATATTTGTATGTACAACTCCGTCAAAACATCATTCTGTAAGTCTTATACTCGTATGTACAACTCCATCAAAACATCATTCTGTAAGTCGTATCCTCCTATGTACAACTCCATCAAAACATCATTCTGTAAGTCTTATATTCATATGTACAACTCCCTCAAAACATCATTCTGTAAGTCTTATATTTGTATGTACAACTCCATCAAAACATCATTCTGTAAGTCTTATATTCGTATGAACAACTCAATCAAAACATCATTCTGTAAGTCTTATACTCGTATGTACAACTCCATTAAAACATCATTCTGTAAGTCTTATATTCGTATGTACAACTCCATCAAAACATCATTCTGTAAGTCTTATATTCATATGTACAACTCCGTCAAAACATCATTTTGTAAGTCGTATATTCGTATGTACAACTCCGTCAAAACATCATGCTGTAAGTCTTATATTCGTATGTACAACTCTGCAAAAATTATCTGTTTGTCTTTTACATACAAATACAACTCACTGACAACATCCTTCTGTAAGTATTGTATACATATATATATCTCAGTAACAATATTTACTATTCAGTCTTAGTTACATACAAACAAGTGACAACATCCTTCTGTTAGTATTATATACTATTCAATCTTAGTTACATACGAGCAAGTGACAACAACCTTCTGTAAGTATGATATACTATTCAGTCTTAGTTACATACGAACAAGTGACAACAACCTTCTGTAAGTATTATATAATATTCAGTCTTAGTTACATACAAACAAGTGACAACATCCTTCTGTTAGTATTATATACTATTCAATCTTAGTTACATACAAGCAAGTGACAACATCCTTCTGTAAGTATTATATAATATTCAGTCTTAGTTACATACAACCAAGTGACAACATCCTTCTGTAAGTATTATATAATATTCAGTCCTAGTTACATACAAACAAGTGACAACAACCTTCTGTAAGTATTATATAATATTCAGTCATAGTTACATACAAACAAGTGACAACATCCTTCTGTAAGTATTATATACTATTCAGTCTTAGTTACATACAAACAAGTGTCAACAACCTTCTGTTAGTATTATATCCTATTCAGTCTTAGTTACATACAAACAAGTGACAACAACCTTCTGTAAGAATTATATACTATTCAGTCTTAGTTACATACGAACAAGTGACAACATCCTTCTGTAAGTATTATATACTATTCAGCCTTAGTTACATACAAACAAGTGACAACATCCTTCTGTAAGTATTATTTACTATTCAGTCTTAGTTCCATACAAACAAGTGACAACATCCTTCTGTAAGTATTATATAATATTCAGTCTTAGTTACATACAAACAAGTGACAACATGACAACATCCTTCTGTAAGTATAATATACTATTTGGTCTTAGTTACATACAAACAAGTGACAACATCCTTCTGTAAGTATTATATAATATTCAGTCTTAGTTACGTACGAACAAGTGACAACATCCTCCTGTAAGTATTATATAATATTCAGTCATAGTTACATACAAACAAGTGTCAACAACCTTCTGTTAGTATTATATCTTATTCAGTCTTAGTTACATACAAACAAGTGACAACAACCTTCTGTAAGAATTATATACTATTCAGTCTTAGTTACATACGAACAAGTGACAACATCCTTCTGTAAGTATTATATACTATTCAGCCTTAGTTACATACAAACAAGTGACAACATCCTTCTGTAAGTATTATATACTATTCAGTTTTAGATACATACAAACAAGTGACAACACCCTTCTGTAAGTATTATATACTATTTAGTCTTAGTGACAACAACCTTCTGTAAGGATTATATACTATTCAGTCTTAGTTCCATACAAACAAGTGAAAACATCCTTCTGTAAGTATTATATACTATTCAGCCTTAGTTACATACAAACAAGTGCCAACATCCTTCTGTAAGTATTATATAATATTCAGTCTTAGTTACATACAAGCAAGTGACAACAACCTACTGTAAGAATTATATACTATTCAGGTTTAGTTACATACAAACAAGTGATAACAACCTTCTGTAAGTATGATATACTATTCAGTCTTAGTTCCATACAAACAAGTGAAAACATCCTTCTGTAAGTATTATTTACTATTCAGTCTTAGTTCCATACAAACAAGTGACAACATGACAACATCCTTCTGTAAGTATTATATAATATTCAGTCTTAGTTACATACAAACACGTGACAACAACCTTCTGTAAGTATTATATAATATTCAGTCTTAGTTACATACAAGCAAGTGACAACAACCTTCTGTAGGTATTATATACTATTTAGTCTTAGTTACATCCAAGCAAGTGACAACAACCTTCTGTAGGTATTATATACTATTTAGTCTTAGTGACAACAACCTTCTGTAAGAACTATATACTATTCAGTTTTAGTACATACAAACAAGTGACAACACCCTTCTGTAAGTATTATATACTATTTAGTCTTAGTTCCATACAAGCAAGTGACAACAACCTTCTGTAAGTATTATATACTATTTAGTCTTAGTTACATACAAGCAAGTGACAACAACCTTCTGTAAGAATTATATACTATTCAGTTTTAGTTACATACAAACAAGTGACAACATCCTTCTGTAGGTATTTATATAATATTCAGTCTTACATGCAAACAAGTGGCAACAACCTTCTATAAGAGTTATATAATATTTAAATACAAATCTTGATCAGTGATAACATTTCTGTATAAATCTCAAGCCTCATACAAGACTGACAGCCTGCTCTGTCATTCCTTGAGTCACATATGTACAGACTTGACACCGTTTATCTTCAGGTCTGCTAGACAAACGTATAAGGATATCCTTACATCCTATACAGATATATACCCACATAGGGAATTGCAACCCACAAGGAAAGATTCCCCAACTAATGATGTATCATTTTTTCCAGCTTCATGCTTCAGTTTTCCTGTTATATATTATAATATCTCACACAGTATGTATCAATAGTCAAGGGGCTTATTGTTTTTAAATGTTATAGTTACATGTAATATCCTATTGTGTTGACGTAGGTATTCTGTGTTTTTCTGTTTCTCGATAAAGGAGCAGATTACTCATATTTTGACAACATCATATTGTCTTCACTGTTGGGTTGACTTCCTTGCCCCATATACCAATCTTAAGTAATTCATATCCTACAGACATAAGTTTGTACGCACCCAGTTCTCCACTGTTAAGGGAATTCACTGTTGATTTTACTTCTTTGACCAACATATATTTGTATGATTTATGAGCAAAAAAGTATACCATTCATGAGAAGATAATGGCTTTTTTTCTTTCTTTTAAAGATTGTATTGTACAAATATGCAAGATGTGAAAAAATGAAAAAAAAAAACATAAAATATTTTCTATTGTTTGAAAAACACACATAACCATACTGTCAAATGCGTACTAAAGTATATACTGGATAGGAAAAAAGTAGGGTGATGAGTGACCTGTCCAGTTCAACTACACTTTATTTAAAATACCATTCTATAGTGCTCATTATAAGAGACAATTGTGTGATTATGATGTCATAATTGAATACTATGTTTTAATGCATAACATGTGTAGGGTTTTTACTTAGGGGCCTTGTAGCCAAGTGGTTAAGACCATCAACAATAATCACTAGTCCTCCACCACTGGGTGTGGGTTGCACAGGTTGCAAGGCCTACGTGGGGCAGTCACCAGATATTGACCACAGGTCAGTGTTTTTTCTCTGGGTACTCCAGTTTTCCTCCACCACAAAACTTGGCTCATCCTTAACCCTTTCAACACTGTAGACCATAATGGACTCATCCATATCAATGCATGGTAGAGTCTACTAAAGTTACATAGGGGTGAAAGGGTTAAATGACCATACATGTAGCTGTTAATAGGAGGTAAAGCACAAACAAACCAAACTCAGTACTGATTAACAGCAGTGGTTTGTTAAGACAAAGTGCACTCAGATCTCCCTGAGTAACACAAAATGTCATTAGTTCTTCGCATTGATAGAGAAGGTGAATTATCCCCATGGGTCCCTTATAAGCTTCCATGGCAATAACTATTCTCAATCAATGTCACAAGGGAAAATGTTATAAAAATGACATCAGAGAAGACCAGTTCTCTTTAACTCAAACTAAAGTATCATAATTGAGGTTATATCGAAGTCAATTCCTTGGGATATTGCAGTTTATAGCTTGCCCCAGCTTCCTGTTTCCCAAGACAAGATCGAACCCTCACATGGATATGAGGCTGATATAGTCTTTCTTTGGTGTTTATACCTATAAAACACACATTTCATGACTGTCAATTCCTACCCAAACACATTGTGAAATGTCTGCTGTTCAAGTCATTTGCCAGTAAATAAGGTGGTAAAGTAGCAACAGACGAATGAAACATTCATTACCTATCCCATAACTTGTCTGGACACGTAGGGTGAAATATGGCAGATGTACATATACTGACCCAGTGTGTCTTATATATCACCAGGTATGACATCACAGGGGTACTGACCTAGTGTCTTATATATCACCAGGTATGACATCACAGGGGTACTGACCCAGTGTCTTATATATCACCATGTATGACATCACAGGGGTACTGACCCAGTGTCTAATATATCACCAGGTATGACATCACAGGGGTACTGACCCAGTGTCTAATATATCACCAGGTATGACATCACAGGGGTACTGACCCAGTGGCTTATACATATCAACAGGTATGACATCACAGGGGTACTGACCCAGTGTCTAATATATCACCAGGTATGACATCACAGGGGTACTGACCCAGTGTCTTATACATATCAACAGGTATGACATCACAGGGGTACTGACCCAGTGTCTTATATATCACCAGGTATGACATCACAGGGGTACTGACCCAGTGGCTTATATATCACCAGGTATGACATCACAGGGTTACTGACCAAGTGTCTTATATATCACCAGGTATGACATCACAGGGATACTGACCCAGTGTTTTATATATCACCAGGTATGACATCACAGGGGTACTGACCCAGTGTCTTATATATCACCAGGTATGACATCACAGGGGTACTGACCCAGTGTCTAATATATCACCAGGTATGACATCACAGGGGTACTGACCCAGTGTCTTACATATCACCAGGTATGATATCACAGGGGTACTGACCAAGTGTCTTATATATCACCAAGTATGATATCACAGGGGTACTGACCCAATGTCTTATATATCACCAGGTATGACATCACAGGGGTACTGACCCAGTGTCTTACATATCACCAGGTATGACATCACAGGGGTAATGACCCAGTGTCTTATATATCACCAGGTATGACACCACAGGGGTACTGATCTAGTGTCTTATATATCACCGGGTATGACATCACAGGGGTACTGACCCAGTGTCTTATATATCACCAGGTATGACACCACAGGGGTACTGATCTAGTGTCTTAGATATCACCGGGTATGACATCACAGGGGTACTGACCCAGTGTCTTATATATCACCGGGTATGACATCACAGGGGTACTGACCCGTGTCTTATATATCACCAGGTATGACACCACAGGGGTACTGATCTAGTGTCTTATATATCACCGGGTATGATATCACAGGGGTACTGACCCAGTGTCTTATATATCACCAGGTATGATATCACAGGGGTACTGATCTAGTGTCTTATATATCACCGGGTATGACATCACAGGGATACTGACCAATGTGTCTTATATATCACCAGGTATGACATCACAGGGATACTGACCAAGTGTCTTATATGTCACCAGGTATGACACCACAGGGGCACTGACCCAGTGTCTTATATATCACCAGGTATGACATCACAGGGGTACTGACCCAGTGTCTTATATATCGCCAGGTATGACATCACAGGGGTACTGACCCAGTGGCTTATATATCACCAGGTATGACATCACAGGGATACTGACCAAGTGTCTCATATATCACCAGGTATGACACCACAGGGGTACTGACCAATGTGTCTTATAAATAACCAGGTATGATATCACAGGGGTACTGAACAAGTGTTTTATATATAACCAGGTATGACATCACAGGTGTACAGACCCAGTATCTTATTCAGGGTACTGACCCAGTGTCTTATATATCACCAGGGATGACATCACAGGGATACTGACCAAGTGTCTTATATGTCACCAGGTATGACACCACAGGGGCACTGACCCAGTGTCTTATATATCACCAGGTATGACGTCACAGGGGTACTGACCCAGTGTCTTATATATCACCAAGTATGACATCACAGGGGTACTGGCCCAATGTCTTATATATCACCAGGTATGACATCACAGGGGTAATGACCCAGTGTCTTATATATCACCAGGTATGACACCACAGGGGTACTGACCAATGTGTCTTATAAATAACCAGGTATGATATCACAGGGGTACTGAACAAGTGTTTTATATATAACCAGGTATGACATCACAGGTGTACAGACCCAGTATCTTATTCAGGGTACTGACCCAGTGTCTTATATATCACCAGGGATGATGTCACAGGGGTACTGACCCAGTGGCTTATATATCACCAGGTATGACATCACAGGGGTACTGGCCCAGTGTCTTATTTTTTTTTTATATCACCATTATATATCACCAGGTATGACATCACAGGGGTAATGACCCAGTGTCTTATATATCACCAGGTATGACGTCACAGGGGTACTGACCCAGTGTCTTATATATCATGACATCACAGGGGTACTGACCCAGTGTCTTATATATCATGACATCACAGGGGTACTGACCCAGTGTCTTATACATATCACCAGGTATGACATCACAGGGGTACTGGCCCAGTGTCTTATTTTTTTTTTATATCACCATTATATATCACCAGGTATGACATCACAGGGGTACTGACCCAGTGTCTTATTTTTTTTTTATATCACCAGGTATGATATCACAGGGGTACTGACCCAGTGTCTTATATATCACCAGGTATGACATCACAGGTGTACAGACCCAGTGTCTTAATTACATACCACCAGGTATGATATCACAGGTGTACTGACCCAGTGACTTATATATCACCAGGTATGACATCACAGGTGTACAGACCCAGTATCTTATTCAATACCACAATACCAGCTGTGAAATCACAGAGGTACTGACAGTGTCTTACACATGATCATATTTAACTGCAGCATATATAGGGAATGATCCAATTAATATCAAAATAATAAAACTAAGCAAAAAATATCACTGATTTAGTATGCAGTTTTCTAAAGTTTGATCTTAACACGCAGGTAGTGGAAGTGTGAAGTCTTCTTTATGATATTCACTGAAGTTTATTTTCATTCTATTGACATTAAGTGGAATGAAATCAAACTGATCTTCTCTATGACAGACGAAGAAAAATTACTGTTCAGAACCTTTGCAACAGTACACTAATGTGGTGAAATATGGTCTAAGGGAAACAACTCCATCCTGTTCAAAAGCAGTTATACAAATGTATTAGGCCGACTCGCTGTTCTTGGGAAGTCGTTTGACAAAAAAACTGACAGAGATACTAATGACTGACAACATTTGTGTGTTCTTTTTAAAAAAATGTTGATGTAAAGAAATAAAAAAGAATTTAAATTTATGAAAAATATTCATGATAAATATATGCTTTTCGTAGTAAGCAATACCATTACAGCTAATATTTTATGTTTTTTTGCTTTTTGCTTTGTTTTGTTTAAATTAATAACTTAAACTGTTCTTCAGAGTAACAACACTGACAACTGTGACTGTGACTGACAACAGATGCGTTGTTATTAGCTTCAACTGTTCTTTAGAGTAAAACCAACACTGCCCCCCACACTCGCTGAACATGACATCTCCCCCTCCCCATAATATCTTACTACATGTACCAGTAGTACTACCAGTAGCTGGCATCCACAACGCCTTGACTCTTCTCTCAATCCTTTGCATTTGTGAAGAGGATACTATATTTAACACATTTATGCAAAAATATAATTTGATGCCAGTTATAAGGTTGGCAATTATGTCAATGCATATAAGTAATGTATTCTTTGAAAGGCCATGTTATTTTATCACTAACTTTACAACTGAAATCCAGAGTAATACCAACATATCATATCAACACTACTTAAACATGCACGAAATCCCCACAATATCCTTTCAGCCTTAAATTTTATAAGTTGCTGCTTGATCTAATTTATTGAAGTTATTTATGCAAAATGATTTGATGTCAATTACAAGAGGGGCAATGTGTATCATATGTCACTGGATGAGTTATGTACTCTTTGAAAGACAGACATTTTGATTTACTGTATAGCAGGACATTTCTGTGGAGATGATATTTTTGCTATTTTGCGGGTCAATAACGTGAAGAATATGACAAGCGTAAGTATGAGCCGCGATAATAAACTTTACAACTGTAATGTTGTCATGAAAAAGCAACTATGTGGTTGTAATCAGATTAATACATAAAGGATCTTCCACGAGTTCCCATTTCTTATGAGATTTATAAACAAAAAATAAGATTTTTTCAATTTAGAGAGCCTCTGGCGAGCTAAAATGAAAAGATTTGTGACAAGTTTCATAAATTTCATTTGAAATGAAAACGACTGTAAGATCCTTGTTATCACATAATCAAGATTTGTGACATTTGTTCGTGTAAAACGACAATTTTCATGCAATTTTAAAATGTAAAAAGGCGACATGATGACTCCAGTGCGTAAGTCTGTGACATCATGTACTTGTCTTAGGCGTCACAATTGAAACAATTGAAACTTACAACCAATCACAGGGCTGATAGGTTATATTACATTGGTTAATACGCAAAAAATATGACATGGGTTTATTCACTGGATAACACAGTACGTTATGTGATAAAAGATGTTTGAAAATAGTTTTGTTGATGATTTATTTAAAAAAATACACTTATGTGTTGTTGCCCATGTACCAATGTGCTGTAATAACACCTAGATACATTTTGACCATTTTACACTTTATATGCCGAATGTACCATCTCTGTGCTATAACACAGCAGAAATTTAGTTCCTACGCATATGTTGATCACCAAATTATATAGATAATTACAATCCGTATAAATTTAGTTTTCGGTCAAAACTTTAAGCCCGCTTAAATAAGCCATATACAGTCATGTTATCCACCAGCCATTAGCATACTGCTGATGTAAGAAGGCAAAGAAATAGAACGGGCATGAGGAAAACACTCAATTCACTGTCCTCAAAAGGCAAACTAAAGTATGTCTTCTTTTTTGGAATAGAAATTTTGTTTGTCTGAATGTTAAATATTGGAAGACCAATCAAATTTGTAGACTATTTGCTTGTGTGTGTTGACCTTTCGATCGCCATATAGCTGTCTGTAGATGTGTTGTTCACCTATATATAGCTAGGGAAATAAAGCTGGTCATGGCCATGGGGAATCAAAAACCTTGCAAGAAGTTTTACTGAAATTCTTTATTTAGCAGTTTTATAATACTGTTAGAAACTAGTACTGCAGACACATTTTAAAAATGCAGTATCAGAAAACCTATCGGGAGTTGTATCTACTTTATCAAAATTGTCTGCAGTAATGTCTCAAGTGATAATAAAAAACTGTGGGGTTATATTGGAATATTAGCTCTGCAGCCTCTTACCTGATTGGCTTTCTTAAGCTTGGTAACATAGAGTGGAGTGGGGTGTGATTGGCAGCTAAGGTCTCAGCTGATATTTTTAAAGGTTAGTTATGACATATGCAGAGGCTCTAGAATCTATTAGCCCAGTAAAACGAATGTCATACTATAGCATATATTGCCCCTATTATTTTTATAAAGGAACAAATATGCAAAGGTATACAGGGTAGTTATCTTTATCAATGATCTCTGAGAGGTAGTGAACTCTAATGTGCCAATTAAAATAGCTATTTTAACCTTAAAACTTTCATTTTAATAATAAACTATATAAGAAATTTAGATTCAGTCATTTATCGTTCATGTAATATTTTTTTGATCTTATTCTAAAATCCAACATTGAATCTGCTTAAAAAATGGTACTGAGAGGAACCGACAGTAACGATGAAAGTAAAACACATGATACAGTATCATACAGTATCACATGCGTTTCAATTTCAATTTTAGTCACAATGTCAAAATTAAAGGTATTGCTATAAATACAACATCACCAGATCTGTAAGGAGTAGGCCTATTAACTGACGTTTTACTTTTTTACATTTCAGCAACACTTCCTTTAATATAATTTCATTTTATTAACACTGTCCACTTTAAATTTACAGCTCTCTGACAATGTAACTGCCCTGAAAAGGTTTGTTACCGTTTGTAAATCACAGTCCATCAATTCAAATTCATCTTTTTTTTTTTATCTTTTATTTTGTGTAATATTTTGAATTGTGTGAAGACATCAACCTGTTTTCTACTCAACCTCCAAGATTTGATTCATAGTAACTGAAAAGCTGCACTGGTAAAAAAAAGTCTGCACTAATTGCAGGTACAATAGATTGATTCAAGTGCACAAGTGAATACAATAGGCCTCATCATGTTGAACATCTGAAAAAGTCAACTACATCCATTTTAAAATTAATTAGACAATTGCAAGAGCTTGATTTTTTAAACAATTATGAAAACAATTTCTTGATTGGGAAAATCTAAGTTGAAGTTAAGTAAAAGACAGCTGGGTTGATTGGGTCAAATATCGGACCCTACAAACACTTAGCAAAATCCCTGACCTCACAAACACAGAGATAGTTTCAACAAACAGTATGAAAGCATTTTAGGAAACGTTGCCATGTGTGAAATAATTGTGACCGCTGTTAATTAAAGGTAAAGTACAATCTGCCAATTGAGCTTATACAATTTATGTAGTTATATATTCAGAACTATATTAAGCTATATATCCACCAATAATTAATAGCAGTATTGAGCTATACTACCAATTTAAACAAAACAAAAAGCAAAAACACATAAAACATAAGCTATAATGGTATTGCTTACTACGAAAAGCATATATTTGTCATGAATATTTTCCATAAATTTAAATTCTTTTTTATTTCTTTACATCAACATTTTTTTTAAAAAGAACACATACAATTTATTTGACAGCCTTTGACACTAACCATTTATAGCAGGGAGACCACAGGTCTCTCTATAAAAAAATTGTGAGGGCCCTGCTGAAATTGTGGTGGCCCTGATAACCTCGGCCAAAGCCCGAGCGAAGCGAGATTGCAAGCGCCGAAGGCGCGAAGCCGTGAGCATCGTAGGCGCGAAGGCTAGGGGGGTCTGGGGGCATGCCCCCCCCAGAAAATTTTGAAATCTAAAAGCTCTGTGGTGCATTTTGGTGTTTTTTGAAGGGAAAATAATGTAATAAATTTGTGCTGTTTTTAAGGGTTTTTTGGTGTGCATTTTTTTAAATTTAGTATTTTCAGGGGGTAAAATCAACTTTTGTTTCTTCATTCTGTTTAGATTTCAAAATAATTGAAGAAAAACTTTGAGTCAAAAGTGTTAATCTTTATTTAGATAACATAAGTCTGTAGGCTTTTCTTTGAAGCTCTATCAGATCTTTTTTACACAACAAATCGTCGCCGTCACTCTCCGACTCCCCCGCATCTGTTTCTGTTTGGTGCACTTCTTCCTCAACATCGTATGTCAACCATCTGAACATACCCTTCCACTCCTGTTGAAAGCTGCGTTCCCGTTTTGTTTTTTCATAGAGGTTTTGCGTCTCCCTCTTTTCGTCCGTCGTTTTGGCCTTTTTAAGAGGCGGGGGAGATGTTTCTAGCCACTTAAACAGCGACATTGTTGACCTCTAGGTTGTTCGCAGTCGTATACACGCTTGACTATCGGTTGGTAAAATCATCATGCGATTCAAACGCGCCGACGACGACTCAGATGTAAAATTAATCGGTTTACGCACCTCACATGCTGATGTGTGATTACGACTGGATTGTGCTCGAAGAACCCGAACGATTTCAGGACAGTAATTTGTAAATCTCGAGACGCGAATGTCTTTTACTCATTAGTTGTTTGTGATCAAAATAAAATGCAAGTAACTGAATCTTGGGATTAAGTAGGACAACAAATTGGGGGGACCCGACGGTCCACCGTGAGCACAATATTAGAGGGACCACCGTGATTTTAGATGGCCTCGGGCACCCGGACCAACGTTAGTATGGAAGGCTGAAATATTGGTGTCTTGTGCTTTCACCATTGTGATACAATCTTTTTTTAAAAAGGGACTTTATGTAATTTTCTTTTAGAAACGAGATAAAAGACAGCTTGAAATAGCTATCTCAGATACATATAGCTTGTTACAGCTATTGGTCTTTATAGCTATGAACACTGTATAGCTCAATTGGTAGATTATACTGGACCTTTGAGTATTTTGATATGTGCTAGCCTATAATCTTGTTTCTTTATCATAACAGTTGTCCAATGTGATATATGGCTAGGGGTGACTACTCGGCACAGTTTTACTATTGCCATACTAAGTCATAATTACAAATGTGATAGTACTTGTATTGCGATAATGGAAAAACTATTGAGTATTTCAATGGTAATGCAATAGTCATGACATATAGTTTGAAGAACATTTTTGTCCTATCTTTAATTCATAATTGTTAATTATCACTGACATTTTTAGAAAGGAAATGATAACAGTAGTACAGGGGTGTAAAAAATAATTTCAGACACTAGCCCAAATTAATTCGAAATTTCACACTGGAACAACACCATTTTGCAGATTATCCCTAAAAGGGTGGTTTAGTATTCTTCTTAATAGAAAAATCTATTCAGTTGGGATCACTACAGTAATGGTAAGTCACTCCCATGTAATTTGCATAATGGCATGGCTCAGGTGGGAAATTTCAAACGGTTAAAACTGAGGACTCTATCGACAAAACGTACTAGCAGGTGGTGATAATAAGGGTGGTTTTGGATAAATATGTAACAGGAGGAAGAGAAATGCAATGGCCAGACTGGGTTTCGAACACAGGACCCTCCAAACTCTAGGCTCATGCTCTACCATTTGAGCTACCTGGTCGCCGACATTAGACCCAGCCGAGTTCCACTGCATTCCTCCCTCCCTTTTTTAAGTCTTCACCCCCAAATACAATGCTATTTACAACCAAGGCTCAGGTATCCCCTTGCTAAGCATTCACCCTCTGTTTAAATAAAGGGTTGACAAACTCTCCAAACGGGAGAAAGAGAAATGCAATGACCAGATCAGGATTAAAACCTGGAACCAGTCTGTTCATCAACTTTTCCTTAAAAAAAAGGACACAAATTTATTCCATTTAGAAACCCCATCCCCATCTTTTTACTTCAAACACAGATATAACTAGGTACATTGTGTTCCAAAGCCATCACATGTACAGTTAAAAACCATGGTAACTCAATCACATGGAGTCCCAGGGCTCACGCTGTCGGTAGCCAAAGTAGCCATTGGCTACTTTTATTTTTTATTGGCTACTAAAAATTTGATGTGGCTACTAAAAATTTGATGTGGCTACTAAATTGACTACTGAGTTTTTAAAAATGGGGAAACTTTGTATCTTTGTCGCAGAAAACGATCCGTCTACTCAACCTCACGTGTGTATTGTGGCTGACACTGATTGCGTAAACATAATCAGGGCCGTCACAGATCAGCGTGCGCTGTAGGACTGCAAGTTAATTAATGCTTTTGTCTACGTTGTAAAGTCGATTATCAAGCTTCAGATGGCAAAAGGTGTTCTTGTACAATAATGGACAGTGGGGGTCAAGTTAATTGGATGACCCTTTGACATTGAGAAAACAGTCTGATAAGCGAGTCACACATAGTTGGTTTTGCACACGTATATTTGACGGCGCCGTAAGCCGATCTGATAAACTCGTTCAAACACTGCATCCAAAAAATTTACGGGTTCAGTATATCTAAATAAGTGTACATGGTATTCATTTACTTTTTTTTCAGTACCATAGTAAGCACAAATACGCCTGATATGCTTGATTAGAAAGTATAAGTATCGCCTTGAAACACCATGTCGGATAGTCGATTTTCGGCCTTTCAGATAACTTCAAACGATAGGCCCTATATCGTATCTGACTGTGTACTTTCGTGGTTAGACGTTTTAGAATTTCAAGTTATTTAGCATCACAGTTATGCAGTTTTTAGAACAGCAAACCGTTAAGAATTACTTCGACGGTCGCTTGTATTAGGTGCCAATCGACGACACGTGCACGGGAATGGCCACGTTGCGCGACGTGATGTGCTCCCGATTTATTTCGAAGGGTTGGTCAATACTGTTATAAATTTGTCCTTTTCCTTTCAAATGTGTTCTACTGCCATTTACATATTTTTTTTTTTACATAAAACATGAATTACGGTGAATGTAAGTAAACAAAGGAAAAATAATTATCAATATTGCATCACTGAGGCTACTTTTGATTTGGATTTTATTAGTTTTATTTTTTGATTGAAGGCACAGAATTAATGGCGAATAATATCTTATTTGAACTTTTCAAGCTAGATTTTTTCACAATTCCTGTGTCAAATAAAAAGTTGGAGGAATACATGGTATTTGACGAATCCGATGTTCGTCGTACATTGTCATGTTTTGATCAGGTGGGACGATAGACAGGAAGAGCACGGCAAATATCAAGGAGAGTAGATGATAGGAGTTAAACAAGAAGTTTAACAAAGATGACAACATTAATAAGGTATGACATTGCTCAACAATGAAACATATACTGACAGGGAATTTGAGCAATAGCAGTTTAAGCAATCTGAGGAATATTATAAGAACCAGTCGGGACCAAGCAATCTACTTGAGCAAGTGGGGTTTCACTGTATGTATAGCAATATTGAGTAAATAATCTCAATATTTTGAATTAGGTGGAAGTACCATTAGTCACATCTCACTATATTAGCCAAATTTGTCCATATCAATCCGGTGCTCCTGCAAAAACTAGACATTGTTCTGCTGCATGCTGCTCACAAAAGAAAAGGGTGTCTCTAAAAGTAATTGGTCACCTTGAGTCACTTATCATGTTATATGAGACGCTTAAAACAACCAACAGTCGGAGGGTTTCGACAGCCATTTACAGAAGGGTAATGCACGGTCCAGCGGCTGAATTTCCATTGTAAACAAATGTACTGTACAGTACAGTACATTTTGACACTCGGACCTCATGTTTCATTCCTTACCACTTGTGCTATTTTTGAGAATTAACATGTGTCGTTACACCAGCTCTAATGGTATGTTTCGAGTTCACCTACCCTTTGATATAGTCCACAGGTTAACTTTTCATTGTACCTTTAGCATGTTATGAAGAAAGTACTGTTTAATCGATCGTCTGGTGCTCGTTGACTCTCTGACGCATGTGTGAGCGGAAGTCAACAAGCTACTGTTTCCTGTTGTAAAAGGGAGGTTACTCTAACCAGTGTTTATATTTTTTTCTCGCGGGAGTATTTCGAAGCAATGTCTGCTTTGAAAATAGGGACGTGTCCAACACTTACAGAATCAATCCATAGTCGACTTAGAGAAGCTGGTATAAAGACCGTCACTGATCTGATTGTAGCGGACGTGGAGATGTTATCACAGAAGAGCGAAATACCGTATAAGGTTAAAAGACTATTTTAAGTCTTCTTTTTTCCCAAGCACTATTGCAGCTTGGAATGATCTTCCTGAGGCAATTTGCATGTCACCCTCCCTAGAATCCTTCAAAGGTGGTATCTCCACCTTAACATTTGGAGAATCCTGTCTGGCTATTTAACTATAATTGTATTTAAGCCACTGTACATAATGTGAATATGTTAAACATAAGCTACAACTAATGTTATTTTAACGGTTGGACTGTGGCTAGCTATGCCCAACTATTTTTTTTTAAACCAAAAGTGATTTATTTCTTGTCATTTTCCTAGAGACTATAATAACCTGATTACAAAACAGCAATCAGAACCATGTTATCTTCAAAATTGGATTTTTACGAATTTTTTGAAATCGTGAAATTTCACAATTGTTTTTTTAGCATTTTCCTGAAAACAATCAAAAAAGCGTACAAGGTCAATAACATGGTATATATGGGAGAATTTTTTTTCTCATTTTTTTACCACAATTTCAGAACCAATCTATTCTATTGTAAAATGAAAGATTTCCATGCTAAATATCACCCCTCACTCCGGAGATGATGCTAAAATGTTACTTCACAAAGAGTTACCTCCCCTTACAAAACACAATGAATGACATTAATAATCTCATTTAATTATATATATTGATGCACCAGTCTCAGTGGTAATTACACATCTTCTTTCTTATCGTTCGCCTTTACACTTGAATACCAGTCTCCTCAACAAATCTGGTGGTCTTCTGTGCTAAGGGCATCCACTGGTCCACATAGCTTTTCTTTGAGTGGTAACAGTTGGTGAATGCCATATCTTATCTCTCATGATCAGTGCCTGATGGATCTTCCATGACTGTAAGAGGTGTGCAGTATCCTGCTCTGCTTCTCCACAAGGACACATTGGAGATGAAACAACTTTCATGACTTTGTATAGATGTTGATTGAGTCTGTTGTGTCCTGTCGGAAGATGGTAGTTTGGTCAGATCTTGTTGGTGGTAACTGTCTTGTTGCTGATGGGTGTTGAACAGAGATTTGATGATAGTCTTCATCTCTGTGTAGCAGACTGGATTTTCTTCCTGTTATTGTTCAGCACCATTCTTTGCTAATTTATCGGCTTGTTCATTACCCCAAACTCCACAGTGAGAAGGAATCCACTGTAGAACTGTTGTCAGACTTTTGATGGTGTATAAAGCTTGTTCAAGTTGAGGTTAAGCTTGTCGTTTGTCAAAGCTTGTAGCACAGAGAGGGCATCAGTCAGGAATACTACTTGAGTTGTGTTATCAATTTTGTTTTTGATGGAGTGTGCAGCATGAATAAGGTCTTCTTCAACTTAGTAGTTTGAACAATGTAGGCCTGTTGGTATTGCTTCTGATTGTTGATCTCAGTTGGGGTACTTAATGTATATACCAGCCCCTCCTTTTATTGTGGCATTTGCTTACCCAGGAGTCTGAAGGGTACTTGTCTTCAAGCATACTCATTGTAATTACACATGATCTGATATGTTTTAGTCAGATAAATCATTAAAATAATATTTAAAAACAAAAAATTGTATTTGTACATGGTGTATGATCTGACAAGTTTTATTTATATAAAAAAAAAAAAATGATATTGAAAAACAAAAGCATGTCATATCAATTAGATATGTTTAATGTAAACTATGTACAGACCAACCATTGTATAGTTTTTGTATGTCAGACAACACTGAAACTCGAAATAAATTTAAATTTAGGTCTATTCAATTTCTAACTGTATCAGCGTATGTAAACTAAGTCAAGACTGAGTGACAGTAACTTAATTTAAAAGTTTAATCATTTAGAAACAAGTAAATAGTACCGAAATTTATACAAATATACATCATTTAATGTTTAAAATATATACAGAAAACAAAGAGAACAGATACCTTTACACGATAGGTAAACAACCGTTAATGCAATATCCTTCTAGCGAGTTTTGTCTGGTACAGGTGGGATTTGTTTACGTTTTCGAGGCGAGGTGTCCGCCATATTGGATTTACCGTTATACTACCCCTTGGGATTTCAACAGCATTTTTCATACCAAGAACGGTTTTGACAGATTGGCATATATATATACTTATTTTAAGGGATAATTACTGAACATTTGTATATAATTTTGATGGATGTACTCGGTTTTATAAGGAAATTGTCGCTTCTGCAATATTTCACAATCTCCGCTCCTTGCGTTTCCGCCATGATATTTGTAATATAGACTGTAGTAAAGTGACGAGGGATATCGAAGATAAAATTCCTACCATGTATCCATTTCTATAACATGGACAAGCACGATAAAATCACCGTTCTTCCGATGGTATAAAAGTGTGACGAAATTTTGGCGCGGCGCGAAAATTCAATTGGAGTTATCTCCCCCTAGCTTGGGCATAGCTACTGTGGCAAATATTTTACTCATATTATAATTTTCGACCTCCATTTTCATGTACATAGTGCCACAGTTCCGGAATATTTCACACTCCGGCACCAGAGTCTTTCCCGTAAACGGAAGAAGAAGAAGAATTACGAATCCTATACGATTCTGTACCCGGTCTTTTCGTTTCCTAATATTTTTCTTTTAATGTGTGTTATTATTGAATATATAAGCCTATGACTTCCAACTCTGAATTGTCTGTAAGAGGATGGCTTCATTGCAAACCCTAGCTAGCTGTCATATCTTTGTTGTTCTCAAATTGTCAACAAGTTTTACCACGGAATTAAAATGTAGATCGATTAGATTGCTCTCTAAGTCTGTGGTTTTACCCATATAGGTGTCCAGCAGTGGAACAAGGTCCCTTACACCATACAGGGGTCCTCCTTTAAAGCGTCTTCAACCGACAACAAACGTCTTCAAGTGACAACAAACGTCGCCAGGCAGACAAAGGGGGAAAATACAAGCCAGAAAACTACCGCCCAATATCATTGACATGTATTTCTTGTAAACTTTAAGTCTTATGGAACATATCATCACCAAACACATTATAAACCATCTTGAAAATAACAGTCTAGATCCTGTGAAACACAACTCATTTCATTCTTTCAAGAAATCGCAGCAAATAATAACAGCAACACACAAACAGACTTAATTATAATGGACTTTGCCAAAGCATTTGACAAAGTTCCTGATAAAAGATTGCTCTATAAATTAAACTATTACGGTATCCAAAATGAAACACTAAACTGGGTCTCTGCCTTTCTAAGTAACAGAACACAAACAATTGTCCTGGATGGAGATCAAAGTCATCTGACCTGGCTTCTGTCACCTCAGGTGTCCCTCAAGTCACAGTTCTGGGCCCAGTATTATTCTTGGTATACATTAATGATCTACCAGAATACTTGTCATCCAGTAAGCTCAGACTGTTATCAAATCCTAAAGTGACTGTGATGCACTACAGTTGGATTTAGATGCAGCTGCTAGGTGGGAGCAAGACTGGTTGATGGCTTTCCATCCAGACAAATGCACAGTCCTTACAGTCTCACAAAAGAAAAAACAATTTAAACATGACTATATTCTCCACAATCACAAACTTGAACTGGTCTCTTCAGCTAAATATCTGGGCATTACACTACAAGCAAACTTAAAATGGTCAAAACACACAGACAACATCATAACTAATGGCAACAAATCTTTAGGCTTCCTAAAAAGAAATTTAAAAACATTATGTCAGAACATCAAGACTCAAGTATATCTGGAGCTAGTTCGACCAAAACTGGAATGTTCATGTACAGTATGGGACTCACACAGTTGAACAAACTTCTAAAATCAAGATGGTCCAACGACGAGCTGCCAGATATGTCTGTAACAGGTACCATAACATCAGTAGTCCTACAGATATGATAAATTCATTAAACAGCTGGCCAACACTACAAGAAAGAAGACTACGCACAAGATTAATAATGTTCTACAAAATAGTCCATCAAATTGTAGCAATCCCATCTGCTATTCTCATACCATCAGACAGTAGAATCCCAAAAAATCATAATTTCACTTTCACTTTTCCTTATACATGTACCATAACTCAATGGAATGTATTACCAATCCATACAGTCACTGTCACAACCGTCGACACTTTCAGAGAACAGCTCACACCAGCTATTCTCCACAAATTCATTTAATTTTCATAAGCCTATAGTTTTAATCACAATTTAAAATTTATGCATTCCAAATTCATTTTCATAATTTTTGGTATTCTTGTAAATATATATATATAGGCCATTCTGCGCAAAACTGTAATAATCTTCAGATCATTGAAGAACTACTGATAACCTAAAGAAGAAGAAGAAATCTATGAAAATACTGCATAAAGTAAGCGACATCAGAAGATATGTTGTTAATATGACTATAATACACCGTTATACCAAATTTCAATTTGATATTTGAAAAATTGACCGAGTTATGATGAATTGAATTTTATGATCTGCGGCGTGGCACGTGTGTGTATTAACCTGTACAGTTAGAAAGCGTCGCCAGACAATATCTTTAAAAAATCTTATTAAAATAATTAAAACAACATCAGAGAATATGTTACTGATAAGGCTTTTATTGATATATATTCCAAATTTAAGCTAGATATATGAAAAAACGACCGAGTTATGATGGATTGAATTTTTACGATCGGTGATGTGGCACACGTGTGTGAATAAAACTCTGCAGATCGTGAAGCGTTTTCAGACTTGACCTCTAAGATTAACCTACATGTTTAAAGTAAGCGACATCATATGAATAATATGTCGTCTGATGTCGCTTACTTTTTAGATTATTTTTAGAGATATAGTTTGAAGTCGCTTCCAATCTGTAGAATTCTTTACATACGTGTGTAACGGGGCCGATCGTTAAAAAAAAATCAAATCATCATTACTTTGTTAGTTTTTCAAATATCAACCTGAAGTTTGGCACATAGGTGTATCATAGTCATATGAAAAACATATCTTCTGATGTCACTTACGTTAAGGTTAATCTTAGAGGTAAAGTCTGAAGACGCTTCACGATCTGCGGACCCAGAGTTCAATTCACACACTGTGCCACGCCGCCGATCGTAACAATTAAATATATCATTACTCGGTCAATTTTTCAAATATATAGCTGAAATTCGGTATATAGGTACATGAAAGTCGTCATATCAATAACATATCCTCTGATGTCGCTTACTTAAGTATTTTTTTTCAAAGATTTTGTCTGGCGACGCTTTCTTAACTGTACAGGTTAATACACTCCCGTGCCACGCCGTAGATCGTAAAATTCAATGCATCATAACTCGGTCAAATTTTCAAATATCAAATTGAAATTTGGTATAGAGGTGTATTATAGTCATATTAACAACATGTCGCTTACTTTATTCAGTATTTTACAAGAATTCGTTTGGCGACGCTTGTTGTCGGTTGAAGACACTTTTTAAGGGTGACCGCCATACAGTGTTTACCAAAGGTGGGCAGGAGGTAAAGTCACAGGTCAATCATGCCACAGATTGGCAATCATAAGTGGAACGCATAGCATATTAACATATATCCATCCTAGCTTTTATTGCTGAATACTAGCATTAAGGGTTGACTTTAAAGCTCATCTGATATTCAAGTGAAAATTATAGACAAACTAAGTGATATTCCTTGGAATATTTATTTGGCCATGAAAGCTTTAATTTGTTTCCTCTTACTGGTANGGGGGGGGGGGGGGGGGGGGGGGGGGGGGGAATTAGGAAGGGAATGTTAATATATTGTATTTTATTTGAGTTTTTATCAAGGTTTTTATATATAGAGATGGAAATCTGAGTTTGCTAGCTATAGTCCTTCCAATAAAGTCTATACCAATAAGACTGGCAGAGACTGCACACAGTTGTAAATTGTAAAAGATGGTTTAAATCAGTTGGAACTTATATTAATAAATCACCAATACAAAATTTGATATTGTCAAAAGATTCTACTGATTTTTTGTCAGGTTTGCTGATTAAGATTTTTTTTAACAGGAGCTACTAGCATTGCGTAGAGTATTGTTGGCCCAAACTTCATCTTTTCCTGTCAGTGGTGCAGATATGTACGAAACAGCGATGGTATCCACTTCCATTCTTACTACAGGCTGTACCAGGTACTATATATATATATACATAATTTTATATTGTTTGTAACATGCTTTTTCATTGATTTGTGTTTACAGTCTATCAAGTGATAGACCGAAAAAAATGAGGACATATTTTAATTACCCGATATATAAAGTCACACATGAACAATCGTTTGCATTCATCTTTTAACATTGAAAATTCACTCAATTTTAGAACAGATGACATTGAAATACTCCCGACGATTAGCAAAGATTTATAACATGGGCTATTAGTGTCATTATAGGAGAGAATACAGGTAAATGATCCTGTTGAAAGCTTCGGTCAACAAGATGGTGCATCATAGTGCATGTGCGGCATTTCTAACATAAAAATTATTGCAGCATTCATGAAAATACTATTTTTGGTGTAAATTAAAATGACACATATTTTGTGCCAAAAAATATTTTCCTTCTCATTTCATAATTAAATTTCCCGGTTTATTCATAGTGCACTTTGGTTTTCGGGCTATTCATTAATAATTTATCGTCTAATCCTATCCTTAAATAAATTCTAACAGGTATACATACCATATCAATAATCAAAACATATCTTTCTCTAGTTGTAAGCTTGCTATGCCAGTTTTAAGTATGCCAGTCACAGTTATGAATAAATATATGTCAACAGTTAAAAAAAAAAAGAAGGGTTTTCAATATTTTAAAAGTAATTTCATGTAAACATGTAAGAAATAACATGCTATACACTGTAATAGTGAATATTTTACATGAACCAATATATATGGTAGGTATAGCAAAAAATGGCCGAATAAGTTCAAGACTTTCCTATTTCATGTATCTTGAAATGGCTTTTGATGAAGTATGCAATTGCAACTTGTATACATGATAAATACATATTTGTATATTTCCAGAGTTGATGACTTGCTAGATGGAGGACTATACACAGGTGAGGTGACAGAGATAGCTGGGGAAATTGCAGCAGGTAAAACACAGGTGAGCTAACCTTATACATGAAATATGCTTGATTTATTGTTTTTAGCTCATGTGAGTGAGCTATTGCCACCCGTCTCTGTCCTTTGTGTGTAAACTTAACATTTTTGACTCTTTCTCAAAATCTCCAGAACCATTTTCAATACAATTTTGCAGAAAGATTCCGTAATCAAAGGCAAACCAAAAGGGGTCAAATTGGCAAACATTTCAACAATCTTCTTTTCCAGAGCGAGATATGCTGGAATCAAATACTCTTCATGGATGGAACGTTCTTAAAGTGCTTTATCAAAATGTGAATTTCAACCTATGTCACCCATTCTCCCCTGGGGAGGGGGGTCAAGTTTTCTATAGTTTATATAGAGAAATAACAATTTTGGGTATATTTTGGTTTTGGTAACCAACCTTATCCTGATCTACACAGTACATACCACTGTTCTTCCTTGACTAGAGATTGTTTGAGTGCTATATGGTCTGATCAAGATTTAAACTGAAAACCCTTTAAATTATCTAGACAAAGTGACCATTGGCTGTAATCGCCGGATGTCAATCCAATCCAGATCTGCTACCTATGTAGTAGCCACAGACAATAAGGGAAAATACTACCTTACTACATCTAGCTTTTACAGTGATGCAGTATAACCCTAGGAAGTGCTCAAAAGTTCAGCAACATCAAGCCATGTATGACCTCTTTCTTTTGTTCTGTATGACCTCTTTCTTTTGTTCTGTATGACCTCTTTTGTTGTTCTGTATGACCTCTTTCTTTTGTTCTGTATGACCTCTTTCTTTTGTTGTTCTGTATGACCTCTTTCTTTTGTTCTGTATGTCCTCTTTCTTTTGTTGTTCTGTATGACCTCTTTCTTTTGTTGTTCTGTATGACCTCTTTCTTTTGTTGTTCTGTATGACCTCTTTCTTTTGTTGTGGTTCTGTATGAACTCTGTCTTTTGTTGTGGTTCTGTATGACCTCTTTTGTTGTTCTCTATGACCTCTTTCTTTTGTTGTGGTTCTGTATGACCTCTTTTGTTGTTCTCTATTATCTTATTTCTTTTGTTGTGGTTCTGTATGTCCTCTTTCTTTTGTTGTTCTCTATGATCTATTTCTTTTGTTCTGTATGACCTCTTTCCTTTATTGTGGTTCTGTATGACCTCTTTTGTTGTTCTCTATGACCTTTTTCTTTTGTTTTGGTTCTGTATGACCTCTTTTGTTGTTATCTATGATCTATTTCTTTTGTTGTTCTGTATGTCCTCTTTCCTTTATTGTGGTTCTGTATGACCTTTTTCTTTTGATGTGGTTATGTATGAACTCTTTTTTTTGTTGTTCTCTATGATCTTATTTCTTTTGTTGTTCTGTATGTCCTCTTTCTTTTGTTGTTCTGTATGTCCTCTTTCTTTTGTTGTTCTGTTTGACCTCTTTCTTTTGTTGTTGTTCTGTATGACCTTATTTCTTTTGTTGTTCTGTATGTCCTCTTTCTTTTGTTGTTCTGTATGACCTCTTTCTTTTGTTCTGTATGACCTCTTTCTTTTGTTGTGTTCTGTATGACCTATTTCTTTTGTTGTGGTTCTGTATGACCTCTTTCTTTTGTTGTGGTTCTGTATGACCTCTTTTGTTGTTCTCTATTATCTTATTTCTTTTGTTGTGGTTCTGTATGTCCTCTTTCTTTTGTTGTTCTCTGTGATCTTATTTCTGTTGTTGTTCTGTATGACCTTTTTCTTTTATTGTGGTTCTGTATGACCTCTTTCTTTTGTTGTGGTTCTGTATGTCCTCTTTCTTTTGTTGTTCTCTGTGATCTTATTTCTGTTGTTGTTCTGTATGACCTTTTTCTTTTATTGTGGTTCTGTATGACCTCTTTCTTTTGTTGTTCTCTATTATCTATTTCTTTTGTTCTGTATGACCTCTTTCTTTTGTTGTGTTCTGTATGACCTATTTCTTTTGTTGTTCTGTATGACCTATTTCTTTTGTTGTTTTCTATGATCTATTTCTTTTGTTGTTCTGTATGACCTTTTTACTTTTGTTGTTCTGTATGATCTATATTTGGTTGTAGTTCTGTATGACTTTTTTTCTTTCGTTTTTCTGTATGAACTTTTCCTGGTTGTAGTTGTGTGTGACCTTTTTCTTTTGTTTTTCTGTATGATCGTTTTCTGGTTGTAGTTCTGTATGACCTGTGCCAGTTCAGTGATGTGCGGAGCTCGACAGAATGTTTTCTTCATTGACACGTGTGGTGCTCTGTCTGTAGAACGTGTGCTGCAGATAGCAGAACATTCAGGACAGGTATATACCCGGGCTAGTAATAGTGACAAACTCAAATTTTGTTGAATGACAAATAAAATATGTTTAAATAAAATTGAGTTGCGAACCATCTCAATTACGTATTGACTGAAGGTGGGGTACATGTAAAATTAAAACTGAGGTCAACATCTACTCCATATATAAGGAGGGGGAGGTTTAGCTCGTACAGAACCACCTCACACCCCTCATTTGGAACAGCCCAGAGTTAGCATGAGGATCATTATCTGGATAGGAAGTATATTTTACAGTACTGTCGATGTCATATAATAGCATGGTAAATATTGTATATACATGTATATACACAGTTAGTTTATACTGAAAATCTAGTACTGGTATGTACATGGTAGAACTTCACCATTTTTGACTTTTAATTATTGGCTTGACCAATCTGTGTAAAAGCTTACTTACTGCCTGCCCAAGGAAATGTAGATTAAGAAATTGTTTGTAAACCAGGAAAGAAAATACCCAGCACTATTTCATGTTATACAATTTAAACATGTCTGCTTACCTTGGTTTCAGGAAATAGAAGAATCCACATTCCAGAGAATGAGATGTCATCAAGCATTTGACATCTTCTCTTTGCTATCAGAACTGGAAAACCTCAGATGTCTAATTTTACAACAGGTTTACAAACACTATTATATATCTGAGCATAGAAATGATGAAATAGTATAGCTTAATTTAAGTTTTACAATTACTTGAGTGCTTATCACATTGATTCTGATGTTCTGAATTATGTTGTTTGCATTTTTTGCTGTTTTCATTTTAAAGGCTTATATACATTATGCTGTAGTAATTAATATAGGGTGCTACAGTTTAATGTACTTCTACTTTAATTGGTGAAACGATGTGACGTATTAATGTCTATCACAAAGTTCTTATAGGGAACGTAACAAAATAAATACCAGCAGTCGCTCTACGTCCAAGCTTTCGGGCTTAGCCCTTCATCAGGGTCCTCACCGTATTCAAATATGGATGTGACATAAGGGTGAGGACCATCAATCCCTGATGAAGGGCTTAGCCTGAAAGCTTGGACGTAGAGTGTCTGTCGTTATTTAGTATGATGTGATGTAGTTATGCAACTATTTGTTTGGGTTTCAGACCGATGGTTTCTATAGTAACTTGAAGCTGCTCATAGTAGACAATGTGGCGTCAGTCATCTATCCCGTGTTGGGTGGTCAGCAGATGGATGGTAGGTCAGCTTCTACAGTCGGAGGAAACATTTTTTATTTTTAACTTTAGTTTGACCACTATACTGTTTTGACCTGCAGGTGTGCAGATGCATAATTATTTATATACATATAGATACAGCCCATGTAGAAATGGAAAGTTTGCCACAAATTCATGGCAAACAAATTGGTATTAAACCAGAAACTGTTGCCAGAAGTGTGAAGGTATTTATTTCGAGCAGCAACTTCCTGCCTTTACTTCCCATTTGTTTTGTGTAAGTATGCAGTAGGATATGTCTGGAAACTTCAGTATAGTTGAGTTGTTTACAAAAAGGACACAAATGCGTTTTAATTAATCACTTATAAAATATGAGACATGCTTTTTTTTGAAAATGTTTGTCAGTAGGTAAAATCATGTTTCCTTTCTTGTTTCACTTAGGACACGGACTAATGGTGACTTTGTCCAGAAAGCTGAAACAGCTAGCAGTGGAATGTTCTATAGCTGTCCTGGTAACAGTTACCTCCAACTATGTTGTGGAGCTTTACTTGATCTGTCCTGTTAAAAGAGTTTATTAAAAAAAAAATTTATTTTGATTCAGTTGACATTCAGTTGACATTCAGTGTCATTATAAATGCCAGATTGACAGAAAGCTAACTTTAACTGGTGTTTTACAGTAAATTGAATTCAGCCGTCATTCTACTAGTGAAGCTTTAGCAGGCAAACTTTTATTTCACACAGAAACAAATACTACATGGATTTCCAAATTAAATAGTTTCTATGCATTCGTGAACCATACTGATGTTATTGGGTTGTTGTTTATTATGTCTTTATATGTAAAGGTAAAACATAAGCCTCTGTTTCTTCATTTTCACAGATCACCAACAATCTGGTGGGCGGGGACTGGGATAGGAGCAGGTCAGCGGCTCTCGGGAAAACCTGGTCACATGTCCCACACACACGGATTGTCATCTCCACTAGCAATGGACAGCGACAAATCTCATTGGTTAAAAGTTCAAAAACGGTACTTCTCATCCCTTCAATTTGCCTGTTCTGTGTCCTATGTTTTGAAACCTAGAGTTTATTTATAAAGTAAACAACATATTTTGTAATGGTTTCATTTTAAACAGAGTATGTAGGAGGAAAACTTTAAAAAATAAGTTTTAATTGTCATCATTTAATTTTCTTGTTAAAAGTTCTATGGTTATAGTTGTGCTATGTTATCATTGAAAAACATCTTACCAGGCAATAGTCAGTAGCAAAAAAGGATTGACCAGGGTGGACTTTATATATATATTTTTTTAACCGAATTTTCACTTCTACTATTTGGTAATGGTAATGAAACTGAACCTGATTAATGTTGGAACACAACTATTATCATCAAGTACACCAGAGCCTCAATAATCCAACCCTTCCTGTCAAGAAGATAACGCAGCCACCTTCACTCCAATGAGATATTCCAACCAGTTTTGTTCACAGTAGACAATTCAGTCTCCTTCACTCCCAGTAGATAATCCAATCACCTTTGATTCAAGTAAATAGTCATACCAGCTTCACTCCCAGTAGATAATCCCACCACCTTTTATTCAAGTAAATAGTCATACCAGCTTCACTTCCAGTATAATCCAACCACCTTTGATTCAAGTAAAGTCCTACCAGCTTCACTTCCAGTAGATAATCCCTCCAGCTTCACTCCCAGTAGATAATCCCACCAGCTTTATTCCCAGTAGATAATCCCACCAGCTTCCCTCCCAGTAGATAATCCAACCACCTTTGATTCAAGTAAAGTCATACCAGCTTCACTTCCAGTAGATAATCCCACCAGCTTAACTTCCAGAAGATAATCCCACCACCTTAGATTCAAGTAAATAGTCATACCAGCTTCACTTCCAGTATAATCCAACCACCTTTGATTCAAGTAAAGTCATACCAGCTTCACTTCCAGGAGATAATCCCAGCAGCTTCACTCCCAGTAGATAATCCCACCACCTTTTATTCAAGTAAATAGTCATACCAGCTTCACTTCCAGTATAATCCAACCACCTTTGATTCAAGTAAAGTCCTACCAGCTTCACTTCCAGTAGATAATCCCACCAGCTTCACTTCCAGTAGATAATCCAACCACCTTGGATTCAAGTAAAGTCATACCAGCTTCACTTCCAGTAGATAATCCCACCAGCTTCACTTCCAGTAGATAATCCAACCACCTTTGATTCAAGTAAAGTCATACCAGCTTCACTTCCAGTAGATAATCCAACCACCTTGGATTCAAGTAAAGTCATACCAGCTTCACTTCCAGAAGATAATCCCACCAGCTTCACTCCCAGTAGATAATCCAATCACCTTTGATTCAAGTAAATAGTCATGCCAGCTTCACTCCCAGTAGATAATCCAATCACCTTTGATTCAAGTAAATAGTCATCCCAGCTTCACTCCCAGTAGATAATCCAACCACCTTTGAGTCAAGTAAATAGTCATACCAGCTTCACTTCCAGTAGATAATCCAACCACCTTTGATTCAAGTAAAGTCATACCAGCTTCACTTCCAGGAGATAATCCCAGCAGCTTCACTCCCAGTAGATAATCCCACCAGCTTTACTTCCAGTAGATAATCCCACCGCCTTTGATTCAAGTAAATAGTCATACCAGCTTCACTTCCAGTAGATAATCCAACCACCTTTGATTCAAGTAAAGTCCTACCAGCTTCACTTCCAGTAGATAATCCCACCAGCTTTACTCCCAGTAGATAATCCCACCAGCTTCACTTCCAGTAGATAATCCAACCACCTTGGATTCAAGTAAAGTCATACCAGCTTCACTTCCAGGAGATAATCCCAGCAGCTTCACTCCCAGTAGATAATCCCACCATCTTTGATTCAAGTAAATAATCATACCAGCTTCACTCCCAGTAGATAATCCCACCACCTTTTATTCAAGTAAATAGTCATACCAGCTTCACTTCCAGTAGATAATCCCTCCAGCTTCACTCCCAGTAGATAATCCCACCAGCTTTATTCCCAGTAGATAATCCCACCAGCTTCACTTCCAGTAGATAATCCCACCAGCTTCACTTTCAGTAAATAGTCATACCAGCTTCACTCCCAGTAGATAATCCATCCAGCTTCACTCCCAGTAGATAATCCCACCAGCTTTACTTCCAGTAGATAATCCCACCACCTTTGATTCAAGTAAATAGTCATACCAGCTTCACTTCCAGTAGATAATCCCACCAGCTTCACTTCCAGTAGATAATCCCACCAGCTTCACTTTCAGTAGATAATCCCACCACCTTTGATTCAAGTAAATAGTCATACCAGCTTCACTTCCAGTAGATAATCCCACCACCTTTGATTCAAGTAAACAGTCATACCAGCTTCACTTCCAGTAGATAATCCCACCAGCTTCACTTTCAGTAGATAATCCCACCTCCTTTGATTCAAGTAAATAGTCATACCAGCTTCACTTCCAGTAGATAATCCCGCCAGCTTCACTTCCAGTAGATAATCCCACCAGCTTCACTCCCAGTAGATAATCCCACCACCTTCACTTCAAGTAGATAATCCCACCACCTTCACTTCCAGTATATGACCCAACCAGCTTCATGATTCGATTCATTCTCAGTTGATACATTCATCTAAAGTTTGTTTCTAGTACTTTATCCAACAAGCTTCACTCCCAGTAGATGATCCAACCACCTTTGATTCTAGTAAATAATCGGGAGACTTTCTTTCCGAGCAGACAATCCAGCTACCTTCATTACAAACAAAACTGGCTTGAGACAGCTGGATAGCTGGCAATTATGTCCTGTAAAACAATGGCTGGATTATAAAACCAGATCAGTGGTGGAAGGATTAACGATGGTCACCTTTACCAGTTTGGTTATCTACAGAAAATATATCCTGTCTTGCCTATCTAAAGAAAATATAACCTGTCCTGCCTACCTAAAGAAAATATATCCTGTCCTGCCTATCTAAAGAAAATATAACCTGTCCTGCCTTTCTAAAGAAAATATATCCTGTCCTGCCTATCTAAAGAAAACATATCCTGTCCTGCTTATCTAAGGGAAATATATCCTGTCCTGCTTATCTAAGGGAAATATATCCTGTCCTGCTTATCTAAGGGAAATATATCCTGTCCTTCTTATCTAAGGGAAATATATCCTGTCCTGCCTATCTAAAGAAAATATATCCTGTCCTGCTTATCTAAGGGAAATATATCCTGTCCTGCTTATCTAAGGGAAATATATCCTGTCCTGCTTATCTAAGGAAAATATATCCTGTCCTTCTTATCTAAGGGAAATATATCCTGTCCTCTTTCAGCAAACTAACATGAGTGTAAGCTGTGTGATAACAGAAGCCGGGGTACGTGACAGTACTGATCATGGCTGACCAGGACAAGCAGCAGCCATCGCCATGTCAAAGGTTGTGTGTAGATCACATGCCGTTGCCACACTTGATCTCACCTAGAGGATGTTATCCAGCGACAGAAGCCAGGAGTGAGGACTACATGTACAAGGACATCCCTCCCTTCACTAGGAGCCCTCCATACTGTGTGCATCTGTTCTGTACAGGAACTGTTGCCTATTGTTTATGATGTTGATATTAATATTCAGCAGCCATTAATATACTATTTGACAAAATAATAGCGTAAAACAGTTTATTCTTTGCCATGAGTAAATTGAATATTCAAGTAAAAAGCAAGGTTATAGCATTTTGCAAAGTCAAAAATAAACGAGAAAAACAAAGCTTTGTTTCCTTCCAAAATATGGAAACATGATGACAGATGAGTATGGATACCTGCACATGTATGATTCTGTTCACAGACAAATATTTCCATTTTACTTGCAAAATAAAAGACAAAACTTGTTGCTCTTGACCTGTTTTTATTATTCCTTTAAAATAGTAGTGCATTTAAACCATCATCCATAGTTTCTGACCTGGTTGTAATAAATCTTTCCTGATTGATTATCTTAGATAAATAAAAACTTCATCCGGTTCCACTTGTTACATATGTGTATGTTAAAACCCGTATTGTCCCTCTATACTGTATAAAATAAAACACTTGTGGAAACTTGTTTGGTAGTTTTACAACCTATTCAACTACATACATATGTAATACAAACTTTCACTGTCTCCTAGTGGTACATTAGAACTTGAGCCAGCCATTCACTGTACTTAGAATTCTGACTCCACTGCATATATTTGCTGACCTTTAAAGTTTTTTTGAGGGAGCAACTGTGGCAAAATCTTTCAATGTCTAAAAAAATCTTTATACCTTTTTTGACAAAATGATAGTATAAACTATTCTAATTTAAGCTGTGCAAGTTCTATGCTATCTATTTACTGAATTTGTAGAAATTCTACTGCTTTCAGAAGTCAAAATTTGAAAGTGAACAATCAAGAGTTGCCATCCTAATTCTGAAGAGTTGGTAAGTGTGCCACTTCAATTACCCCAATCATACACAGTGAAAGTTTGTGTTTAATACAACTCAACGGAACATTCATCCCTTTCTGATAATTTTTCAATTAAAATACAAATATATATATATATATAATTTCTTATAAAAATATATACTACAGAGTAACATTTAAAATCGAAGACACACCCTGTAACATACTACATTATACAAAACATGTATATGTTATTAAACATAACTATAAAACCTGCTTAACCCGATCCTGTTAGCCAAGTGTTCATGTTTTTATTTCTTCAAGGTAGGAGAGGTTTGACACTCATCTGATTACTAAATAATTGGGTTTCTAAAGTATGTAACAAATGTTACTGCAAAACATTAATATCACTATAAATACATCACAGCTGATAAATGTCTTGGCTCCTTGTTTGTATGATACCAACATCAAACTCTGGTTACATCAGTAAACAGCTGACTAGTGTCTTGACTCGTTTATACCAATACCAAAATCCGGTTACATCAATTAAGTGATGACAAATGTCTTGGTTTCTATTTTTCTTTAACATTGATTGCACTTGTACACACATGATAATGTGTATTTGACTATTTCTTATTCATTAATCACAGATATGCACAATTCTGATTACACCTTCAAATACGTTTTAATCATTATAGAGTTAGGCCTTGGTTATATAATTCAGTCACCTATGCTTTCAATAGATATTCCTTTTACCTTCATTTTCAGTAAATAATCCAGCTACTACAGTTCTAAGATAATCCAGCCACCTTAGTTCTCAATAGATAATTCAGCCACCTTCATTCTCAGTAGATAATCCAGTCACCTTCATTCTAAGAAGATAATCCAGCCACCTCCATTCTCAATATATAATTCAGCCACCTCCATACTCAATATATAATCCAGCCACATCCATTCTAAATATATAATTCAGCCATCTCAATACTCAATAATAATTCAGCCATCTCAATACTCAATAATAATTCAGCCATCTCAATACTCGATACATAATTCAGCCATCTCAATACTCAATACATAATTCAGCCATCTCAATTCTTACTACATAATCCAGTCACCTTAATACTCGATACATAATCCAGCCACCTTAATACTCGATACATCATCTGATGGCTGGATAGTGGGACAACCAGATAAGTGGTGGCTAGATAGTGGGACAACCAGATAAGTGGTGACTGGATAGTGGTACAACCAAATAAGTGGTGGCTAGATAGTGGTACAACCAGATTAGTGGTGGCTGGATTAACATTGCTAGTTGGTAATAAGAGATGCACATATGATATTTGATTACACTTTATTTATGTTTTGATCATCAATTAAAAATAATTTGTTACATTTGTACACATAATCGGCTGCATTATAGATTTTTTGGTAAATCTGCATAAGAACATGACTTTGAAACATAAACATGCATTTTCAAAATTTTCTCCTTTATTGCATTTCTGTTAAAAATAACTACTGATAAATATATTGATATAATCACAATTTAATACTTATGTTTGACTTCTATCATAACTCTAAATTGTCAGTTTTGTGGCTTGTATCAGTTCCTGTATCCCCCTGGCTTCTGTCGGTTCCTGTATCAGGGGAGGACTGTGTCTTTCCCTGGGTTGCATCAGTTCCTGTATCAGGGGAGGACCGTGTCTTTACCTGGGTTGCATCAGTTCCTGTATCAGGGGAGGAATGTGTCTTTCCCTGGGTTGCATCAGTGCCTGTATCAGGGGAGGACTGTGTCTTTCCCTGGGTTGCATCAGTTCCCATATCAGAGGCGGTCTGTATATTTCTTTGGCTTGTATCAGTTTCTGCATCAGAGGAGGGTTGTATACTGTATATATTGTGGTACGTTTTCTTGTTGTAGGACAGGACGGGGGTGGGAACTATTGACAAAGAGCTGCCACGTGCAACATGTTCCTTATAACACTGTACAACAAACTTGTTGGTGTCGGTCAAAGAGGAGTGACTGGCATACTCATCAATCTGAAACACAAAGACACAAAGTTAATATATCTGTTAGGGAGGGGTGACTTTAAACTTATCTATTCTATTGTTAGTCCCTTTACTTTTTAGCCCACCATCATCTGATGGTGGGCTATTCAAATCACCCTGCGTCCGTGGTCCGTCCCTCCGTCCGTCCGTGGTCCGTGGTCTGTGGTCCGTCCTTAAACAATTCTTGTTATCGGTATTTCTCAAGAAGTACCAGAGGATCTTTCTCAAATTTTATATGTAGGTTCTCCTTGGTCCTTATAGCTGTGCAGGGCAACTTTTGAGACTGATCGGATAAACAACATGGCCGACAGGCAGCCGTCTTGGATTTTGACAGTGAAAGTTTGTTACCGCTATTTCTCGGGAAGTATCGCGGGATCTTTCTCAAATTTTATATGTAGGTTCCCCTTGGTCCTTAGCTGTGCAGGGCAACTTTTGAGACTGATCGGATAAACAACATGGCCGACAGGCAGCCGTCTTGGATTTTGACAGTGAAAGGTTGTTACCGCTATGTCTCGGGAAGTATCGCGGGATCTTTCTCAAATTTTATATGTAGGTTCCCCTTGTTGTGCAGCAGTGCCTGAATTGGACGGTATCCCGCTCGCCAATGGCCATTAAAGTCTTGCTCGGACAACCAAAAGTTGTCAAAAGTGAGGTAGTCACTGGCCCAACAAAAATAGTTTGGGTGACTGTTGAAAAATTTATGAATATAAGAAATTATAGTTCCTTCCCCATTAACTAGGAGGCAGTACATTTTTCAGTTGTCATTACTTCGATTTGAATCGATCTGTCTGTGATTTAGAAAATGTGATATTTTTTTTCAGATTTTCTATATAAAACACAGCCAGGTGTCTTCTTTGAGGTGCGAGTTTTGTGTATTTCTTTGGGAAACCATGGCAGGTTTTAACTAGGGTTGAAGAATTAAAAATATAATGTTTTATTCCGTTTTACATATGACAAACATTGTCATGTTATATATAATTAAAATGTGTTAAATGCTGTGGAAACATTTCTTCCCAAAATTATTTGGGCCACCAATATGTCATTTGGGCCAGTGCTTCAAATTTTTTACTCGCCCCAAAAAAATATTTTGAGCCAGCCAATGCAAGTTCCCCACTATCCTTTATTGTTCATGTTTACTTTTGAAACTGATCAGTTCAACAAAATGGCCTACCGACAGCCATCTTCTATTTTTGACATTGAAGGTTTGTTAGTACCATTTCTCAGGAATAACTTGAGGGATCTTTCTCAAATTTGATATGTAGGTTCCCCTTGATCCCTCGTTGTGCATGTTATATTTTGAGACTGATAATAAAAACAAAATGGCTAAAGGAAAAACTAAACAGATCTTTCTCATATTGCAATGATCGATTCTAATTCTTTCACATTAAGTACTGTACTAGTAAATATGTGAAATGACAAACTCACTTTGAAGATTGGCTTTCATACACATCAGTATTAAGTTTAGATCAAAAGTTACCTCAAGGTGCATTTACTGTTAACATGACTCGATCAAACAGATTAGAGGAAAGAAGAGAAAAGATCGAACTGACAAAGAACTAATGAAGGTACAATGGTGGGTGCCAAGATCCCTCTGGGATCTCTTGTATTATTGTGCAATTTAATATATCAGGAGCTATAGTTGAAGACATTATTTACAAATATGTAACATAATTGAATTTGCAATTGAGATAATGCTTTTTAGCAATACTACCATTGATAGCAGTTATCTCTAATGTTCACGAAGACTGAATTTGCAAATGTGTGAGTCCCCTTCTAAATGTGTGAGTCCCCTTCTAAATGTGTGAGTCCCCTTCTAAATGTGTGAGTCCCCTTCTAAATGTGTGAGTCCCCTTCCAAATCAGTAGGAAAGTTTATTTTTTCAAAAAACTAGAGTGATGAACAGTATGCTGGAAGTTAACATTTCTGACTACACAATCAAATTGAGCAAGTATTGGTGCTAAGTATGACATCATTTTATTATGCACTAGGCTTTGCTGGATATATTTAAGGATATTTCACAGAGAGATGTGAATTATTTAATTATTAAATATCACTAGTCAAATTTATTACATTAGCTACCTTATCATCCAACAGAATTGTTATACTTAGACACAGACTTACATCCATCCACTTGCACTCTGCTATTTCCTGGGGACAGGGTTTGATGGATCCACCTACTGCCTTCATCAGGCAGATGTAGTACCAATCGGAACAGCCGTAGCGAAAGTTATGTTGGTGACGGAATGTTAACACGGATACAAACTTGGCCTCCACTCCTGTCTCTTCAAACACCTCACGCTGAGATGTAACTGCCAAGTCCTCACCTGTGGTCAAACAACAGTTTATCAGCACTGCATCTATCTCTTTTTAAAGGATACTGTAGGACATTTTATAGTCACTGTAAATGTCTTGACAATAAGGACATTTATCAATATGATCAGCAAGAAAACTTCAGTCAAAAATTCAGGTCATAAGTTTGTATGTGTATTGATCTAATCCTACACTAGAGTTCTTCTTTCAAGCTCTTTATATACGTATCAAAATCTGTAAAAGAATCTTTACATAAACTGGCTTAAGTGCACTAAATGACAAATTTACCTTTCATTAACGCATTTAGAGTAAAGCTTACTAAAGGTCATTGCGATTGTATTACATGATACCTTTTTACCTATTTAGTCTTAGGTCAAGGTCACTGTGTCATTTGATACCTTTGCACCTCCTTAGCCTTAAAGGTCAAGGATTTATACCTCTGTAGTGAAGGTTGTGAAGACCTGACCCATTATACCTTCGTCGGCTGGTCTTCCTTATACCTCCTTAGCCTTAAAGGTCAAGGATTTATACCTTTGTAGTGAAGGTCATGAAGCCCTGACCCATTATACCTTCGTCGGCTGGTCTTCATTATACCTCCTTAGCCTTAAAGGTCAAGGATTTATACCTCTGTAGTGAAGGTCATGAAGACCTGACCCAGTATACCTTCGTCGGCTAGTCTTCCTTATACCTCCTTTGCCTTAAAGGTCAAGGATTTATACCTCTGTAGTGAAGGTCATGAAGACCTGACCCAGTATACCTTTGTCGGCTAGTCTTCCTTATACCTCCTTAGCTTTAAAGGTCAAGGATTTATACCTCTGAAGTGAAGGTCATGAAGACCTGACCCATTATACCTTCGTCGGCTAGTCTTCCTTATACCTCCTTTGCCTTAAAGGTCAAGGATTTATACCTCTGTAGTGAAGGTCATGAAGACCTGACCCAGTATACCTTCGTCGGCTAGTCCTCCTTATACCTCCTTAGCCTTAAAGGTCAAGGTTTTTTACCTCTGTAGTGAAGGTCATGAAGACCTGACCCAGTATACCTTCGTCGGCTAGTCCTCCTTATACCTCCTTAGCCTTAAAGGTCAAGGATTTATACCTCTGTAGTGAAGGTCATGAAGACCTGACCCATTATACTTTCTTTGGCTAGTCTTCCTTATACCTCCTTAACCTTAAAGGTCAAGGATTTATACCTGTGTAGTGAAGGTCATGAAGCCCTGACCCGTTATACCTTCGTCGGCTAGTCTTCCTTATACCTCCTTAGCCTTAAAGGTCAAGGATTTATACCTCTGTAGTGAAGGTCATGAAGCCCTGACCCATTATACCTTCGTCAGCTAGTCCTCCTTATACCTCCTTAGCCTTAAAGGTCAAGGATTTATACCTCGGTAGTGAAGGTCATGAAGACCTGACCCATTATACCTTTGTCGGCTGGTCTTCCTTATACCTCCTTAGCCTTAAAGGTCAAGGATTTATACCTCTGTAGTGAAGGTCATGAAGCCCTGACCCATTATACCTTCGTCGGCTAGTCCTCCTTATAACCTCCTTAGCCTTAAAGGTCAAGGATTTATACCTCTGTAGTGAAGGTCATGAAGACCTGACCCATTATACCTTCGTCGGCTAGTCTTCCTTATACCTCCTTTGCCTTAAAGGTCAAGGATTTATACCTCTGTAGTGAAGGTCATGAAGACCTGACCCAGTATACCTTCGTCGGCTAGTCCTCCTGGTAACTTCCAGTGTTTGTGACTGATGTTGAACCTCTCCTGTATCACCAGTACCTGGTTGTCATCATTGAGGACAAAGCCTGCCACACCTTCAAATCCAACACACCATCAGATAACTACAGATTTCTATTATCAACTGGTAGCTTACATAACAATCCTATTAAAATATAAAGAGCATTTAGGATTTTTTTTCCAATTTTCACATTGTTTTACTGTGGTTCTCAACAATTAAATTCCACCATTTCTATGCTGACATCATATGGAGTAAACCATGCTTACAACAACCATACACAAATGTATTTAGTAGTCATTTTTGAAACCATATTGACAATAGAATTTTATAAATATATACGGTTAACAGTCATATGTTTGCCATTTGATAATGAAGGGAAATATCTAGACTTCCTATACATTGGCTGTAACATTAGATGTCCACACAATACAAGAGGCCCAAGGGCCTTAGCGGTCACCTGAGTTATATCATAGGTACTGGTAGCTTTATTTTATTGTTTAGATGTGATGTGGAAATCAGCATGTAAACTAAGTGAAATACAATACTTGTCATGTCATCAATGGATAAGAATTTGAAAATATTGGTAAATGTTCCCTTTGGGGCCCCGCCCTAGCCCCTGGGGATGGGGCAGGAATCCTAATTTTACAAAGTAAAACTCTCATTTACCCAAGATGATTCTGACTAAGTTTGAGCAATTTTCTGCTGAAAATGGATAAAATATATACCGAAAAGTGTTATTTCCCTATATAAACTATATTAAACGTTAACCCCTCCCCAAGGGAGAACGGATAGCTCGGGGTCCTGATATTTTCAATTTAAATAAAGCCCCTGATGATCTTTCTTTCCACGTAAAGAAAATCACTGTAGTACCTCTGAGTCTGGAGAAGAAGATTTTTGAAATATTGATTAATTTTCCCTTTGGGGCCCCGCCCTGGCCCCAGGGGTCGGGGTAGGAATCTCAATTTTACAATTTGAAACCATCTACCTCCAAGGATAATTCTCACCAAGTAAAAATAATTTCCTACAGAAAGTTGTCAAAATATACCCAAAAGTGTTATTTCCCTATATAAACTATAGTAAACTTTACCCCCTCCCCAAGGGAGAACGGATAGCTCGGGGGTCCTGAAATTTACAATTTAAGTAAAGCCCCTGATGATCTTTCTTTCCACGTAGAGAAAATCACTGTAGTACCTCTGAGTCTGGAGAAGAAGATTTTTGAAATATTGATTAATTTTCCCTTTGGGGCCCCGCCCTGGCCCCAGGGGTTGGGGTAGGAATCCCAATTTTACAATTTTGAAGCCTCATCTACCAAGGATGATTCTGACCAAGTTTGAAAAAAATCCATCCACTGGTTCTTGAGAAGAAGTTGAAAATGTAAAAGTTTACGCACGACGCACGACGGACGACGGACGACGACGGACGAAAAGCGATTGGAATAGGTCACTTGAGCAAAGCTCAGGTGACCTAAAAATGGTGATTGAGTGTTGTTGCTATGCTAGAGGCCCAGCTTGCCTGTATTTCCTGTTTTTTCAAACAGACAAAATGTTAAGATATTTCTGCTAAATTGAGACCACAGCGGCCATTTTAGCACTTTTAAAAGCCGAAAGAATTGAAATAACAATGCAGGATTTACCTGGCTGATCCATACTAAATCATTCACACTTAAGGACTAGAACATCCCCCAAAATCTTCCATCAAAATGTACCAAATTCAACAGGCCCAGGGATAGTCCATGTCAGATTAGAACAAAAATCCCTTCACCATTACTAGAGAAGTAATCTGAACATGAACCCTATTTTCTTTTTGGCCCAACCCTTCTGTCCCCCAAAAAGGCCTCAACTTTCATCTATGCGGCATTAATTTTGCTTTTCCTGGGAACGATCCATGCCAAATCAGGTCAGAATCCCTCTATCCATATTTAAGAAGTAGTCTTGTAGAGATTAACCTCAACTTCCCATCTTTTGAACCCTTCCCATTGCCACAAGGGATATCATGCACTCTATCTATACAATAATGAAAACTCTTTCCTGATGAAAGCTCTATAACAATTTCAGTAAAAAAAAACAACCTTCAGCCGTTATATACAACATACAATTGTATTATAATTAGGCATTTAAAGGAAAAGTTGAGGACAGACACTGTGCCACGGCATAAGCTCAATTAGCTCTTTGGGCAAGTTGAACTGAAAATGGTGAGTGTACCTAGATACTGGCTAGCAAATCCAGGAAGCCTGTTTTCTTCCTGTTCAGCCAGCCACTGATTCAACATCACATATCCTGGTTTGGCATGGTGAAAGTCGAACCCCAACTGTACAAATAAAATAGCTCCATACTTACAATTGGTAATTATAAATAAACTCTTCAAATCATGGGTCATTGTGCTGGCTACATCCAGCAGACAGTTATGGTCATATTGTTTAAGATGAGATAAGTGTTAACATTTTGTAATTTATTCATATTTATAAAGTCTGTTCTAATTTGAGTTGAAGCATATTTTAGAGTGTCAAATAAGTGGGTTAATTGGTATTTCGTCAGAGATTATTAATAAAATTTTGTAAATAACAAAAGAGGACTGATTGCTTTTCTGAACTTGCATTTAGACATGCAGGGTTAAACAAGGACTTCTCTCTATCTACAGGTACCTGTCTCCCTTACAACTTACCTGTACACACACAGTGATAAAGAAGGACTTCTCTCTATCTACAGTTACCCGTCTCCCTTACAACTTACCTGTACACACACAGAGACAAAGGAGGACTTTTCTATCTACAGGTACCCGTCTCCCTTACAACTTACCTGTACACACACAGAGACAAAGGAGGACTTTTCTATCTACAGGTACCCGTCTCCCTTACAACTTACCTGTACACACACAGAGACAAAGGAGGACTTTTCTATCTACAGGTACCCGTCTCCCTTACAACTTACCTGTACACACACAGAGACAAAGGAGGACTTTTCTATCTACAGGTACCCGTCTCCCTTACAACTTACCTGTACACACACAGTGACAAAGGAGGACTTTTCTATCTACAGGTACCCGTCTCCCTTACAACTTACCTGTACACACACGGTGACAAAGGAGGACTTCTCTATCTACAGGTACCCGTCTCCCTTACAACTTACCTGTACACACACGGTGACAAAGGAGGACTTCTCTATCTACAGGTACCCGTCTCCCTTACAACTTACCTGTACACACACAGTGACAAAGGAGGACTTCTCTATCTACAGGTACCCGTCTCCCTTACAACTTACCTGTACACACACAGTGACAAAGGAGGACTTCTCTATCTACAGGTACCCGTCTCCCTTACAACTTACCTGTACACACACGGTGACAAAGGAGGACTTCTCTATCTACAGGTACCCGTCTCCCTTACAACTTACCTGTACACACACGGTGACAAAGGAGGACTTCTCTATCTACAGGTACCCGTCTCCCTTACAACTTACCTGTACACACACGGTGACAAAGGAGGACTTCTCTATCTACAGGTACCCGTCTCCCTTACAACTTACCTGTACACACACGGTGACAAAGGAGGACTTCTCTATCTACAGGTACCCGTCTCCCTTACAACTTACCTGTACACACACAGAGACAAAGGAGGACTTCTCTATCTACAGGTACCCGTCTCCCTTACAACTTACCTGTACACACATGGTGACAAAGGAGGACTTCTCTCTATCTACAGGTACCTGTCTCCCTTACAACTTACCTGTACACACACGGAGACAAAGGAGGACTGTGCCTTATGTACTTTTACCCACAGTGCTCTAATACCGGATTCTTTCCACTTTTCAATGGCATCTAAATACAATGTCAGGAATTCAACATAATGTCACAAAGTTAATACACATACATCACAATGTCAGGAATTCAACATAATGTCACAAAGTTAATGCACATATATTACAATGTCAGGAATTCAACATAATGTCCCAAAGTTAATACATGTAAATTACAATGTCAGGAATTCAACATAATGTCACAAAGTTAATACATGTATATTACAATGTCAGGAATTCAACATAATGTCACAAAGTTGACACATGTACATTACAATGTCAGGAATTCAACATAATGTCACAAAGTCAATACATGTACAATACAATGTCAGGAATTCAACATAATGTCACAAAGTTAATACATAGACATTACAATGTTAGGAATTCACCATAATGTCACAAAGTTAATACACATACATTACAATGTCAGGAATTCAACATAACGTCCCAAAGTTAATACACATACATTACAAAGTCAGGAATTCAAAATAATGTCACAAAGTTGACACATGTACATTACAATGTCAGGAATTCAACATAACGTCCCAAAGTTAATACACATACATTACAATGTCAGGAATTCAACATAATGTCACAAATTAAAGTTGACACATGTACAACATGTCAAGAAGTTTAAACCATAAAAATTATTACAAACTTCATTTGTTAAACTGATGAAAGTTCTTTTGTTTCCAATAGTTTAAGCACCTTTAAGCCATTAATGTTTATATGAGGGTATTCATACCTTTATGTCACTAATTTGTATCCGTAGGTATATACCTTTAAGTTGTCGATGTGTATCTGAGGGTATACATACCTTTAAGTTGTCGATGTGTATCTGAGGGTATACATACCTTTAAGTTGTTGATGTGTATCTGTTGGTACAGAGTCGCTCCAGCCTTGTTTACTTGTGTCTATAGTAAGACCATTGTACCTGGTAGGGAAATTAATATTGCCACTAGTGAGAGTGTATAAAATATTTTTTGAGCATGAAGTTAAATAGCATTCTGATAGCAACCAGGGGGGAGTGCATATTGACCTTGAGAGCAGTCACATTTAACCTCTGTCACATGCAAACGTTACTGTAAGGAGGGGGGGTGCATATTGACCTTGAGAGAAGTCACATTTAAACTCTGTCACATGCAGACGTTACTAACGTTACTGTAAGGAGGGGGGGGGGGGGGCATATTGTTGACCTTGATGCACATTTTCAGCCGTTACACTGAGGAGGAAGAGGGGGAATGTAGGGTTCAGGCATTGACATACAAACTTCCTTAACAACATGTTACATGGCTGTATCTCCCTATGTCCCATACAATTTATTTGATTTACATATAACACATCAAGTTAAGGTATCACTGTACATGTTATTGAGAAGAGCAATAAAACATTAGAATTACTGAATGCAATAGCCAGTTTTAACTCATGAGACACAGTATTTATTGATTATTTTTCAACTCAACATAAAATATACATTTCATATATTCATGTATGCATTCTGTTCATCCCGTCATGATTTGTGAACCTCATGTTACACATTTTTATGTACCTCAGTCATTAAAATAAAATAGGAAATATCAATATGATATGTAAGATGCATGCTACATGTATCAGTCTTCTTTTTATTTTTTGTAAATGTTACACATGCATTAGTGCTAAATATCATTTTCCCTTTTCAGCTCACCTGCCCGAAGGGCAAGTGAGCTTATGCCATGGTGCAGCGTCCGTCGTCCGTCGTCTGTCGTCCGTCCGTCAACGGCCCAGAAGATTTGGACTAAATTTGGTCTGGAGCATCCTTAGGCCAAGGGGACCCAATTTTGTATAAATGATGGGTCTGGCCCCCCTGGGGGCTGAGGGGCGGGGCCCAATAGGGGAAATATAACAAATTCTTTAAAATCCTTCTTCTTCCGTAGGAATGAAAGGATTTGGTCCATATATGGTCAGAAGCATCCTTGGGAGAAGGGGAACAAATTTTGTATAAACTGTGGGTCTGGCCCCCCTTGGGGCTGAGGGGCGGGACCCAATAGGGGAATTATAGCAAATTTTTTAAAATCCTTCTTCTTCTGTAGGAATGAAAGGATTTGTTCCATATTTAGTCTGAATCATCCTTGGGTGAAGGGGAACCAATTTTGTATAAACCCTGGGTCTGGCCCCCAGGGGCCTAAGTGGTGGGACCCAATAGGAAAAACATAGCAAATTCTTTAAAATCCTTCTTATTCTGTAGGAATGAAAGGATTTGGACTAAATTTGGTATGGAGCATCCTTAGGCGAAGGGGACTCAATTTTGTATAAATGGTGGGTCTGGCACCCCTGGGGGCTGAGGGGCGGGGCCAAACAGGGGCAATATAACAAATTCTTTAAAATCCTTCTTTTTCTGTAGTAATGAAAGGATTTGTTCCATATTTAGTCTGAATCATCCTTGGGTGAAGGGAAACCAATTTTGTATAAACCCTGGGTTTGGCCCCCAGGGGCCTAAGTGGTGGCACCCAATAGGAAAAACATAGCAAATTCTTTAAAATCCTTCTTTTTCTGTAGTAATGAAAGGATTTGTTCCATATTTAGTCTGAATCATCCTTGGGTGAAGGGGAACCAATTTTGTATAAACCCTGGGTTTGGCCCCCAGGGGCCTAAGTGGTGGCACCCAATAGGAAAAACATAGCAAATCCTTTAAAATCCTTCTTATTCTGTAGGAATGAAAGGATTTGGTCCATATTTGGTCTGAAGCATTCTTGGGGTAAGGGGAACCAATTTGGTATAAACCATGGGGTGGCCCCCATTTGGGGTTGAGAAGATGGGGCCAAATAGGAGAAATATAGCAAATTCTTTAAAATCCTTCTTTTTCTGTAGGAATGAAAGGATTTGGTCCATATTTGGTCAGAAGCATCCTTGGGTGAAGGGGAACCAATTGTGCAAAACCGTGTGTCTGGCCCCCCTGGGGGCTGAGGGGCGGGGCCCAATAGGGGAAATATAGCAATTTTTTTAAAATCCTCCTTCTTCTGTAGGAATGAAAGGATTTGTTCCATATTTAGTCTGAATCATCCTTGGGTGAAGGGGAGGGAACCAATTTTGTATAAACCCTGGGTCTGGCCCCCAGGGGCTGAGGGGCGGGGCCTAATAGGGTAAACATAGCAAATTCTTTAAAATCCTTCTTCTTCTGTAGGAATGAAAGGATTTGTTCCATATTTGGTCAGAAGCATCCTTGGGTGAAGGGGAACCAATTTTGTATAAATCGTGGGTGGTACCCCAGGGGGCTGAGGGGTTGGGCCCAATAGGGGAAACATAGCAAATTCTTTAAAATCCTTCTTCTTCTGTAGGAATGAAAGGATTTGTTCCATATTTGGTGTGGTGAATCCTTTGGTAAAGGAGAACCAATTTTGTATAAACCGTGGGTGTGCCCCCAACCCCCCTTGGGACTTGAGGGGCGGGGCCCAATAGGGGAAATATAGGTAAAACCTTTATTATCCTTCTTCTACCATAGGGATTAAGGGATATTATCTTAATTTAGTCTGGAGCATCCTTAGGCAAAAGGGACTCAATTTTGTATAAACGGTGTGTCTGACCCCTCTGGAGGCAGAGAGGCGGGGCCCAATAGGGGAAACATAGGTAAAACCTTTAAAATCCTTCTTTTACCATAGAGATTAAGGGATTTTATCCTAATTTAGTCTGGAGCATCAAGGGGACTCAATTTTGTATAAGCATGCAGTGGGTGTGGTCTCCCAAGGGGCAGAAGGGCGGAGCCCAATAGGAGAAATAGAGGTAAAACCTTTAAAATCCTTCTTCGGCCATCGGGATTATGGGATTTTATCCTTATTTAGTCTGGAAGCATCCTTAGGCAAAAGGGACTCAATTTTGTATAAACGGTGTGTCTGACCCCTCTGGAGGCAGAGAGGCGGGGCCCAATAGGGGAAACATAGGTAAAACCTTTAAAATCCTTCTTTTACCATAGAGATTAAGGGATTTTATCCTAATTTAGTCTGGAGCATCAAGGGGACTCAATTTTGTATAAGCATGCAGTGGGTGTGGTCTCCCAAGGGGCAGAAGGGCGGAGCCCAATAGGAGAAATAGAGGTAAAACCTTTAAAATCCTTCTTCGGCCATCGGGATTATGGGATTTTATCCTTATTTAGTCTGGAAGCATCCTTGGGTCAAGGGTACTCAATTTTGTATAACTGGTGGGTATGACCCCCTAAGTTGCATATAGGGGTGGGGCTCTGTTTGAAGTTTGTTCTCGCTATAACTCAAGTACTGGATGGATCTTTCTGAAATTTCATATGTACTTACAGCACCTACTTCATACCAATTATTTTAAACATATTCAGTGAGCGATACAGGCCCTCTTGGCCTCTTGTTTTTTGTACACATAACGGTGTCGACATGCATTATCTCTTGTAAATGTAATAAATTTGCATCTATAGATTTAGAAAATACACCTTTGATTAGTTAATATATCTTTATAATTTTATGTTTTTATTTCATTGTAACATCAAATGCTTATTTCTGAGAAGGTTTAAATGAGTGATCAATTATGTAATTTCACCCCAAATTTCATCCCCGATATTGGCCTTGGGAATCTTGTGGGTCCTCAAATTCACCTACAAGAGACCCCAGGGTCTCAACACTGTCACCGGGTAGCTTTTCCAGCAATATGGTACGTACAACCCTTAGACATACACACAATACAGTGAACCAACATTAAGTGTTAAGTTCAGTGGTTGAGGGTCCCCCCTCATACATATTACACACCTATTACATCACATAAGCAATAATGGGGAAAACATTGTTACGTTTTCTTTTGGTGCATGCTGATTTACTTGAAAACTCCCAAGTTCAAATCAATGACAATTGACTAAGGACAATCTCAGTTTTATAACATTTCTATAGGAGTAAAGAATGTGATATCCAGAGCAATAGGAAGGAATTAACAATTTTACCCATCTGTTCTGTAACATGGACCTAATCTTACCTCAGCTTATTAATTAAGTATGGGTACAGGGCTCTCCTTTTGAGAATGTCAGTCTGGCAGCTTCAAAGCCTACATGTACATTTAGACTAGCATTAATAGGTGAACACCTTCTCACACTCATTTTTAAAACGTAAGTGGTGACATTCAGCAAATGCCAGGAAACTTTGACTCTAGGTAAAAAGTAATTGTCCGTTTGTAAAGTTTCATATTGTGAACTAAACCCTGTAATTTATACTCACATGTCCTTTCCGACCTTGAACCCCTCGCTGTCCTGCATTGTTTAGGTAGATTATTGAAACAAGTTGGTTGCATCAATCCGTCTCTAACAGTCAATCTCCTCACAAGTACTTGTGTCAAACTTGCTAATCAATCGTCCTGGGAAGAACTCTATATCAGCACAAAGTCTAATTCCATGTGTCAATTAAACACCAGACAAGGCACTGGAGCTATAGGTGATCACCAGACTAGGCACTTGAGCTATAGGTGATGTTGACAACAGTTCCCAAGTCAGCACTCAGCCTGCAAACACATTACATTGTAGCTCCAGTAGTCTCCCCTTGTCACAAGGAAATAAGTATGAGAGAGTGCCTGTGAACTTATGGTATGTTGCAGTGTCTGTTTGTCATCTGTTTATTAACTTTTTCTTCGAAGGACTTCTTGAAAACTGAAAGGCCATGGGTCCTGATATTTGGCTAGTAGGTACAATACCTTGGAGGCAGTGCTTAATAAAGTTCCTCATATAAGGTCTCACACAACTAAATCAAACAATCAGTAAGTGTTTCATACGATTGTACGGTAATCCCTACCTAAAATTTGTTCCAGTTTAATACAGTACCTCCGAGTAATTCAAATAGGTAATTGTTGACATATTTTACATTGAATGAAATCTACAAATATTGAAATTTTAGAAAATGTATAGTTTTAGTAGATTTTAATATGAGATGGCGAATTGATATGGGGTCAAATGTCAAAGGGTTTCCCCGTCACACTTCACCGGTTTGGCTTGTAAACTTCCAGTTGTCAAAAGCAGATGCCTCTAGCGCTCCTATATTAAGCCACTATAAACTCACAAAAAAGTGCATTTTGAAGCCTTTGTCGGGTAGGTATCTGTGAATCTAGACAGTTGTCACCAGTGTTGAACTTCAAATATTAACACTATTAGCTCAAAAGCTTTGTAATAACATATAGTAAATGATTTAGTTGTGCAAGTCCTTTAAATGTTTTGACCTACTGGTACTTTCAATATTACAGGGGTCAAATATGTTAAAATTTTCAATCAAAATTGTTTAAGCAACCGAAAGGTCTAAATAAAAGAGCAATAATAATTTGGTTATGGTATGACGACCGACAGAGCAATCTTTTTCTGCATGATCTATCGTTTTAAGGTCAAAAGTCAACTTTGAGAGGTTGCTTGGGTCAAATTTAACAATGGCTAGAATGGTTTGAAGACCTTTTGACCAGTTGGTACCTGGGATAGTGTTATAAAGATCCTCTACTTACTTTCACGAGGGTCAATTATGTTAAAAACTTCAAAAAAACCCAAAAAAACCCAGAATTTCTAGACTGATGATGTATATTTGTATCTTTACCAAATATATTGTGTTTAGGTCAAAGGTCAGCTCTGACTTCTGGCCAGAATCAAAAGTTGATATTGGCTTTATAATCGTTAAAGTTTGAAAAATTTCTCTTTTATTCTTTTATAAGGCCTAAGGTCAAGATTTATAGACCAATAAATTGCAAAGCTTTTTCTTGTCCTTGGGTCATAATTTGAATTGTTGTCTTGATATTCCTATCATCTAACCATATACATGCTTGCTTGGCATGAAGAAAACAACACAAGTATGCTACCAGGATTAACCCTGAGATATGGCCCTACCATTAGGGGCTCATATCTCTGCCCTATAACCATATACACATACATTCAGATCTCAAACAGAATTGCTTTGAAGCATCCTTGGGTCTAGGGATGGAGCCTAAAGTGATGAGACATTTGTAATATTTCTTATAATGAGAATATTTCAACATGGCTGCTTCAACATCTAGATGACCGTTACAGGCTCTCTGGGCTTCTTGTTTTAGTTTGACCTATTTTAATTTCTGCCGTTGAAATACATTTATTGTTTACCGGTAATGTGTTTTGCAGTCAAATTTAGAGCCACTATTTAGTAAAATGTTACTGCCTACAGTAGAACATGACTATTTATAGGTAGTTCTTGTAGAATTCTAGTCTTCAGTATATTAAAGGGGCTGGTCGGGGAAAAAATGTCATATTTGCTAAAATGGCATACACATGTTTAAATACCTTCTTATGAAATATACTGATTCAAATTTTGCTGAAATTCACTCCCTAAGAGTAAAAATTATAATTATATTAAAAAAATCCTAAATCGTCACCTGACAGTCTAAAACTCTCAATTGACCCAGATCAGTGATGTAATTTTACCGCACGCGCGTCATCAACAAGGCCAAATGTAAACATCGCGGCGAAAGAAAAAGATGCATGCAAAAGTCATGACAGGCACGAGGTATCAATACCGTTATATATAACAACAACATATAGGTAGGAATACTACACTTGCAACATACATGACCTTTGAAAACAATTATTTACGTATAGTATTGCTGTCTTGTCCGCTAGTTGAGTCCGACATGGCACATGACGGCGTGCTATTGTTGTTATCTTCAGTGCCTCACTTTCGAAACAACCACGTGACATATATAAATAGATCTGCGCTAAATTTACGCGGGGCTTCCCCGAGATTTCAGTGGTCAAAACTGGACATTGCAAGCAGAACTCAACTATCATATTGCCGTGGTATAACTTTTGGAAGGCCAGAGAACGCATTTAAACCCATTAATTTTGTATTTTTTTCCCCGACCAGCCCCTTTTAATAGCTCATAGAAAATCCCGTCTCAGTACATATTAATGTAAGATCACACTATCTACAGCAGAACAACAAGCTTAAGGCTATCTGAAGTTCATGAATCTGTATATAGTTCCACTGTCTATGCTAGATCTACAGGGCTATTTGTAGTTCATAGAACTACAGGGCAGTACATATATAGTGCATAGAAAATTCATTTACTACAGTCCATTATACAGGGCTAAGCTTAATGTTATCAATACTTAAGTAAAATTCTGATCCCTACAGTATATCTACAGGGCTATTTATAGTTCGTGTAAAATTCCACTATTTATGCTTGATCTGGTTATGCAAGACGTCATGGCTATTTATAGTTTTCATGTACCCACGGAACTGTTTTGTCTGGAAACAACAAAATTTAGGCCCCATGGAAATATCTGATTTCATAGTAATGTAAAATTCTATGCAAGTCGTCAGGGCTATTTATAGTTTTCATGTACCCATGGAACTGTTTTGTTGGGAAACCACAAAATTCAGGCCCCACAGAAATATCTGATTTCACAGTAATGTAAAATTCTATGCAAGTCGTCAGGGCTATTTATAGTTTTCATGTACCCATGGAACTGTTTTGTTGGGAAACCACAAAATTCAGGCCCCACAGAAATATCTGATTTCACAGTAATGTAAAATTCTATGCAAGTCGTCAGGGCTATTTATAGTTTTCATGTAACCACGGAACTTTTTCGTCGGGAAACCACGAAATTTAGGTCCCACAGAAATATCTGATTTCACAGTAATGTAAAATTCCTCTATTTATGCCAGATCTACAGGGCTATTTATAGCTAAACTCTGAAATCACTAATTTTTGTGGGGTTTTTAATTTCGTTGATATTATGGGTAATCCTCATTCACAAATTCATAGGTCCATGAATCAATAAAAAGTTTGATATAAAGTAATTCTCCGTTTGAGTAGGTATTCGTAATCCACGAATTCATGTACCCACGAAATGGTGTTTTGTCTGGAAACTGCAAAATTTGGGCCCCACAGAAATATCTGATTTCACAGTAATGTAAAATTCAACTGTCTACAGGGTATCTACAGCAGAACTAAAGGTCTATTCACTGTTTTCTTACAAAGTTCTTTTGTGTACCTAAGTACATAGGCTATTCTTATTTCATTAAATTGCAAACATTTGGTAAGTTATTCTACTGCAAAGCAAAAACATACCTAATTCTTGCCATTTCCTCATATTTACAAGTGCATATATACCTTTAAGATTATCTAGCATTGCTTACTCAACAATACAGGAAGTACACAAGAAATCTTGGGGAAAATCTTTTAATCATTTCATTGATATTTTAAACAATGGTCGTTTAGAAAATTAGCCTTTTCCTTACGCTGAGCTAATGGATATCAATAAAGATGAAACATGATTTTATTGGAAAAGACTGGACAATAGACATGTGATAGCTATTGTCTAATGCCATTACATGTACACGTTTCAGACAACATTTCGATGTACAAGCATGTGCAGTTATGTATAAACGTATAATATAGCAACAGTCAATATATAATGTTCTCTTCCTTTGCTACATATGAAACAAAAATATAACATGAAAGTTTACTCTGTAAGATTTAATGCATTTATGAATAACAAATTAATGTAATTCCAATTATTTTGACATCAGTAAAATTAGTTCTCATCAGGACCATTTTCATCTTTTTTAAGGCCCTCTTTAAACGCTTTCATTTTTTCTCTCACAAGTCCTGCCTTCTTTTTCATTTTCTGTTTAGCTTTTTTCTTTTCTGCTTTCTTTTGTTCAGCAAAGCTGTTTTCTCCATTGAAATGTAAATCCAGTTTTTCTATCATCATCTCTCGAGCCTTCTTCCTGTTCTGTTCAAGGGACCTCGATACATGTACCTATAAAATAAAACATGATCTTGCATACATGTACCTATAAAATAAAACATGACCTTGATACATGTACCTATAAATAGAAGATTACCTTGATACATACATCTTAGTGTTAACTTAACAATAAAGCTATCATGGCAAGTCTTTTAATGATCATAATAGTGAGATAATTATCATGATAAATCACCTTACCTAATTATCATGATAAATTGATTTGGAATATCATTTCGACTTAAAGTAACTGTTGGTAGGACTCTGCAACCATACTGTACATATGCACAACCTTGATACATACATCTATAACATAAAACATGACCTTGATACAAACATATAAAATATATGACCTAAGCTGACCTTCATCTAAATGCCTGTGGTTTATTCATGTGACGTTTAATATTTTTAAAGGCTACATTCCTTGCCTATGAATTGGTAGTCACATGACATTATACATGTACTGACTACCTCTCCTGATCAGGATGTCTGTGGTGACACTACAGAGCAAGGCTATTCTGAACTTAATCTGAATGCCTGTACAATTGTAATTTAGTCACAAGGCACTTCAGTGGATACCTACCTTGATCTGGAAGTCTGTTGTTTAGTAACATGACATTATCATGGTTATAATGACCTTGGTCAGGATAGCTGTGGTTTAGTAACATGACATTACCATGGTTATAATGACCTCGGTCAGGATAGCTGTGGTTTAGTAACATGATAACCGTGCTATAATGACCTTGGTCAGGATAGCTGTTGTTTAGTAACATGACATTACCATGGTTATAATGACCTTGATCAGGAAAGCTGTGGTTTAGTAACATGACAACCATGCTATAAGGACCTTGGTCAGGATAGCTGTGGTTTAGTAACATGACAACCATGCCATAATGACTTTGGTAAGGATAGCTGTGGTTTAGTAACATGACATCCACGCTATAATGACTTTGGTCAGGACAGCTGTGGTTTAGTAACATGACATCCATGCTATACTGACTTTGGTCAGGATAGCTGTTGTGTAGTAACATGACATCCATGCTATACTGACTTTGGTCAGGATAGCTGTGGTTTAGTAACATGACATCCATGTTATAATGACTTTGGTCAGGATAGCTGTGGTTTATTAACATGGCATTTTTGCTATAATGACTTTGGTCAGGATAGCTGTGGTTTAGTAACATGACAACCATGTTATAAAGACTTTGGTCAGGATAGCTGTGGTTTAGTAACATCAGAACCATGTTATAAAGACCTTGGTCAGGATAGCTGTGGTTTAGTAACATGAGAACCATGCTATAATGACTTTGGTCAGGATAGCTGTTGTTTAGTAACATGACATTACCATGGTTATAATGACCTTGGTCAGGATAGCTGTGGTTTAGTAACATGACAACCATGTTATAATGACCTTGATCAGGATAGCTGTGGTTTAGTAACATGACATCTTTGCTATAATGACCTTGGTCAGTTTAGCTTTGGTTTAGAAACATGACAACCCTGCTTTAATGACTTTGATCAGGAAAGCTGTGGTTTAGTAACATGACAACCATGCTATAAGGACCTTGGTCAGGATAGCTGTGGTTTAGTCATGTGACATTACAGTGGCAATGATGACCCTGATTTGAATGCCTGAGGTTACCTGGTAGTCATATTAATTGTGACATACCAGTGGCTACCTACGTTTATCTGGATACCTGTGGGTTAATCACATGACGTAATGGTACCTACCTTTATCTGGACGTCTATGGTTGAGTCATACAATAATATGGTGGCTACGTACCTTGAGCTGGATGCCTGTGGGTTTGTGCAAGAGTACTACACAGTTATTGGTCTTTGCCACAGCTTGACCTCCAGCTCCTCCTCCCCGCATGAAACTCTCCACCAGGTCATCCTCTTTCAGTTCAGGAAAATTGTACTCTTTCTTAGAGATCCATCGTCGCATCAAACCACATGCCTTCAATGGTTCCAAACTCAAGATATGTGTTTGTCTCATCCCATGGTGCCAAGAATTTTTGTATATAACTAGTGATGAGAACAAATGGTGAACACTCGGTGTGCTGATAAGATACTGTACAGACAGTAGCCTGCCTGTCCTGTCGTCAGAATACTGGGAACATCTGTTACTGTGTTTACTGATACTGTAATGCCTTACATGACATGACTGTACAGGATTTTTCACTTTTATACCATTTCCACGTTGTGAGATAAAGTAAGAAGAAAGCTGATGTTGTACGTGTGATTTCAGTAGTTGTCCACACAAAGGTGTGTTCTGATAAGAGCCACACACATTATACTGAGGAAACATATCCAAACTGACAGGAAACTCTGGTAACGTCTCTAACCCTTCAAAAAACTGAGACCCTGCAGGTGCCATATAATTCAGCATTAAGTTCTGTTTGTCATAGCTTTCTTTCACCAACTGTGAACTTGTATAACTTGATGAACTATCACACTTTTGACTTCTAAACTGTGAAATGTAAGAAGGTACACAATTCTGTTGTACAAAATGTTTCATTAATTGATACAAGTTGGTTAAAGCATCATTTCCTGATGTGAACTGATCTTCCCCATCAAGACCATCTGGGCTATCCTTTGTTGTAGAGTTTGACACTGTGCTGCAGTCTCCTGGTGAATTATCATGCTGTTTCTGTTGATGAAGTATTGTCACGGACAAACTTGACAGTGATTGTTTTCTCTCCTGCAGACCTGTTGAATCTCTAACACGGAATAACACATCTTTACCGTCACTCTGTTTCCAAATCCTTCTCAAACAAGTCTGTCTCCTTATCAGCAGTCTCATGTCTTTTGATCTGTTACAATAACAGTCAAAATGTCACACCAACTCAGGTATCCAGAGAGGGCACAAAAACTTCACAGTTTAATAACAAAACAACTGAAAAAAGGTATATCGCTAGGGTAATTAGCACCTGTCTGAAATCAAAGTTTAACCTATGGAAATTAGTGTAAAATTGAATTACAAGTCGATGGGAAAACTATATTGGAATTTGGTACATTTAAATGTGACTTATCTTTTGAAATATGATATAACTATTATAGTTACTATGTATCAAATTAATTTTAAGATTTGGTAGAAGGAATTATTTCTACCATTGTATAACTGATCCCATGCATTAGCATATTTCCTGAGACAAAGTATTGTGGCTTCTCCCTGAGACACCCAGACCTACATAACTACTATCAGCTCATGACTTTTTCTTTTGATACAATCAACGAAAGAAAATTATGAATTAAAGCTACCGTGTAGTAGACACGAACAACAGAATTGGTAATTCACACCATAGACTGGTTTATGATTCAGTGTTCATGGCTCTTTGGGTGCTGAAATATTACCACATATTACCTTTGACAAATTAAATGGTTATATTATTGCCCATTTTATTTTCAAGATTTCACGAGTTTTTTCTTAAGTTTACAACCTCTTAACTCAGATGAAATGCAACATTTAAAATGAATTTTTTCATTAATCAAGGTGATTTAGTCTCTTAAATGGTACGTTGTGAAAAATTTATTCTTCTTGAATACTACTGAAAATACCCTATTTGGATCCAAAGTAATGGCTAGGCCCCAATCCTAACATGATGAAGAAAAACACCTTGGATTCAGAGTTCATTTTTCCTATACATTTCAAACTCCAACCTTGGAATATATACAAGTCACAGTGGTGAACCATAGGGTCACTTGTTATTTAGCAAACGTTCAGTGAGTAATTCCTGTGTTCTACTAATGTAGCCAGTCAGAAAAACTAACCTTAGTTACATAATTAATATCACAGTTATACTACTGACACACATACAATCATACATTATATACACTTTCACTTTTTCTATCTACAAATAATACATTACAAAATATCCCAACATTTCATACTTACATAAAGTCTTGTCAGTCATATAATGTGTCAGTTTTTATCCTGCAAAATAAAAAGTGCAAATTAAAACTTTAGCACACACGTGCACAATAGCAATCTTGGTGGATGTAGTTGATATAGCAAGGCAGCCTTGTGTTAGAGAAAAACTTAAGTATAGAAAATGAACAAAGGGCAACAACTCTGCAAACTGTGGGTCAAGATCCATTAGAAAAGCAAGTTTGGTAAATAGAGGTGAATATAGCAAGGAAGATTCTCCTGACAATCTATGATTTTACTAATAAACAAAAAGGTCATAACTCTATATATGGCAGGATATATGAGACCAGGCTTAAGTATGTGGTAATTCTGTAGTTTGGTAAATGGAGTTGAGTTGTCATATTTGGGGCGAAATGAGCTGAAAATTAGGGCGATGTGAAAAAAGTAGGGGCGAAATGGTCTGGGGCGTAACGGGTTAAACCTGTGTGACCGTGGAATAGGCCTATGTCCAAAGCTAATTTAAAGCATGGTAGCACACGTGGAAGTTTCTTAACTACTCCTATATAATGTTGTCATTATTGATTAATCTGTTGGGTTTTAAAAGAAAGCATTAGGTTACCTACCTTCGTGGGATTCACGCTTCCCCTTGCTCTTCAAACGTCTATAAGACTAGGATGCAATATCTGGTACAATTAGACGCGAGTACGAAGAATAAACAAATGTTACCGCATATCTCTTAATTGATTTATTTTTGGTCTTATATGAATATGTTTTGTTAAGATCTATGTGTTTCATGTTGTTTACATCTAACAAAGTGTATAAATCGTCTGACTATAACTCCAAACTTGAATATTTGTGTCGCTAAATTACAAGATACTCGCGTATTATACTACGCTTACCCCGCGGACGCAGACGCATGTTTTGACTTGAGACAGGAAGAGAGAGAGAAGCTGAATGTTCTATAACTGCGATAAGATGTAGTCTTTGTACATCAATCTGTTTTCAAACGGTAAGTATAAGATGTACAGGTTAAACTTTAGATGAAAATGCCTTGTCGGAATCACCCAAATATGAAGACCAAATGCGTATGTTTGTTTTGACCCAAAAACGTAAACAACAGCATGAACTCTTGAAACAGGTCCTTGTCGATGATCTCATAAACTTCATCACGCTTCCTATGACGATATAATCATCCACATTAAGTTTATTTTGCACAATTCATTTGACCATACTATCACCGTTTTCTCCAGGTTTGTCTAGAAAAGGCGACTGGTGCAGTAGTCAAATGACATTATCCTTGTAACGTCTTTATTATTATATTAAGAAGGATTATTATTATTCTTGTCATAGATGTAGTTATTTTGGATGCAATACCTCCGCTAGGGATCAAACTAAGCTTGCCATAGTCTGATGCTTTGTTGAATGAGCTAAAGAGGGATTCTACCTAGCCGAGTTGGTAAGAAGCAGCTTATATTTTAACAGGATGGCATACCATCCAGCCAGGAAAGATCCCATCCAGAATGTTTCTGAGTGATGCTTGTTAATGCAACATTGGGTATTTTTTGTCAATGCTTCCTGGGTCCATACGTTGGCTCAATGAAACAAACTGAGTTTCAAAGGTCATTACTTTTTAATATATTGTCTCCGCTATAAATATAAGGATCAATCCTAAGGACTTTCAGTTTACTAGTATGACACATTAAACAATTTAATGCGCATTTAACAGTCATGTACCTGTAAGTATAGTGAATATTATTCTTCATCCTATTGTCATTTTTACTCCTGGGAGCAGGACAGCTGCGCGCATGCCATGTATTTACCTCCAGGTGCTGGTGATATGGGTGGCTTGGCAGTATTGCAAGGTACCTACAAAGTCTTCCATTGCACTTTTGGTTACTTTGCTCTATCTGATCCTCTCTGGGCAATAAAGAACACTGTTTCCTCCAGTGTTTTGTCCATTTTGGGATAACCTTTCATTGCGAGCAAGTCTGAAAAGATTTCTTGGTCAGCAATACCCATCCATAACAAATTAAAAATGTCCATGTTGATCTCATCGCTAGTATAATCAAATGCATGGGTGAAATATGACTCTTTGCAGTCAGCCCTATACTGGCAGATCACAGCCTGCAACTGAATTAGTTTGTCTTTGAAAGCCAGTATATTGATTTTATCAAATGTCATTCAGTGAAAAACTTTATAATTGGCATTTCCTCTGAAACTTATTTTTTGGATTTTCATCAAACAACATGCATCTCCTTTGTAAACTATTGGTAAATTTTAATTTATACCAGATTTTCAGGAAATCAGTCTTTGTTGACTGTTGACTGTGTTGATATACAAAATCTTTTGGGCATTGGACAATACATTTATGGCACTGCTGGCTTTCAAAGTTTACCAGCATCTTTCTTCTCTTAGCCAAAGAAATATTGTATATATGTTTTTATTCTCTATATTCTGCTGCTAGAAATACACATTATGTTAACATTGTTTATCTTGTTATCTATTTCAGATCATTAGCAGTACTACCTACAAGTATGGAAGGAGAAGGTGATGGTAGATTTCAGACAGAGGATGAAAGTGAGAGTATGGAAGGGGCTGATGGTGGTCAAAGTCCTACTGTTCTGTCTGATAACAAGGATGACACAACACAAGGCGCAGATGGCAGCACCACGCCCACTCCAGAGGAAGGTAACCAGATAAATGATGAGGAATCAATAGCTTCCACAGAGACTACCCTGACTACAAAAGCAGATAGAGAAGTGCAAGAATTAATGAAATCTGTTATTGACAATTCTGAAACTACATCCAATGAGGATCAATCAAGCTTTACTCAGGATGGTAGTGAGGCTACTGAGATACACATACCAGAACTGGACATTAGCTTTGACCAATCAGAAACCGGTTCTGTTATTTTAGGACAAAATACTGACCGATCAGAAAATGGTTCAGTCATCAGAGGTGGTGTTGAGCAATCAGGAAATGGGTCAGTTATTGAAAGCGCTGACCAGTCAGACAGTGGCTCTGTTATTGAAATAGAAGGTGCTTTTTCACAGGAAACCAACAACATTATCAGTAACGATAACAAGCTTGATTCTCAGGAAGACAAACCAGAAACTTCAAGTACAAATTTTGTCCAACAGTCAGAAGACAATTATAAACTTTCAACTTCAGAACAATCAGGTTCAAGTGAAAGTGATGACATTATGCCAGATGAGGGCCAGTTGATACACAGGGAAGCCGCCTCACCAGTCCTCATTACCCAACCACCAAATGGCACTGTTTCCCCTGTGATGCAGGTCAAAGATGGTAATGTATCTCCAGAACAACTTATAATAGAGATATCTGAAGATGGTAATGTTACTCCAACTTTCCATGGGGAGGAGATGTCCCAAGATGGTACAATATCTGATACCCAGTCGAAGGAGAGGTCAGAAAACCGAACACCATTAGATCTACAATCACAGGAAAATATTCAAGATGAACAAGACGTTGATCACCATAGTCTGACTTCTGTATCAGATTCACAATTGGAGGAGTATGACAGCATGAGTTCCTTTGGTCAACACATGAAACAGGAAGAAGAGGACCACCAAGGTCAAGGTAATGGTGATTACAGTGAAGGTCAATCTTCAGATGGAAATATTCAGCCAAACAAAACTGACAGTGTAACTTTCACTAGTAAACCTATAGGTGATGGATATGGAGCTGATGATGTTGAGGTTAGAGGAAAAGAAGAAATGAAGGAAGTATTAGATGATTCTGGAGAAGAGGATTCAAGTCAATTTGCCCAGTTAATTGTTCAGCATGTTCTAGGTCATGCAGTATCATCTTTTAATGAGAGTGACACCTCACTTCATGATGACGCAACAGAGGCAGGGTCATCGGCGTCTATGCCTACAGATGGAGACGTGAAACCCACAATCAATGGCAAGCCAGCACCCCCATCTAATGAGGCAACTCATACAGAAGTCAGGGCAAATATTAATGAGAAGAGTGTTTCACTGGACCAGGGTCAGAGTGATGGTGTCAGGAGTCTCATAGATATACAGCTTGATAACAGTACTAACCTTGAGTATTCATCGGGTGGAAGTGGTATAGATCTTCCTAAAAGATCTAATATAACTCTAGATTCTGAGATGGAAAATGAAACTTTTGATATTTCCATGGTTTCTTGTGATAGTACCCAGACAGACAACCCAGAAGGTATTGTTATCTGTGGGAAGGGAGTGCAAAAGTATACTGTCGAGGATACCATGTCCGACACAGATTGTGGACCACAGGGCCTACGCAAGTTAGCTCCCTTAGCAGCTTATCCTGAATTTCCTGAAAATTACGGTAATTACAAAGTGTGTAGAACTGTAGGACCAAACGAAAAAGAGTGTTTAATTCTGGAAACAGGGGAAAATATCACTTGCAAAAAGAATGGCAAAATTCCAAAAAAGTATCCAGTTGAGCAATTTGACAGGGGTAATTGTGAGGGTTTCGTATCCCCACCACCAAATGAGAGTCAGTCCCCTCACAATTCTCAGGTTTCATCACCCTCAAGTGGCTCCAGTAGTCATAAATCTTTCCATATCAAGAAAAGTCCTGAGAAAGCCAATGTCCCTTTGAAAACTTCTATGCCTAGAGAAGGTGAGGAGGTAAACAGACATCCAGTAGGTAATGGTTCAGTCAATCCGGCCCTTTATAGTGTAAATGGTGGATGTCCTCCAGGTCTCTCCTCTCAACAAAATGGAAACCCTATGATACCAATGTCAGAAAACAATTTTCATGATGGTGGACATGATGGTTATAATGGTCATTTAACTTCAGATGTTTACAGAGATCAGTATAAAAATCAAGTGACAGATGATCGTGTAAACAAGGTGAGCGACAGTGGCCTCCCTGTGGACCAAGGTGATGGCAGACAGTACAATAGCTATGGACCCGTGTCACAGGCAGTCAATAGTGATGTATCAAGTCATACTGGCTACCAGGGTGATAGTGCCCAACGTCAGCCTCAGCTTCTTAACTCAGAGATATTCCAGGATCCAATTTCTGTTCGATTGACTCAAAACTCAAATGGTAGAGAAAGAATTGACCACAGAATCCTTCAGTCCTCGAGTTTATATGCTCCTGGTTCTGGACTATCTTTATCACATAGTTCACAAGTTCAAGGTCAAAGAGGACATCCTTCAAGGTCACTAAATGATATGGGAACAGATAGACAGCCTGCTACATCCCAGTTCAGACATCAAGCCCCACTTCAAAGTGAGCTTTCTGAGCAGGATGGGAGTACACAGAACAGGGGGCCTCTCATCACAGAGAAAGACTTGCAAAGGTATAATGTGAACTTCACTGACCCTGGGGCCTATCAGAGGTACCAACAGATACTGGCCAGGGAAAACAGTACTGGTGAAACCTATGCCAAGTTCCCGTCAGTGCCTTATCGTGGTCAGACTCAAACCGTATCAAATGAACCACCCATGGAGTTGGTGGATAGTATTTACAACCGAGTGCTACGTAATGAAAACCCAAGTGATTGCTTACGAAACCAGCTGCCACAAGGGGCATTTGAAGGTAGTTATCTAGACACCAGGAATGACCCTGATGCATCAACTGATTTAACTGAGAATGAGAAATCTCTATTGGCTCGTATATACGAGGAGTACGGAGCAACACACCTGAGCGCTGGTATACCCCAGTGGTCATCCTCACTGGCCAGTGGCCAGAGTGTCCTGAGTAATGATGGCACCATATCCACTCTTAGCTCTGGACCAGTACCATCATTTAAAACTCTGCAAGAGCAGCAGGTATGTACAGGTATCTAGATAAACTATAGTTCTGTACTTAAATGAACTTTAGATAAGGTACTCACTAATATATTGCTATTAATGCTAATGTGATGATTATATATCTGTACTGCAGTAGCTATAGATATAAATAGATGGTCAGCATTTGAAATGGCTTCATTGTACATCACTTTCAGTAGTATTTACCTGATAAAAATACTACCAAATCTAGTTCTCATCAAACTTGTATTGGAAAGTATGATTTGTGTATAATAAGTATGGATGATAGTTACGGTATTATAACCACTGATGATTGTGATTATATTTAAATAAGTGAATTAATTCTCAAGAATGACTTCCAAGCTTCAGTGAGTCAGTGATACTTTGTCTTGAGAATTCACTCGGACATGAGAGTGGATAAAATATTAATTGATAGCCAGAAGTTAGATATTCTGTTGCTCCTGACCTACAAGATATGTTATTTCACTGGAGTGACAGACCTTATAGCAGGTAAAATATATATGTACATATGGTCTACAAATTAAAACACTGGTACATGTACCTATTTACTTCCTCCACACAAAAACGGTAAAGACTAATTCATTGTCAACTGTTTTGATTAAGCAATAAGATATACATGGTTTATACATTTACATGAAGTTTATTATATGGTCGTTTTGATTGTTACAGACAAGCTGGATGCAGATGTTTACGACACTGGAGGAGAAACATGAACAGGAGATGAAACATCAGCATCGCCAGCACAAGGAGACCATATTTGAGATGCAGCAGAGGATGGAGAATGAGCTGTTTGACCAACAGCAGCAGCTGAGACGTAAGCTCAAGGTTCATAAGGAGGCTTTGGAAAATAGCTCATCTCTTAACAGCACAGCTGAACTGCAGGCACCAGACACTTACAGGTAAGTATGAAGAGTGTAATAAAAGGTCATAAAAGCCACATTACTAAGTGATTTATTTCATTATCAAGAATTTTTTATGAAGAAAATATATTAAATTCTTTGTAGTTGGAAATTCTAAATCCTGAAGGGAAAACAATTAACTATTCTACTTTGTGAATTCTTTGTATTAGGAAATTCTGAATCCTTAAAGGAAATATATCCATTATTAAAAAAGGAAACTTACTTTGATTTCTTTTGTCTATAGAAGTGAGGTGAGTCAAAGATCATCAGACAGATCTCCTTATATGTCTCCCAGACAACAACAGGACTACAACTCCCCAAGACAATCCCAGAATCAAGGTTCTACTAGACATCCCCGTGAACATTCTCCCTCCTGGCGTGAAATTTACCAGGAAGTCCGACGAGAAATGGACATTCCTCCACCTGTCAGGCGGTCACTGGAGGGCGACTTTTCTCTCACTGCTAAACAATCACCTGCACAGAGGGCTCACAGTTCACCCCCTACATTGACAACACCTCCAAGGTCAAGGTCACCGGAAAGATCTAGATCTCCAAGGCCAAAATCTCCACCAAGGTCAAGACTTCAACGATCAAAGTCACCACCAATGTCAAGGTCATCAAGAGCAAGGTCACCTTCAAGATCAAGATCACCTCCAAGGTCAAGATCACCTAAAGCAAGGTCACCACCTAGGTCAAGATCACCACCCAGAGTTAGATCAAGGTCACCACCATTATCTAGGCCCTATCTGGAGAGGATGGCTGTTGATCCCGGTGAGGTACCTCCAAGGGCTGGAGTGTACAGCAGTCCCATGCCCATACGTCGTGGAAAAGGCAGTCAGTCGAAGGTATACCAACTCTGTCTTACTTCTGGTAATTGGTTCTGGCATTTCTGGAAAATACTTCCATCCATCTAGTATCTATGCATCTGTAAAAGTTTCAAAATACTTTGCATTTTCTTAGATATTTTTGATGAGCAAAGTTTATCACAGCTGTTAATATAATCTTTTTTAAATATGAGTACTGTATTGTGTCAAGTATGAGCAATTTGTTTTAAACACTTGGTAAATGGCGTTAAAATGTACCTCATTTTGTAGCTGTCTTCATCAGCCAAACCTACAACACCCCCAAGAAACAAGGAGATCTACCCCCTGATTGTCTCCCCTTCTCTGAGTGAGAAGCGCCAGAGTTCTGTTCTCCATAGGGAACTAGAGGACCGACATCGTCAACGTGTGGAGCAGCAGGAGAGCTTCGACACAGAGCTGTATAGTTCAGCCACCCTATCTGATGATGTTCATCTCTCCTCCAGGTAGCACTTTACACAAACAAAAGAAGAATACACCTTTTATTGTAAATTCCAAACTAATCTTTGCCAATTATGTTGCATCATATTGAAAAAATGAAGATTGTTGAACAATTTTTGTTATAGTGTACTGTGAGATTATATTGATGGGTAAAATTTTTAAAAAATCCACAATAAAAGTCTAAATTTTGAAACAGAAACACTATAAACGAAAAGGTTGCATTATTTTTTCCCAAAAAATTCCTTTTCCCTAGCCATATATATACTGCTTGCAAGCATATTTTGCCAGGGGGTGCAACGGTTGGGGAGCCCTGGGGTCAGCCCCTGAACAATAAGGTGTCCTTGCAATAAATTTAACTCATTTAATGTCAGTTTTGAATTAAAGAGAGTAGATTCTACATTGTTTTTTTTTATCTTGGTTAAACAATTCATTATATAAACAATTAAATAAATATCTATATAATTAATACTACTATTTTTTTTATTCAATCAGCACAAGAGTAGGATTGAGGGAAAAGCATGCCAAGCACATGGCAGACCTGCGGGAATACTACGAGAAGGAGCTCCAGGGGCTGAGGCAAGCTCTTAAGGCATCCGACAATGACACTGTCAGTGGACATGAGTCACTTCAACATTTTGTATCAGAAAATGAGAAGTTGCAACGCGAGTTTAGGTTACAGAGAGAGAAGATTATCGACTTGGAGGATAAATTAGACATTTCTAACAGGTGAGTGATAGTTACTGTACACAGTAATAACAGCGGGAGGGGGGGGGTAAGTGTTCCAGAAACTGAAAGATATCATGAAAATAGTGTAAATATTTGTTCCTGTTAATGTCTGTATATTATTGACACAAATTGTTTAATTCAGTTTTATATTTCAAGTTTTGGATACCACAAATATTTAGAGATATACTTAGTTTCTCTGTCCGTCCTTTATTGCATCAGTCAAATAATGTTTATAAATAAATACAGTTTACTATAATTTTTGGTTTTGTGTATTTCAGAAGGAACTATGAGATTGAACAGAAAGTACAGGCACTAGAGACCAGAGCTGTAAGTTTGTAGATACATGTAATAACTAATAACAATTATTTGATGTCAGCAAACTATTTAAATACCCTAGCTATTCAGAAGTGCTAATTCATGTAACATGATGATAATTATGAGTGTTTCCAGTATTGAACTCTTTCAATATTTAAAAAGAAAAAACTCAGTTTTAGCAAATTGAACTACACATATATGTAGCAAAGGAATAACTTACAAATAAATTCTATTGAAAGCCAGTTGTGAAAGTTTTAGACCAATTTAACAGTGAATTCATGATCTGTATCATAGCATCATATTCTTTGTATCATTTGGTTGTAAAACTCATTTATATAGTTTCAAATGACTTCTTTTCTCTGAATTTGTCTTGGCTATGACTCATGTTAAATATACAGTTACAGCTGTATCCTACTGTAAGCCTATATGTTATACTATAGAAGTACCTTGCAATATTACAGATTGAATATGCAGACTACTACAAGGAAGCCCAGGATAAGATATCCACATTCCGCAGCACAGTAGAGGAGCTACAGTTCCGTAGTGGGGAGAAGGATGACCTACTAGAACAGCTGAGGGCGGAGAACAATGCACACAAGAACAATCTGAAAAAGGCTAAGAAAGTAGGTAAAACAATATAACAAAACACTGACAAATAAAGGTAATGATTTAAAGAAGGAATAGCAGGCAAAGACCATTGGCATGTTGTAGTCATTGTTTTGTTTTGTTTAAGTCGTATACTCCATTCAATCAAATATGAAAGCTATTTTGATAAAGTTATTTCTTTGATTGTACATTTGGCAATTTGATATCTGAACAAGAGTACCGTGGGGCGGACCAATATACGCCCGTCGAATGCCATATAGTGTTATATACTTTCTTACATTGAAATAAGATCTGCATCTCCTACATTTTTCAACGGATCTCTTTGAAACTTTGTATACGTTATAATCATGATATGAAGTTGTGTCTCCATTAAAAGAATTTTGATTTGACAATTTTTCTAAAAGTTATTGCCCTTTGTTCATTTCAGTATTTGATTTTTTGTCCGGAGATTTTCTACTATACTTTTTATAGCATGTCAGCTTACCACTCTTAGAATGATGCAGATCTTATTTCAATGTAAGAAAGTATATAACACTATATGGCATTCGACGGGCGTATATTGTTCCGCCCGGCGGTACTCTTGTCTGGTAAAGTTAAAAAGAAGTGTGTTAATGTATTTGATAAACGTTAACAACAAGTTTGGTTTTTTAATGAAGTTAACAATAAGAATTGTTTTATCTGTGTGTTGGTTTATCTGATAACATTTACTAGAAGTGTGTAAATGTATCTGATAAAAGTTAGCAACAAGTATTGATTTATGAAGTTAACAATAATAACTGTTTTATCTGTATCCAGATACAAGAGGACCAGGCCACCTACATCCACCGGGACCGTACTGCTCTGGAGAAGGTGGGAACACTATCTTTGTCTGAAATGTTAATGTCAGATATTTCATTCTTACTTAGAAGTATAAATCAAAGTTTGTTTTAGCCATTGGATGTTTTATGAATCCTTTTCAACAAGTCAAGTGCTTCATGTCCTATAAGGGACTGCACCTTAGTTCAGCTGATGCTAAAGAGGACCATTTCATCTGTAACGTTCCTTGAGAATTACAAGCTTTGGTATTCATTTCTTACAAATTTTATGGGAAAATATTGAAAAGTTGAAAAGATGAAACCTAAATGAGTATAGAATAATTGATAATATAATACACAACTTTGTTACTTAAGCTATAGCAATCTGTATATCATTGAACTGCTTGTAATGGCTCTTCTTTGGAATGAAGGGAGACAAATTGTATCAATCCTGGTTCTTCTCTTGGTTCTTCTTTTAATAGAACTTGTCCAGGCAGTAACTTTTAAACTGTAAAAGTTATCTTGAGAAAACTTCAAATATACATCTTCATGTTGTGTGCAGTGCACTGTAATTATTATGTCACTTAAAGCTCAAAAATCAAATAAATGCAAAATTTTGTAACTTTTAAACTATTAAATATGTATTGATGAAATTAAAAGTGTTCCTGATTCACCAAGTGATTGTGTGCAGTGCTGTTTAGGTCACCATGACCTTCACCTCTAAGGTCAAATGTGAATTAAGTGACAAATATGCATGTTGGCTATTAATGAGGGGAGCCACTTTTATTTCTACATTGTTAGTTAAGCTGAAGTTATCAGCGTATCATTGCTATCCTTGTTTAATTACTGCTTTGTTACTTAGCTATAGCCATCAAATTTCAATTGATATTATTTCCATTTGTGTTAATTCTTTGAAATTTGTGGTTTGTTTATACAGGTGGTAGAACAGTACCAGGCCAATGAGAGGGAACGTGCCATACTCAAGGTAAAGTATGTTTGTTAAGTGGATGTTTCAGTCACTTTAATTAACATCCTATCAATTATTTTGAAAGAATATGCTGATTGCTAGTATGTTAACTGTTGTAGCTACGGTTGCTATGATAATAGTTAGGTCTGTAATGCTTGGTCAGGAATTGATATTCATCTAAAACATGATATACAGGAAATTGATATTTAAAAAGACAAAAGGAACAATTTTGTGGAGGTTAAGGTATTTATTTATATCATATTTCCATAATGTATTCACAACTGTTTTAATCCATAAAAGGCATGGTAGCCTTAGTTACTGTGAGACATGTAAATGATGATATGTGCAAGTTAACATGTCATAAACAAATTATTTCTTTTTCTTTTATCTATTCTAGGAATCTGTCAATGACCTTGAAAATAAAATGTATGATGTCAGGACAGAAAACGTTGAGATGAAGAGGTAAAGCTTTAGTAACATCTTAACAAGAGTTGTAAAAGAATATCTTGTTAGATAACATTATAACCTTTCACCCCTATGTAACCTCAGTAATTTCTACCATGCACCCCTATGTAACTTCAGTAAACTCTACCATGCATTGATCTTGATGAGTCCATCGATCACAGTCTACAGTGGTGAAACGGTTAAAATCTATTCACTTGTGTTTGTCAGGATTTTATAACGATAGAAAAATTCAGAAAAATTCAGAAAAATATACTGACAAATGTACTCAACATCAAAATAATTACCGGTAGATCAGCGTTTGAGATTTTTTATTAAACCTTTATTCACCAGAACCATCACCAAGCTAGAGTTGGAGAACAAGAGGCTGAGCAGGGAAAATGACAACCTACATCACAAAATCACGCAGGGCATCAGGTCAGTATTTTATGTCCTCAGGGTGCCATTTTAATATCAGACACTCCTCAGGGTGTCAGGTCAGTGTCTTATATTAAATTCATAATCAGCTTCAACGGTTATAAGTAATCAGGAGTTATGATGTAACCCCTGGTGTCCATGTCAGCATTTGTGTCCCATATGAAAACTTCTGGGGTAAGTTTTTGAAATACCTTCAACACTATAAGTATGCATCCCACGCATATACAATTCTGTAAATGCGTTCATTTAAGGTCTAGTTGTGATATAAAGACAATTAAAGGTCGAAAATATTTACATTTTTTTTTCATAATTTGACCATGTTTTGATCTTCACATTTATTGCATCAGGGTGGGGGTTTTGTGAAACAACACAATCTCCACAAGTAAGAATAATCATTTCACACATGTTGTATGGTGTAACTTACTGTTGAGGTCTAGGTGTCTATGTGGCATTTCATTATAATTAAATGTTGAAACTATTAGTGTGTTGTTTTCCAAATTTTATACCATTAAATGTAACCATTGACAAATGCCACTGTTATTGGTGTCCTACATTGGCAGGCTGTATTAGTGGAATTGTGTCATACCTTTTGCTTTCTTTTCCAGTCACAATATATCTGGTTCCATCTACAACAGTCTACATGAATCCCTAGGGGTCCAGCAGGAAGCATTGGCCCTAGATCATCGCCGCCCTTCTCCTTCCCCTTCCAGACCTCAGCCTGCCAGTAACCCCGTTCCGACTAAACCTCAGTTTGACAATAACTGTGCTCCTTCAAACCCTCAAACAGACCGCTACCATGGCACATCTAGGCTTCAACCCCAATCAGAAGGTCACACCCCCTCTAGGCCACAGCCTAGGTCAACACCGTATGTGGATAATGATAGAATGAATGGTTCATTACACCAAAGTCCACCTCAGGAGGACTCCAGTGTTCTCAATGGATCCTTCCACAGAACAGAGGACACACTGTGAGTATAGTAGCAAATCCATTATTGTTACTGGCATCAGAAGATTTTAGAAATCACAATGCACAGTTATTGTGCTATAAATCATCAATTTAAACATAGAATATTCATCAGTTTTATAGAAATAATGTAAAAGACTGTTTTAAATGTGATCAGTTATTTTTTTTTGTCAAATAACAGATAAGGGTAAAATTTAATTTGAAACTTACTTCAACATAATTATTTTCATCAAATTTGATATTTTATTGTGTTATAAAATCAATCAAATTTAGGTAATGATTTATTTATCAAATTTTCAGACCAATGAGAACACCACCTAGAAACAAAAGGTCACCACCAGAGAAGGACAATAATGTGTCATCTCCAATCATGCGGGCAGAAGAGGAGCTCTACCGACTGCGGGATGTTTTACGGAACTCTCCTACAACATCGAGGGAGCCTGCTCAGCCAAAAATACAGAAAAAGAAGTTCTATGGTAGTGACATGGTTACGCCAAGTCGACAGACAGACATGTCCCCTGATAGGCACTCAGACAATATGAAACTGAAGAAAAAGTCTACATCCAGTTCTCCGTTAGTGAAATCCTCAAAAAGTTCCAAATTAGAGTCAGCAAATTCAAAATCAAAATCCTCGTCACGTAGAACTACACAGACATCAGCCAAAGGTCAAAATGGGAAAGAAGATTTTTCTAGTCAGACAAGATTTGATGTAAATTCTGAAAATAAAATGTCAAGGTCACCTGGTGATGGCCTTCCACAGCCTAGTGGTGTTGTATGGACAAATAAGAAACCCCCAGGAGGAGGTAACTCCAGTATTCCACGTGGGGAGGACAGGAGGAAGAACAAAGGTAGGATACCACATCACATGATGATTGCATGTCTTGCGTTTTGTTTAGAACTGTGTGATATGTTTCAATTTGAGTATTTGAATAACAAAACCTTTGTAAAAATTATACAAAAGAATCTTAATGGTTTTATTTATAAATTCTTCATTTTGATATTTGCTGAACAGGTTATAACACAAATGAAGTATTTTTTTATAAAGTTGAAGAAATCGATAAGATGTTATAAATGAGTCCTTGAAATTTTTCACAAGAAACGATAATAAATTTATAAAATCTCGAAAGATGTGAGAGAGTAACACAGTGATATTATGAATCAAATATTCTTCTGGTCCCTATAGCTAGGGTATCCTGTAAGTATCTGATGATCTCAGGGGTACCTTTAGTATCTGATGGTTAATTACAGGAAATGGTGTTTTTTAACTGTGCTGATATGTTGTGAACATTTTATTGATGTTTTGTTTTTAATATCTGACAGGTTTTTGCATGCATTTTGAGATTGATTGAGGATAGCTTTTTTTTAATTTGACACATTTGCATGCACTATTTTTGTGTTCAGTTTTATTTGAAAGAGACAGATATGTTGTGTGACAGAAGTAGAGTTTTGAACTGTTTCTTTCACCACTGCTCTTATTTAGTTATGAGACCCCCCAGGGGGCGGTCTCGAACAAGGTCTAGGTCGCTGAGCCCTTGTGTGAGGAGGCGCTCCTCCAGCCTCCCTCGTGTGCCCCGCCCTTGTCGTAGTAAGTCGGGTGTCTAACAACCAGCAGACTAACTCAGCAGTTTATTTGTCTGTGAATTTTACCCCATAAAATATGCTTTTTGTGGAGACAGTGTGTCATGGTGTTATATAAACATGATTAATTATATATATGGTGTATTGATTGAAATTAATCAATGTATATTAAAATAGGTTTCTAAATTTGAGTGGACCCGGCTTGTAATGGTAAATAGTTAATTTTAACTCTTTGATAAGGATATGAGCCTAACCTACTTCTGACAATTCTAAAAGCTTTCATATTTTATTGATTTTGCTGTTACCATTTTATATATAATCGACTTGAACAGCTTAAATGTACTTCACTATTCAGTACTAATTTTTTTGTTACAAGACCAAGAATGTGTATAAAAAGAAGATTAAGGAATGTGGTGTTATAAGAGGATCTAATACCTCGTGTTACATATTGAACCAACCAGGCTGCTGCTAATATAAAGGCAGTAGTAAACCTTAACACAGCCTAAAATCTCACGATCTAGATTAACCAGTAAAGAACCCAGACTCTTAAGTATCTAAAGGTTGCAGTCTGGAGTAAATGGTAAACCATCTATGGTACTATACTGTAGTTTACTAGGTAGCAGGAATTGTTTGGCAACTCAATTAGCTGACAGTTCAGAGTAGCTCTCAAGCCAGCCATCACTACCAAAGTGTGTACCATTAATTGTCCATGAAAAAGGCATGACCATCAAACCACTTACACTCATTACTAAAACCATTAAAACCAGTTCAACAGTTAATATTAATGGTCAGATTAGTGTGAAACCAATGAGATCTGTGTGTTGTAAATGTGTTTAATAGCTAAATCACAACAGAGTCCAAGTCAGAGTCTGCCTTGATGTTAAGCTTTGGAGGTGGCATAAAAAAGTTCATATAGTAAGGACGTCCAGAAAAGGAAGTTCAAATAACTCTTAAATAAAACCACCAAAATCCAATGGGTTTTTTTTGTCTAAAATTTATTCTTACATTTAATAATTCGAAAAAAAGGTGCCCTTGTAATAAAGACATAGCTAGGAAAATAATTTAATTTACAAACTAAATAGAAGAGATGACTACAATGACATCAAATGGGGTCTATCAGCAACTTTAATCCAAAGTTTACATGTTTCAGCACGCAAGTTGGATTCCATTTAAAATCCATTAACTGGGGAATGCTGAACTTCATAGAACGTACTACTTAGCGGTCATTTGATCTCACTCTCTGGTGTAGCTATCGCACAAAATTAAGATTGGTGAATTTGTTTGAGGAAAAATATATTTGACTGCATTTAGATTAAAAAAGGGTTATGCATTACACTATTGCAGGTATGCAGCGTATTGTACAGTAAGCATTTTCTTGTGTACGGCAAAGAATTCTCAGTAAACATCAAATATTGTATACCTGTTTGGATATGATTTCAGATAATCCAGTGTTCTTAGTTATTCATGTTCATACAAAGTCCCAAATATGGCATTACATTGCATAGCTTGAAATTTTCATCAACCAAAAGTCATGACAATTTTAAACTAAAGCTAAGTATCATTTGTTTCTTACAAGCTACACTTTCATATACTGGTAGTCAAACTTTATTATACAGATTGTAAAAATTTCCAATAACATGTAAGTTTACTGTACATGATCCATGTTCCTGCTGGAGGTATGAATTAACTCCTACTTACCTCCCCTTACAGAAGCTGTAGTGCCGTCGGAGCCAAGTATGACTGTGGATGAGATGTTGGACAGGGTGCGAGCTGGGGACTACCTCTCTAGGCCGGACTGGGAAGATACATATACCTCTATGGCATCTAAACCTAAGGCTGCACCGCCCTCTCCACGACAACCTACAGTAAGTCTTACACACACAGTTTACTGGTTTTGAGAAAAGGGAATATATTTGTCATACGGTCAGCTGTTTAATGAAGAGAGCATTTTTATCCGTGTAACATGATTAGGTTGAATCTTTGTTTTATTATTACATATACTGCGGGTAAAAGGTATCACCTTTTCAATTTGTTGTGTTCTTTGTAAAGCCTCATTATTGGAGGTCTGGTCCTGTGGACTGGCGGTCCACCTTAGATGGTCAGTCCTGACCCAGTATCAGCTGGTTATTGTCTCCTGTCTACATATACCTAAAAAAGCTCCACAGGACTTGTTTCCACAATTGTCTTCAAACTTTATACTAGGTAAATTTCATTAAAGGTAGCAGACAACTTTGTAGAGTTTGATTAAGAACAAGCTAGGACTTCTACAGAGGACACTTGATTCAAAAGGTAGTTCAAGAATGAAAATCACCTTTTAAAATGTTTAATTTAGGTTTATTTATTAAAATACATTTACTTATACATTTTGTTCATAGGTGTCATTTTTTTTTTAAATCTTGTAAATCAAGTTGTGTTGTTTAACTAGATAATGATAATGTATTAGTATATTATTAAAAGATTGTTTCTAATGTACATCCTACCGTTTTTTGTTTTCAGTCTCGGGAAGACAGAATTAAAGAGAGGCTGCGATCCATAGGAGATATGGAACACCGATATGATGACCTCAATTCACAAAAACGCCAGGTAATACATGTAATAGGATTTTCAACAATAAATTTTCTTTATAAAACAAATTTTCAGTTTTACTTTTATTCACAATCTTATTTTTTCCCACCATGATAATATCATTTGGACCTGCATTCATTCCTTAAAACGTCCTTAAATGACCTTAGCTGTTAATAGGACTTCAAACAAAATAAAATCAAACCAAATCATTCCTTAAAGAAATATTTTCAAACATACATGGATTTTTTTTCTAATTTCAGCTTGAATCGTCTCTCAGCCGGTTACCGTCACAAGGAAAAAGCCGAAAAAAGAGAGTAAGAGATTTACTTTATAAGATGTTTTAAAAAAACTATTTGGCAAATGTTGTTTATAATTTCAAATCTTATCTTGTCTATATTGTCATATCAATCTGTATCATTCAGCACCTTTTAACCAACCAACAGTGTACAATGTGTATCTTGCAGGTAAAAGTAATGCCTGTCTGCAATTTGTTTCCTGACCAGAATCAAATTACGTTAATGACTAGCTTAAATCCTATTTATGCTAGTATTCACTGAAAACTGCTTAAGTTTAAGTCATGGGCTCCAAAAGACTGCCTAAAATGAAATTGTAGGGTCCAAAAAGTATCTGAGTTATTGAGTTGTTTCAGCTCTTTGAGGAGAGTAAGGTTTGGGTCAGTTACCTATTGTTAGAGATAGAAGGGATATTTAACCACCTGCTTGTTGTATAAAGCAAATTACATCAGAGGAATTGTTGAAGCTAAAGTTACTTGTAAAACTATATGTGGTATAGTATTTTCAAGACTTCTGACTAGATGATAGAGGCTAGTGCTGTGTAAGATGAGTGTTATTGACATGGTGTTGTTTAACTCTACAGGAGGACCTAGAGGATAACTTGGACCGAGTGGAGAGGGAATTGGGATCAGTGAGAATGTCACTGAAGCGATACAACGTCCTCAAATCCTCTATATAAACCGCTGTGGGACACAATATTTTACCTAGTGAAAGGTTGTCCGTCACTATTCACCAATACTGTCTACTGTTAACGACCGATTAGTTTGGAGGATTCACTTGTTTGGAGATATTTTGACACATTTGTCTAATGTCTTCAGAATGGAGTCAAATTCTGAGCCGCAGACTCTGCACCCTCCTGGACACAAGTACAGTGTGATAGAGTGTGTGTCGGTGCACATGGTAGAGCAAAGATGGTAAAAGAAGGAGTGACATTTCAAAAATAAAAAAAAATAAAAGTGGAAAATGTCATGAAAGGTGCAAGCCCAGGTCAAGGCCCCACGGATTTTCAGCTGAATCTAATAATCATAACACTCCATATCACATGTGTGTACATACATATACATACTGCCTTCTTCTGTTTACATTGCATATATATGATGTAAGAATAATATGTCATTGATCTGCTTGATCGATTTCTAGAAACAATTATTGAGAAATATATAATATTTATTATTAACATAACTAAAGCTTACAGCCATTCCATACCTCTTGTTCAATTGTATACACTATGTGTACAAATAAGGATATATCGTTACTTTGGTATCCATTTACCAATTTGTCAGATTATTTTCTAAAACATAACCTAGTAGAGATGAACTATTCTGTTACATTCTACCCTATACATGTACCAGGATTCTATGACTGTTCATAAGTCAGTATAACAAAGAAAAGGTGGAAAGTTTCTCTAATACATAAACTGTTAATGTAGTTCTCATGGATGTAGTGTGCAGGGAATTTAGCACTTGAAGAGAAAATACAGAGAGATTGGACTGCTTCTTGAACTCGCCCCTTTATTTAAGATTGGTTTTTGTTTAACGTCCTAGCTATCACAGCTAATGTCATTTAAAGGGTATATTTTGTGATAACATACATGGATGTAGAATTTGTAAAACAAAGGGATGTGTCTGATGCTGAGCAAAGTCGGGTTACTAGTAAGATATGGTTAATTGGTCAATATTTATGATACCAATTCGTTACTTTCCCAAAGTATGAAGTTCCTGACCTCCTCTTCAGCACTGATAATGCAGGTAACTAATCAGGAAATGGACTAGGAAAAACACTCCATCTTTAACTGGGTATAGGGAAATGATGTCATAGGGACTAGGCAAAACACTTCCATCTATAACTGGGTATGGGGAGGTCATGGGGAAATGACTGCTGGACCAGTACTTACTGACTGTGATATTGATATAGAGACACAACTGTATAAACTAGCAATAACACTAGTAACCTTTGTCAAAATTAAGGGAGATGATGTCATAGGAACTAGGAAAAACACTTCCAACTTAAACTGGGTATAGGGAGATGACGTCATAGGGACTAGGAAAATCACTCCATCTTTAACTGGGGATAGGGACATGATGTCATAGGAACTAGGAAAAACACTTCCATCGTTAACTGGGTATAGGGACATGAAGTCATAGGGACTAGGAAAACCACTTCCTTCTTTAACTGGGTATAGGGAGGTCATGGGTATAGGGAGATGATGTCATGGGGACTAGGAAAAACACTTCCACCTTTAACTGGGTATAGGGAAATGATGTCATAGGGACTAGTAAAAACACTTCCATCTTTAACTGGGAATAGGGAGATGATGTCATAGTGACTAGGAAAAACACTTCCAACTTAAACTGGGTATAGGGAGATGACGTCATAGGGACTAGGAAAACCACTTCCTTCTTTAACTGGGTATAGGGGGATGATGTCATAGGGACTAGAAAAAACACTCCATCTATAACTGGGTATGGGGAGGTCATGGGGAAATGACTGCTGGACCAGTACCTACTGACTGGGATATTGATGTAGATACACAACAAACACTCCATCTTTAACTGGGTATAGTGAGATGATGTCATAGGGACTAGGCAAAACACTTCCATCTATAACTGGGAATCGGGAGATGATGTCATAGGGACTAGTAAAAACACTTCCATCTTTAACTTGGTATAGGGAGATGATGTCACAGGGACTAGGAAAAACACTTCCCTCTATCACTGGGAATAGGGAGCTGATGTCATAGGGACTAGGCAAAACACTTCCATCTATAACTGGGCATAGGGAGATGATGTCATAGTGACTAGGAAAAACACTTCCATCTTTTACTGGGTATAGGGAGATGACGTCATAGGGACTAGGAAAACCCCTCCATCTATAACTGGGTATGGGGAGGTCATGGGGAAATGACTTCTGGACCAGTACCTACTGACTGTGATATTGATGTAGATACACAACAAACACTCCATCTTTAACTGGGTATAGTGAGATGATGTCATAGGGACCAGGAAAAACACTTCCATCTCTAACTGGGTATAGGGAGATGACGTCATAGGGACTAGGAAAATCACTCCATCTATAACTGGGTATGGGGAGGTCATGGGGAAATGACTGCTGGACCAGTACCTACTGACTGTGATATTGATATAGAGACACAACTGTATAAACTAGCAATAACACTAGTAACCTTTGTCAAAATTAAGGGAGATGATGTCATAGGGACTGGGAAAAACACTTCCATCTATAACTGGGCATAGGGAGATGATGTCATAGTGACTAGGAAAAACACTTCCATCTATACCTGGGTATAGGGAGATGATATCATAGGGACTAGGAAAAGCACTCCATCTTTAACTGGGTATAGTGAGATGATGTCATAGGGACCAGGAAAAACACTTCCATCTTTAACTTGGTATAGGGAGATGATGTCATGGGGACTAGGAAAAACACTTCCATCTTTTACTGGGTATAGGGAGATGACGTCATAGGGACTAGGAAAATCACTCCATCTTTAACTGGGCATAGGGACATGATGTCATAGGAACTAGGAAAAACACTTCCACCTTTAACTGGGTATAGGGAGGTCATGGGTATAGGGAGATGATGTCATAGGCACTAGGAAAAACACTTCCACCTTTAACTGGGTATAGGGAAATGATGTCATAGGGACTAGTAAAAACACTTCCATCTTTAACTGGGGATAGGGAGATGATGTCATAGGGACCAGGAAAAACACTTCCATCTATAACTGGGTATGGGGAGGTCATGGGGAAATGACTGCTGGACCAGTACTTACTGACTGTGATATTGATGTAGATACACAACTGTATAAACTAGCAATAACACTAGTAACCTTTGTCAAAATTAAGGGAGATGATGTCATAGGCACTAGGAAAAACACTTCCAACTATAACTGGGTATAGGGAGGTGATGTCATAGGGACTAGGAAAATCACTCCATCTATAACTGGGGATAGGGAGGTCATGGGGAAATGACTGCTGGACCAGTACCTACTGACTGGGATATTGATGTAGATACACAACTGTATAAACTAGCAATAACACTAGTAACCTTTGTCAAAATTAAGGGAGATGATGTCATAGGCACTAGGAAAAACACTTCCATCGTTAACTGGGTATAGGGACATTATGTCATAGGGACTAGGAAAATCACTCCATCTATAACTGGGTATGGGGAGGTCATGGGGAAATGACTGCTGGACCAGTACCTACTGCCTGTGATATTGATGTAGATACACAACTGTATAAACTAGCAATAACACTAGTAACCTTTGTCAAAATTAAGGGAGATGATGTCATAGGCACTAGGAAAAACACTTCCATGTTTAACTGGGTATAGGGAGGTCATGGGGAAATGACTTCTGGACCAGTACCTACTGACTGGGATATTGATGTAGATACACAACAAACACTCCATCTTTAACTGGGTATAGTGAGATGATGTCATAGGGACCAGGAAAAACACTTCCATCTTTTACTGGGTATAGGGAGATGATGTCCTAGGGACTAGGAAAAACACTCCATCTATAACTGGGTATAGGGAGGTCATGGGGAAATGACTGCTGGACCAGTACCTACTGACTGTGATATTGATGTAGATACACAACTGTATAAACTAGCAATAACACTAGTAACCTTTGTCAAAATTAAACTTTAAAATGTATAATGTAATTTAGCAGTAAACTGTAAAGTGGTATTAAACTGTCAAATTTATAGTGATTTTACACTATTTCTGGTAATTTAGTTGGCAATTTTAAAGAGCCAAATTAAAACTGCCAAAAATAGCTACCCTGATAGAGAGACTGTGTAAGACTTGCAGTAAAAATCTGTGTTGATATTGAAAACATGAAATCAACGTTAACACCACCTGAAATTACTCTGTCTATACGTTATCACTAGTACCTCTTAATTTACTTATAGTTTGTGCTGATGTTGGTAAGGTATTGTACACCTAATATGTTAATGATTCATATGTTAACATATCAGGTGTTTAACATTTCATCTGTGTTGTTATATTGTATAAAGAGTTATTGATTATCATTCCTTGTTAGTTTGAGTTTAAAAAAAAGGTTTGTTAGAATTTCATACTTGGTGCAGCTGGTCCCAGTTTCACAAACATTTTTACAATTTTAATGACATGCTTTGCACTTACATTCCTGAATTACTTCTCCTGAATGTGCAAGATTTCTTATAGAATATATTTCTTTAAATATAACAAGTTTTATTTTTGATTGGATATTTGAATAAACGCAGCTGTCATTGAAAAGATAAACCACATGTTAACGTTCTTCATAAGGAATGTTCATGATTCCAAGACCTACTCTAAAATTCTTAAATAGATTCTGTAAATGATATGAAAGCGAATCATAATCAATTAGGATTCAATATAATAGACTAGAAGATAGTCCTTTTTCTGTTATCAACAATGTTATATAACTTTGTTACCATTATATTTAAAGCGCCATTATTGAACTTCTACTCTTCCTCTCTTAGTCTAAGGGAATATATTGAGTTGCCTCCCTTCAAATATCTTGTAAGAAATTGTACAAGTTTGTAACATTTCAAAAAAGCATATTATTGATATAGTTGGAACTACAGACTTAGATATAGCTGGAACTACAGACTATTGTAGCTGTTCAGTGGAGAGTTAATAACATGCTTGTGAGATGAGTTATCTGCACACCATATTGTAGATATTCTATGGGATTTAAAACCATTGAAGACTATAAACCCTTGTAGATGTTATTTGTGAAGATTTATTAACATATTTGCATTGTGTAAAGACATTATATGGATAATTAGATATATAAATGTATGTATATATGTAAATGGCATAGTAGTTAAAGTATTCAATACTCACAGCACCGATGTTTCACTTAATATGATTAATCCCGATGTGTATGTTTACGGGGAAGCTTTGGTGCAGATTTGTATGTCACTTCTACCCTCTTGCCATAGTGTTTTAGTACTTTGTTTTATAATCACAATTTTTAGGATAATCAATTGTTAATTTATATTTTACCATTAAATCTTCTGCCACTTTCTTACATATTCACTAAAATATATAATTAAACTGGTCCAATCAGGTCCAGTTTAGTGAAATCTTAATGTGTTTAGTTCAGAAGTGGCAGTTTGGAAATATTTGAAATCCATGTGATTAGTAAAGTTGTAACATCCTTTGTTTATGTTTATGATTTGATTAATTCTGTCTCATTTTAATTGATGAACGATTTTCTAATGAAAGTTCAGTATTAGTTATTTAATTTGTGATGTTATTTCATTAATTGGTGGTTCCAAATGAATCGGGTATATTTTTAGCCCTTTGTTGTTAATAGTTAATGATCTTCCTTAATTATGTGTACCTTTTATATTACACGTACAATATGGATCACATTCTTCAACAAGTTCTCACAACATATTTACAATCTCTCAGATATTACTAGAAATATTTCAGATTATGTTTGCATAAATATACACTAATTATTTTGAAAATGACCAAAGGTGTTTTTATAAAGGCCCATACTTTTCTCCAACTTACAAAATTGGCTGAAATATTTCTAAATTTTATTATCAAGAGACATTATGGTATTGGCTGAATTATATGATAAAATTTTATTAAATCTCACGATTGCTTTTTAATGAAAAACGAAATATTTTAAGACTTTTTCTGAAAAGAAATCATTATTTAAATAAATGAGGTAGTAGACTTTCTACAAACAAAAATTGTACATACTTTATTTTATGGAAGTTTTAATTAAAGCACAAAACAATTTTACAGTAGAAGCTGGGGAAAGTGGAATCAGATATTTATATTAAAAATTAAATTACGCATTTAACTTTTGTAAATGTTTTGATTTAGATTGAGTTGTGTAAAACGGACGATGACTGTGATCCATGTAGTACATATGTTATAACCTACAGCAATAATGGTGGTACGGGACGCTTTGTTAGATGTGTGGAGGGAAACAGGACGTAATATATTATATATACTGATACAACGACTAATATATGGAGGTTATAATGACAACTTGTTTAAACAATTATCTCATCTCAGAATAGCAGGTAGAGGTGTAAAAATAGACCAGGTTTCAGGCACCAAATTGATTTATTTTTTTTTATCCTTTTTAATAGAGAGATATTTCATATAAATCTTATAAGACAAATGTGATACACTTGTTTCCATGGCAATGTATGACCTGCCATACTATTAGCTCATTACCAGTCACTAGACATCATGAAATGTTACTTTCTCAATTTACTGTAGCTGTTATGAACAAATTAGATTATACAAATACGAGTAGAAATCTCGGATCAAAGGGACGAAAGACAAGTCAGCAAGTGTATCAGATTTAGAGATTGACATTTATCAGCATCCTCATGTTGGGTCCTTTTTCATGCAGTGCTTTGTGAACGTAGTAAAAAAAAGGGTGAACACATTAAGATTTTAGATTTTTTTTCCAGTATTGATAGTTTAATGAAAAAAATAATCAAACATATGGTTTGAAATACCACTGGAATCTAGGTATTTGTTTAAGTACATGAGTGGTTTTTTATTGACTAAGCAGGAAATCTGAACTGCCAAAAGATGTTATCACGAGCTATAAAGTTAGTACTGACACACTGCTCACTTGTGTGATTACTTTCTGTGCCCAATCTCTGTTCACTCTCAAAGGGTAACAGTTATTAAGATATTTGAACTTGATTCCCTTCATTTTCTAAAAGCTATTATTGAAACATAAAAATCATTCCTTAACTGCAGTGTGATAATTTAATATTTGATATCTTACAATTAATTGTCATCGCATTGGGCATGTCTTTATGCTACAAGCAAGTTTGCAAATGATACATACTCTTCAAACAGTCTATTTCTTTTATTTTTTGAAAAATCGTGATATATTATTATCAGTTATATGTATAAAATCTTCTCATCATACAAATCCATTGAAAGGTAGAAATGTGAAAGTTGCATTATTTCGTTTGCACTATACCTTTGGCTATATTACCAATATTGATATATAATGCAATTAATTTCACTGCTGTCCAGATTTTAATGACTTGACCCTTTACAGAGTACTCACAGTATAAGGCATTTACTCACCGGTTTACTGATTTTGTTTCAGCACCAAACATGCCTTCTGCCTTCAGTTGGTAATATTTTGTTACATTTCAATAAATGCCTTCAACGTTTGGCTGGTAGTGCCTAAACTGTACTGCATTGTTAAAAGCTTTTTGAAGTTTTATGTCACAGAAAACTCCATATTTTGTGTAAAACATAACCAAGTATTCCAATAAATTTGGTGTACCAGTTTAACAGTTGGTGTATTTTTGTCTGTGAAAATTGAATGAGCCAGCGTCTATTTTGAGGTTATCAAAAAAGCCAGTGTTTAAAGTACGAAGGTTTACAAAATGATCCTGTCTGTATTGTTGATAAGGAACAGTCAATGGGAAGAATTTTAGTGTGTAGGTTTTTTCTTTTTAGCTCACCTGGTCGACTCATAGTCGTGACAAAGTGTTGTTATTTTACAGGTCAATTAAAAATCCAATATGGCCGCCACAGCCGCCATTTTGATAAACTATAACAAACTTGAAGTCAAGTTCTAATGGGCCGATTAAACTGAAACTTGGTAGGAATGATCGACTCATAGTCCTGACAAAGTGTTGTTACTTTTCGGGTCGATCAGAAATCCAATATGGCTGACACGGCCGCCATTTTGAAAAACTATTTCAAACTTAAAAGTCAAGTTCTGCTAGGCCGATTGAACTGAGACTTCGTAGGAATGATCGACTTATGGTCCTGACAAAGTGTTGTTATTTTCGGGTCGATCCGAAATTCAATATGGCCGCCACGGCCGCCTTTTTGAAAAAAATATATTCAAACTTAAAGTCAAGTTCCGCTTGGCCGATTGAACTGA